>NC_048267.2:7272727-7575757 GCF_005286985.2 Setaria viridis | reverse complement strand
CATCAACTCGGTCCTTAGTCATGACAAGATGGATATCTCCCACACTGCTCAACCACTGAGGTACGAGCCTGTCAATCCGGAGTTCCACACAAGAAACACCCATCCATCTCATCCACCACCTCTCTTAACACCCAAAAACCCAACTCCTCGGTTAAACATACTCACACATTTATTTCCGAGTAAACAGGTGTAGTCATGTTTGAATTTGGATAATGAGTTCCTAAGCATTCTAGCAGTATTTACCATCTAAACAGAGCAACTCATATTTAGAGATAAGTATGGGACAACAAGGAATAGTCATGACAATCAAGGGGTGGCTATCCAACCATGTCTTGCGATAAAACAACATGCATTTTATAAAACAGGCCAATAGGTTGTGTCTGAAAAATTGGGTATTAAATATGCATCAAAGGGTGAGATTGGACTTGCCGTTCTCAAAGCCTTCCGGGAGCTCCTGCTCGCGGTACTGGTCCTCGGGCTCGGGCTCGCGGTCGAACTCCTCCTCGCGCTCCTCCTCGGGTACTCCGCGATCTACGGCACACACAAACGAGCACACGATAAATAAAAAGGAAAAAGGGTTTTACCCGATGAGCTCCGAACAGGAAACATGAACGGAAAATAGGTAGGAAGGGTATTTTCGTGGGATTTCGATATGACTCGGCGGAAATATATGAGAGGAGGCCGTGGTCGAGTTTGGGGTTAATCGGAGGAGGTTTGGCGCATGAAATGACGGGTTAAAGGAGTATTAGAGGCTTTAAAACAAGGTTTAGGACTGAACCGCGAGAGTAGGGGCCTATCTGTAATTATTTTTGGAATGGTGGAAGGACTGGTTCGCGAATCAGGGAAATTTGTGGGTTGGGTCGCGAGGAGAGGGATTTACCCCTTCTTCTTCCTGGAGACAATCAGGAGCTTGAGAGGAAAATGGTCGTCGGCGTTCTGGTGGTGGGAGTGGAGGAAGGCAAGGTGCTCGTGGTGAGGGTGTGGAGGTGAAGGCTCGGCTCCCTCCTTTTATAGGCGGCGCGCGGGCGGGCGAGGGCCGAGGTAATGATGGCGGCCGGACTTTTGACCGGTGGCGTGCCGGAGTGGAGGAGCTCGTGGATGGCGTGGCGGCGTGGTCGACGAGGCCACAGGGCGGCGACTGGTGACCGGCGACGCGACGCGACGCACCGAGCCAAGCGCTAGATGCCAAGGCGCGGCGGGCGACGCAGCGGCGCGGCGCGGGCGGCAGCGGCGCGGCGCGGCGCGCGGCCCGACGCGGCGCGCGGCCTGGCGCCTCGGCGCCCGTGCTAGGCAGGGTGGGGGGGGCCGGTGCAAGTGGGTGGGGTGCCAGGAGGTAAAAGAAGAGAGAGAAGAAAGGAAAAAGAAAGGGGAGGAAGAAGGAGAAGGAAAAAGGAGAAGGAAAAGAAGGAGGAAGAAAAAGAAAGAAGGAAGAGAAAGAGAGGGAAGGGAGGGGAAAAAGATGGCGAAATTTTCGGGATTCGTCTGCGCGCGGTGACGGATTGACGGGCACGCGGCGAAAATTACGGGGAGTGGAAAAATGGAGAATTGACGGGCCGGGGCCAGGACGGCGGGTCCGACGGAAGGGAAAAGATTTGACGGAGCTCGGCGGTCGGAAAAATTTTGGAAAGTGTTTTTAACGGGTGATTTAACCGGGTGTATTTTACGGGCGTTACAATAATGATGGGAATCATTATGATAACACAAACAACATTGAGGGTCACATTTTAGAAATTTAAATAAGAAATTCATTAATATAAGCCTCATTTTAAATTTCGCACCAGGGCCTCCCAAATTTAGGTACGGGCCTGCCACTTAGTACTTACCGGAAAAGAGATTAATAAAAAAAGAATCTTGAGCTGTGCCACCGTCTTCTGATCACACCGGTGGACGTCAAGAATTCAAGATGCGCGCATGCATGGACGTTACTCAATTTTGTTTTCTTCTCTACTCTCGGTGTCACTTTCTTTTGCACGGACAGTTGGGATGCGAGTGTGACCGCTAACTGTGCAGCAACAGATTGTTAGTGACGCATCACCTACCCTTGGCACTACAATTTTCTTGTGAGCAATGCGCGGCAATATAATAACACAAGCGTGTCGATTCTCGTGTGTTCGAGATCAAAATTAGCGTCATAAGAGTATAAGAGTTTGCTGTCGAATCTGGCAAATCAGTCTACAAACCGATCCGACCGGTTTTATAAACATTGTCAAATTTCTGATTGGACTTCATCATTGCTAGATCTCGTCGAGGCGATCGAAATGTATATGTAAAAAGTCCAATATGGAGTACGGATGAGAGAGTTATTGCGCTGACAAGATTCAGCTCTGTGCAGACCGGTCAGACCGGTTTGGATGGTCGGTCTGACCGGTTTGACCAGCCTAATCCGAGTTAGAACTTATATTTTGACACGGTATAACCTTCGACTCCTACTGGAGCAATACCTTCCCACCCTATAAATATAAAGGGCTACGATCGATTAAGGGCATCCCAATCGAATCAATCGCTATGCATTTACCTTTTATCTTCTAAACTCCTTTTCCAACCTCCATGATGTTCGTCTACTGATCTCCACGACCAGGGATGGTGTCCTAGGCTTGCTGGTCGACCTAGGGCACGCCGGCGACAGCCACGCCCTGACAGGGTCCCTCCCAGGCGAGAGCATCGACGACCTTTGCTAGATTGCTTGTAAACTAGTCGTTCTTTGCTATGTAAGTATGCTGATTATCCCTTACTGGTTTGCTCGTAAACCTAGCTGTCTTCCATCACGTAAACGTAAGTGTGATTATCCCCTCGAACGATCGATCTAGGCAAAATTCTAGGAAATCAGTCCAACCGTGTTGATAGACCGGTCTAATCGGTCTGAGCAGTATCACTGCCGTTCGGTCTGTTTGTGACCCGCACGATCCGGTGCTTTCGTAGGTTGGATCCGAATTTGCGCCAACAATGTGTTCTCCCCCTTTCTTTTCCAGTCTCAGGTACAATTTGATTAGAGAAATGGACCGGCTGTGCCTTCTTTGTTTGCACACGAGTGCAATTATACTTTTTAATTCGGTGAAATCGCAGTTGATTCGTGATTAGTAGTCTCGACCGATTTGTGTTGTGAACGGGGCAGGCTTGCATACACACGGTGCTTTTCGTTAAAAAGAAAACGCAATGTGCCCGAATCTACTGACTAGTGTCAACAAACCAGGCGATTTTGGCCAACGTCGGCACGTCCCCCTTTTCCATGCGTCGTGCGCCATCCCTATCCAAAGGCGCGTGACGGCGTGAGCTTGACTGATCGCCGTGTGGCGGCGGGGGCCGGAGGCCACCCCATCTGTCCTTGAGGAGCCTTGAGGTTGAAGGCAAATGCATGGCCTGACGGCCACGGGATGGCACGGTGGGGACGACGGCTCTCTGGAGCAATTGCATCTCGGGAGCAATTGCATTTGCATCAGGGACGCCGAGGGGGCTCACCTCACAAGAAGCAGGTGCATTGAAGATGGTCTGGCCCCAACAGTAACGGTCACCAACCGCCTTCAATGAGAGAGGAAACAGAGGGCCTCTGGCTCAGGGCGGGACACCGGACGCTGCGCTGCCGCAGGCTCTCTTCCCCCACCCTCACCGGCTCACCGCTTTGATCTCATCCGCTTTCTCCCCGCTCCCACCCCGTAGTCCCCACACATTCACTGCCATGATAACTGGTCCCACCCACAAACAAACCTCTTCCATACGGGAGCAAGTATGTAACCGATTTTCTTTCGTTAAAGCCGTTGTGATTTTTTACACCAAGAGGAATCAGTCGCAGTCGCAAGTACTTATCTTGTTAGTTCAATGGGTTAACATCCCAGCAAGTAGTAACAAAAGCATGTGCATTAGGGCGAAGTTACGTCGCATAAAGCCGCGCCAAACAGCAGCATGATCTTTACGTCCTCCAGCAAGATAGAGAGGGTTAAGCAAACGCAGCGTGACGCATGTGACCCGATCGCGGCCGGTCGCCACCAGGCACCAAAGTTGATCAGGGGCCCATGACACCAAATATCATCGACAACGCCCTGCTACCATCAAGATCAACCAACCTCTCACAAAAACCAGCTGAGCACACCCGCACAATCAAACATTTGGAGATTAAAGTCACTTGTAAGTGTGTTTCCGAGGGATGGAAACTTCCATTTTTCTGGACATGAAATGAAATTTAAATAGACACAGGAGCACCCCATGGCATGAGGTAGTTGGTCATGCCACGGCTCCACGCACGCACATCCATGCACACCCACCCCACCCCCAGCCCCGACGACACGCGAGCACGTACCCCATCCATACTCAAAGACCGAGAAAAAAACACAGGACCCCACCGCACAGGCTGGCGCGGCATCAGCTGTCCTCGCCTTCGCCTTTCGCGTCTCCCCAGACCGGCAGCTGCTGCAGGGCCAGGGTAGACCCCAGGTGGGTCCTCCTCCTCCCGACCCCACAACCGACCCGCTTAACCTTAATTACCTCCTCTAATTACTCGCCTCCCTGCTAATTAACAACTCTTCCACTAGTCATTAACAACAACGCCGGCGATTAGCCGGATAATTAAGCCCGCCCTGCCATCAGTGCCAGGCTAGCACTTGTTGGGGGTGAAGCCGACGGCGCCCTTGGCGGTGTCGAAGCTGACGCGGGTGCCCTGCTGCTGCACGTTCCCGATGATGGACACGGCGGCGTTCGTCGGCGCGAACGCCAGGCAGTAGGTGCCCGCGCCGTCCACTGGGATCAGGTAGTTCTTCGCCGGCAGCCGCAGCGACCCGCCGCCCTCGAACCGCAGCGACACCGCGGGCACCTCCACGCTCGTCCGGCCCGACAGGTCGTAGCACGTGTCGAACAGCGACACCCCGGAGGACCTGGGCAGCGACGGCGTGCCCCGGACGAAGGCGTCGCGGAGCGCCGCGTAGGCCGCGGACTGGAGCCGGGTGACGGCGGTGCCGGAGTCGACGATGACGCCGCCGGACCCCGAGGTGGCGTCCATGGCGAAGGCGGAGGTCGGGATGGAGAGCGCCTGCCCGCCCACGGAGATCCCCGTCATGGCGACGTAGTAGAAGGTGCTCGTGCGCGGGCTGCGGAGGAGCGGGGCCGTGACGGTGTCGGCCTCGGCGGCGCCGTCACCGAACTGGAGCGTGGACGCGGCGGGGGAGTCGCGGTCCACGAGGCAGTAGGAGAAGGTGGTGGCGGAGATCTGGGAGGGGAACGAGAGTGGCCCGCCGCCGAGGGCGAGCAGGCCCGCGGCGCCGACGAAGAGGCCCTCGTTGTCGTGGCCGCACCCGATGGCGACGTTGCTGACGGGCTGGGAGTCGCCAAGCGTCAGCGTCTCGGTGGCGAAGTCGCCGACGGTGTAGGAGCCGTCGCCGTAGGCCACCTCGTAGAGGCACGCGCCCGTGGCGTTGCGGCAGGCGGCGGTGTCGAGGTCCCGGCAGCGCGGAGAGTCGCAGGAGACGGCGGCGTAGGAGGCGGAGAGGGAAGGGTCGAAGACGGGGTCCGACTGCTGGTAGCAGTCGGCGCAGGGCTGGCACTGCACCCAGGTGACGTCGCTGCCGGTGTCGAGCACCATGTAGAGCTGCCGCGCGGGGCTCCCGATCCCGACGCGGGAGAAGTACTCGCCGCTGCCCTGCCCCACGCCGGACACCACGGGGCCCTGGATCGCCGCCGCGGAGGCCGCGAACACCGCCGACGCGTTGGCGGGGCGCAGGTCGAGCCGGGTCACGCCGTCCGCCGCCAGCGCCGCGCGGGCCGACACCGCCGCGGCGCGGGACGAGTCGCGGCGGAGGCGGGAGAGCACCAGGGAGCGGTAGCTCTCGTGACGGCCCTGCTCACCCGGGAGGAAGTCCCGGGAGTGGAGCCGCAGCGTCAGGGAGGACCAGGAGGCGCCGGCGCCCTTCTGCGACCGCGGGGAGCGCTTCGGCTTCGGCTTGGCGGCGGCGGCGGACTGGTGCAGCGAGGCGGCGGCGGCGGCGTCGGTGGAGAGCGCGGCGCGGGCGCGGGAGAGGGAGGCGGAGACGTCGAGCGTCTCCGTGACCGCGGGGCGGTGGTGGCGGGAGGCGGCGGGCGTCGGGGTGGCGGCGAGGAGGAGGAGGAGGAGGAGGGAGGCGGCGACGAGCGGGAGGAGGGTGGTAGGCGGCTGCATTGTGCCGGCGCAACCGTACCGGTCGGTGGCGCGTTGGAGTAGACTGTGGAGTGGGGACTGGGGAGTGTCGGGCGGAGGAATGAGTGATGCAGGGAGGGAGAGGAAGGTGGTGGGATTTTTCAAGGCCGGCAGCGGCAGGTGCAGTGATGAGGGTGGACGGAATGGAACGGGGGGATCACGTCATTTCGGTGCTGGATTAATCCGCTTCGCCCCGCGGCGGCGAGCGGAGCCGAGGAGAGGTTTGGTGACGCCGTGACGGTGGTGGTGGGGGACAGAGGGGGCACGCTCTTGGCCGGGTGAGGCGGGGCGAGTAATCATTTCGTTCGTATAGGATTTAGGAAGGGCGCCACAAAATAATCGTCCACAAATCTCCGTGCAGGATCACTGTCGTGTGCTACGGCCGTGGCTGTAAACTCCCACCGCAGTCTGCACGGCAGCGTCCATAAGCGTAGCATGTGAAATGTGCCGGTATCCATCGTCCCCGTGACATGATTAGTGCCGGCACCGTAAGTCCGTAACGCGGGGTGATCCTATCAGCGATTTTATTCAGGGCTGTTTTTTTTTAAAGAGGGGATTAAGGCTGAGATCGCAGGTAACTTTGCGTCAGTGTGAGGATGTGAATTGTGATCATCCTGCATTTGAATATTTGTTGGCGCCATGTGTGCTCCCAAACTAACGAAAGGATCGGACCTTCGCCTCTCTGTGGCGGAGAGCATTTGTTAGCTACTAGGAAAAGACAAATGCCACCTACGTCTGTGGCAGTATCGATTCAAGGATCGCACTGTCGTCTTGCGCCCTACCTGCGCCGTTTACCTACCTGTCTTTGCAATCCTGCAGACCAGGCCAACCACACCATCATCCGCGATGGGCACATATATGACTAGGAAAAGGCGAAAAGCAAAGCAAAACGGGGGAGCGATTGGTTTTGTAAAGAACAAAGGGACGCGGCCAAATCTGAATCTGGAGGTGGTGCTCCGGTCAAGCTGCTCCTGGCGGTGGCTGTCTCACACTCACCCGGGCTGCCGTATCCGTGGAGCCTGCAGTTTCTCTCTACGCACATTCCTTGGATCACGTCACGTTCTCCCTCCGACGGCTCTGCCAAATCTGCGTGATCCACTGATCCAGCGAGCCCATGCATGACCCAAACAACGTGATGTGTATGGGAACGTTTGGATGGGTGCCCCTACCAGCCAAGCCAAATATTGGCCGTCAACGGCTGAACGGATGGTTGTTTGAACACTAGCCCCGATTTGGCAGGCCCCAATTTCTACAGTTTATTTTTGCGCATGTGGCCGGCCAAACCAGGGCGGACGCATCGTCCGCCAAATTTTGGCCGCGGCCGGCGCTTTGGCAGGGCTGGTGTGGGCAAGAATCCAAGCATGCCCATTCCACTGCGCTGATACAAAATGACGCTCGTTTTATATAGTACTTGGAGACGAACAGAAGCTTATGGCAATGGCGAGCGGTTCATCTTGGAAAAACTTGTGAAGCAGCAGAACTCCATAAAACCATTGCATAAAATCAACTTCTTGTCGCCTCAACGATCACTCCACGTACCAACAGAGTTTAGCACCACACATCCTTAAGGTTTGTTTGGATGGCTTTTTCACACGTCGCCATGCCGTCAGCACGACTAGTTGTGCCAAACTTCCGACGGATGACACATTGGCTACACTTTTTTTACTAGCGCGGCTGCTGCAAACAGGTACAGAGATATATAAGGACCGGTTTGGCCGGGCTTCAAGGGCTCCGGCTCCTCCTACTGACACGGTAATGTAGTGTCAGAGGAGCCGAGCCGGAGCCGGAGGAGCCACAATTTGTGGCTCAACCGGCTCCTTCTTTGGCTGTGAGAGGGAGGGAGAGGAGAGGAGAGAGAAGATCGGCTCCAATAAACAGCGACACTACAGTATTTTGTCAGGAGGAGCCGGAGTCGGCAAAAGCTCTACCAAATTGGCCCTAAGAAATCGCAGCACTCGTCGTAGATGCAGTCACGAAACGAAGCAGCAGTGTAAGCAAGCGCATCGCCGCCTAACTTTACGAGGTAACAAGGGTTTAGTTTCAGTCCGGCGCGACGAGCAAGCACAACGAAGAGCTTTTAAGCACTGACGACGTGGAGCAGGGCGGGCTCTTGCCCCGGATATATGGGGCGATTCTACCAGCCGTAGTAGGCCTGCCACTAGGCATTCATACCCTCTCCCCAAATCCACACCCACTTCAAATGGGGAGGGTATGGGTAGAAAATTATATACCCATTAGAAACAAAGAGGATACAATTAATCAATTGGATATGTATATATATGTAGCACAAAGTTAATTATTCATTGGATATGGGTGGGATTGGGGAGGGTAAGGAGTGGATAATAATTATTTAGATTTAGGTGTGAACAAGAGTGCGTTTGCCCGTACCCTCCCTAGTTGCAGGCCCGTTGGATTTGGAGCGCGCCTTTATCATTCGCAAAATCTTCGTGCAGGATCACTGCAGACCGTAGGATTTGGAGTGCGCCTTCACCGTTCGCAAAAACTTCGTGCAGGAGCACTGTCGCGTGCTACGGCCGTCGTGGTCATAATAGCCCACGTCGTACCCTGCCAAGACCGTGGCATGTGTTGCATCCTGCCCTGGCACGTTCGGTGTTGGCGTCCCAACGTAGCGACCTCCTAGTCATGAGTTTGGACCTGTTTGGAATGGAGGAATGGAAAACACAGGAAAGGAAAAAAATATAGGAATAGGAATGAGATGTAGTGGTAAAATAGAGGAATGGAAAGCGTAGGAATTTCAAAGGAACCAGTGTTTGGAACGCAGGAATGAAGGGTAGGAAAATTTGGAATTGAGTAATTACCTAATTTTCTTAGAACCTATGTGATTTTAAAAAAAATTCAAGTCATAACTAATGAGTAGACTCACTTAATTCTTTTTGAGGAGACGACTTACAACTAGCTACTCCATACTCTACTTATTTTATCACTTTCACATTGCATGTTATCTTTCCACCCTCAGGCAATCTTATCTTTTCCGCGAGCTCTGTCCATACCCCCAGGCTCTAGCTTTATAGCCTCTCGCTCATCTCACGCGCGTGAAGCGTAGCCCTTGCATCTGACTCCCAAGCACCTAGAGCAGGCCCTCAAGGCCTCAACGTTTTCCCATCAGGAAGCTCGACGCCCGCTCTTGAGCAGGCACTTGGTTGGTGCAGAGGTGAGAAGAAGGGAGCTCGACGGTGAGCTGTAGCTCTGCAGATCGATTCGGCACCGTCGGCGGCCGGCCAGTGAGATCCAATCACTTCTGGTCTTTCTTGCCTCCATTTTTCCGCGCACTCTTTTTCACTTGCACACGTGTGCATCTCGAGCATCCGCGAAAACTTTGAGTTTGAGTGGATGTTCCGGTTCCTACGTTTTGCGAAGAAAGGTGAGTCTTTCCGGAGGAACGGCGATGTCCATTGATCCATTCCAAACAGCATGTGATGTCAGCGAATTGCATTCCTTTAGAATTTCTTTGAAATTCCTTCGATCCAGACGGGACCTTATAGAGGGGACTCGGGGCTCTGTTTAGTAATGTGTTGGCGCCTTGCTCGCTCCCAAAATAACGAACGGGATGGATCAACTGACACTGCTACCACAATGGCAGTGCACATTGGTAGCGAAACGACAAAGGCCACCTACATTTGTAGCGCTATTGATCCGAGTTGTTGCCAGCAAAATTCAAGGACCGCGTCCTGTCGGCTTGCGCCCTGCTCATACACCGTTCACCCTTCCGTCTTGCACCCTGCAGGATCGCAGATCAGGCCAGCCAAAACCATGGTCCCACGAAATGCATGCACAAATAGATTCTCCGAATGAATTTCACGAGATGGGTTGTTGTCAATTCCATTCCATTCCGTCGTTGTTTCAGGCGTAGCACCAGCAGAGATCGACCCGCGATCTACAAAAAGAGCATTTCGCGTCCGATTTACCCCCTTGTCTCTCTGCACGGGAAAATGTCGCCACTCGACAGCGAACACATGGCTGTTCACTGCTCTGCTCGACAACGGGAAAAGAAGGAAAAAGGATGGAGGGCGGCGCGGCGGAACCTGAGCCTGCATTTGCCTCTGTATCCACAGAAAATGATGGCGAGATCAAAACTCAAACACTAGATCTGGAGATGGAGGTCGACAGGTAGGGGGTAGTGCACCGGTCAACGCGGGGCGAACTCCTCCGGTCCTGGCGGTGGCTCTCTCTGTGCACATTCCTAGATCACGTCATGTTCTCTCCACCACGGCCGTTGTTTGCAGGTTTCGCGCACCCATGTGGTGTGGTGCTCGCTTGGTCGTTGCTGCTGGTGGTGTATACTAAGCAAAAGAATTATCTGAAGCCGAGCAGAAGAAAGCGTTTACAGAATTGCAGGTCCCTGTCCGGCAGTCCCATTGCTGATCACCGATCGCCCCTGTCAAGCTGCAATCAGAACCTCCATGTAACCAACTCCTCGCTTTACTACTACTACGAAAATAAGAGCCCCGCGCAGTGTATACTGCTTCAGTGCCGCCGGTGTACTCCACTACGGCCTACGGTGTAGTGTAGCTGGAGTAGTATCAGAGCACCACAGATACAGTACGGTAATGGTAGGCCCCCATCGCGGTACAGTAGGTCAATGCAGGACACAGAAATAATTGCCGAAAAAAAATGCACGACAGAAAATTTACTGCGAGCATTTGGTTCGAAGTAAGTGCCGAGTAGATCGACCTTTGGGACAGCAATCAATAAATCGGAGCTGCTCCGGTCAGGTCGTCCTCGCCGCGGATCGTATTCATGGTCTCTCACGGATGGATGGAGCCCGTGCTCGCTTGAGTTTTTTTTCTCTTCCTGATTAAAAATCGCTGGTTGCCTGTTTATACACAAAGAGCCAGAGGGCGTAATTGCGGCGTAAGAGCAGCAGCGGGCGCGCAGAAGAGAGTGGAGGGGAGGACCATCGCGCGCTGTCCAGACCAATGCAGCAGGAGCACATGAATGGGGCACCTGCTCCGGCGAGGTGCCGGCCGGCCTTGTCCTGCGTGTGTGTTACTCCGTATGCGCGTGTATGCATTTGGCAGAGTTCTCAGAGTTGATTCTCTGCTGATTCCAGCAGAAGCTTTGCCAAATACTTTTTAGAAGTGATTCTCTGTTGATTTTATGAAGTGATTATCTGAAATGAATTAAGAGGCTGTGAGCTGAAAAAAATAACTTCTGTGAAGTGATTTTTCATCCTGATTTTAAGAGTTTATGTTAGAGAATCAATGAGAATTAATTTCAGTCACAGAATCACTTTTGTCAGAGAATCAGCTCCTATGGAGAATCAGAATCCAACACAAAACCCTAATTCAGGCGAGGCCGAGTGCGGTGGTGCCCTGTTACTGTGGGTGCGCTTGCGTCACACTGACGGTGAAGGTTCTTTTCCCTACGCCGCCGCCGGTTGCCGTGCTGCTGCCCGGGCCGGCCCGGCCTTTGTTCGACACCGGCCATATATAGCTGGCTTTTTTCTTTAGTACTTGTAAGGCCCGTTTGTAAGGCTCTGTTTGGTTTCCGTTACTTATTTTTTTAGCACCTGTCACATCGGATGTTTAGATACTAATTAGGAATATTAAATAAAAACTATGTACAAAACTCATTACACGATGGAGGCTAAACGGCGAGACGAATCTATCAAGCCTAATTAGTCTATGATTTGACAATGTGCTGCTACAGTAAACATTTGCTAACGATGGATTAATTAGGATTAATAGATTCGTCTCGCCATTTAGACTCCATTTGTGCAATTAGTTTTATAATTAACTCATATTTAGTCCTCCTAATTAGCCTCCGAATATTCGATGTGACACGGACTAAACTTTAGCTCGAGGAACCAAACATCCCCTAAATAACGTCATTACAAACTAGGACTCAGACGTGATCGGGGACACTAACAGATGGAATCGACCTAATAAGAGCTAAATGCACGAGTTTGTTTTGTGTTCTCCCGAGTCCCGACCTGACACTCCTAATCATGCAGCTCTTTCCTTTCCTCCAGCGCTTCACGGATGATCCGCCAACGACGACGAGCTCTTTCTTTCGCTTGAGCAATGTGAACCGGGGATTAGGATTTCGTTTCCAAATTTCGTGAATCCACGCCACCTCTAATCGGTATGTATCCATGAGCATATCATGCAGACACAAAAAACTAGATACGGCAATGTATAAGGTTCCCCACTGGGCCTCTGATCTCTTTACGGACTTGGTGTGATTTTAATCAGATATCCTGATCAAAGTCGGTTTTAATTATATTTGTGTACGTACTACTCAATCTAGCAGCACGACCTCTCGGTGGTTATCCCAGCACTAGCATCTCACTGCAATCATATACACATACTCAAACTAGTTGCCAGTCACTGTCGATTCCATGTTTTCAAATGCTTTTTCTAACAAAGGGTATTACTTTGTGCGTATCATTCCTAATAAAAGCATAAAAACATCATGCTTATGTTTATTTTCGTATCTCCTGCAGAGCTTCCTTTTGGTAATATTAAAAGATATTCTTTGGGACAGTACCCGCCTGAGGATATCAATTCTGAAAACGACTATGTAAAGAGCATATCAATAACCAATACAAGAAACCATCCTCTGTTCCTTTTCTCTGGAATCTGAATATTACTGTTTTTTAAAAAATCTACCTGAAGTACTTCCTCCAATTCTACCCCCACTGAATATGCAAAAAAGGAATTTTCTATCCCAAATGTTCCCAACGGTTCGTTGGTGATCTTTCCATGAGATCTCGTTAAATCCATGATGCTATTCCAGATTTCCAGCACTAAGACCTGCCATAGTTAACGCAAAAGAGAATAGGATTAACTAATTCAATAATCACGTACTATCTTTTTTAGCAGTATTGCAAACCTTTCTCTCAGTTTGCAAGCCTGCGCAACCTGTACGCGGCTTAAAGCTCCACAAACGCAGCTCGCACAGGATCTTCGGGAAGAATTCTCAACGTATTCTGACAGTTCCAACGGTTCAAGCTCCACAATTTGTTGAAGGAGTCATACACCGGATGAACACTAATCAGTGGTGACAAGGACTGATGAAAGAGCATCCAGAACAGTTAAAACTTTCGGCGGATAATCACCTCCACGGATCGGGCAGGGGTCCCATTTCGGTGCGCATCCTTCCTCGCTGGCCCTCGTGGATTCGTCCCCTATCCAAGTGTTCGTGTTCATCCTTTCTGGCTCCAGGAATGTACTCTGCTTTTAGCTTAGTGTCTTCTTGCTTAAGCATGTCTGCTGGCTTGTGCAGGAATAAAGCCACCAGGCAGCAACATTTGCCAATGGCCATGCTCCTGGTGATTACCCATTTGCTATTGTTTCTCCTTTTTTTTTCTGGCGTGGATACAAACATTTGGATACGCCCTCGTGCCAAACAGTGCGATCTGCTTGTTTTTTCCTGCCTGGTGGACGAATCGATCTGTAATTTTGGCGTCATTTGTGTTACTGTTTTTGGCGTTTGATGACGCCGTGTTTGTTTTTTTTTTAAATTTTAATCCTGGCTATGGTTGGACAGGGATTTCGGAATGGAAGAGGGAAAGGTAAAAGCTGAATAGCGCTAGGCACTACAGACACACGAATCTGTGCTACTGTAGACATTATTTTTTTCTTTGCGAAGTAGACATTATTATTGGATAGCGGGCATTATTATTGGATAGCAGGACGGTCAAACGGTCCAGGTGTAGGCGTTTGACAATTTCTGTCTGACGATGACTCCGGTTGGGAAAAGGTACGGGAACATATTCTCTCCCTCCGTGAGACACGAGCGGAGATGAATTTGTGGCTGGAACGTTCTCTGCCGATCAGTATCTCGGCGGTGCATATGCTAGTGTGATGGATTAAGAAGCTGATGAGCCTCGGAATCTGCCGTCCGAAAGACCGAGGCCGCAGCAAATCCACCTGGGGAATGCGACCCAAGGAGAGGAGACGCGGACGTGACAGCGGCACAGCACCACCGGCCGGCCGCCCGCCGAGAACCCTCCATGGCATCACGCAACGTCGCCGGCCGGCTTGCCGCGCGCGACGAACCCGTCACGCTACCGCAGCGACTCCGCACCGCCCCCGGCGAAGGCTGACCACCGGGGTACCAGATCCGAGAGGCGAGAGACGCCACACCTGCCTTTTGCCACCCTGCCTCATCATCAGAGACCGCAGTTTCACCGTTCACGTTATCACTTGTTCACGTTCAAGCTGCTTGCGCATCGGCACCGGCAGCAGCGGGGCTCCTCTGTGTATATGTATATATATAAACACCAGGAGTCCAGGACACCACGCCACTCTCGAGTCGGGGCACCCACACACACCTCAAGCAGTCAGCAAGCATGTGCTTCAGGTTCGCCTCATGCATCGGCGTGCACGTCCGCGATGACGACGACCTCTACGGCCCCACGCCGCCGCGCCGCGCCGCCGACGCCACCAAGACGCCGGCGCCGGCGCCCCGCTACGACGACAGCAACGCCGACGAGGCCGGCCGCAGGACACGGCCATCACCGGCGTCCCCTACCCCTGCTCCTGCTGTCGCGGCGCTGGCAGGCGGCCACGGCTACGCTGCCGGCGCGCGGGAGCAGCAGGTGCACGCGTGCACGGTAAGCGCGGACGAGGTGTTGAAGCCCCCTGCGGCTGCGAGGAACAACAAGGTCGCCGCCCATGGAGCTGGCGATGGTGCTCGTCAGTACCGCTGCTACGAGCACGAGCAACCTGCCCGCGAAGAGGGCAACAAGGATTGCTACACAACCGCCACGGCTGCTAGTGATCACGAAAGGTGCTAGGATTTAGGACCAGTCATCATCATCCATGCTCGACTGCACACAAATAGGCAGTTCGGCTCCGGTCAGCCATGATAACACAGTTCACCGTAAGCGGTGACGAAGGAGGTGACCAGAGATCTTTTGTTATCTGAGGCTTTCAATCATCAGTTTGGTTGTGTAGTCGTGTCCCTGTACCGCTTCTTTTCTCGAAACTTCTATCGTACCCGCGCCTCCTATACTTGAAGCAAGTGAAATCTGGCGCCATGTGTGCGAACAAGTGTCAAGAGGAAGTCATCGGTGATCTCCGACGGTCAACGGTGAAATTGGAGGACAGAGTTAGGGGAAAAGGGTTTCGCGGTTTTCTGAAGACCTCTGACCTCGGAGGAAGGGCCCGGGAGACGGCAAAGAAGGCAGTGAACAATAGCCAGCACTAAAATGGGCGGGGTTTGTGGTGGGAACCAGGCCGCGAGGATGGCAAGAAGTAGGGGAGCAGATAGGCATGGAGAAAAAGAACACAATTCGGTCGGGGGAAGAAGAAAGTGGCAAGGCCGTTGAAGCCCAGATGGACAGCTGAGAATATCACCTAATGAATACCTAAACATAAGACGCCTGCAGGGTTCAAAATTTACCAAAATTTTACAAAGTTTGCTGTTCGGGGAACAAAATCATACAAACCGAAATCGGTTGTCACCTTAATCTTTTTTCCTTTGTTGTAAATATGCTATTTTCGTTGTAGTGGGTCTTGTAACTTCTTATATATTCATTGCATGATATGTATAGGAAAAATCTAACAAAGGACCTGTCGCGCGTGAGCCATATCGTGCGACCCACGTGGACCCAGCTACGACCTGTGCTACGTGTTCTGGGTTGGCCCAATTTCGTAAGAAAGCACGTGGGCGGCAATGCAGTGCATGATCTGAGTATTGTATGCATGTAGAACAGTGTGTTTACTTTATCTACCAATCAGTTCATGCACTTACATTTTTATTAGGAACATATTTTAAACTAATAAGAAGAGGATTAAATTATCATAACTCCTATATACGATATCCATTTTTAATTCTGTTAGCACCACCACGTTTCTTGGATGACATATATAAAATGAGACCCATGATCTATATGTTTTAGAAGAGGTTTTATGTACTAGCAACTTATATTTAATGAGAAGTAGCTATTTATAAATTACTTGTAAAGCAATTTATGTGTAAGTCTACCAACAAATCATTTGTATAAATCGCTACAATAATATTTGTTAACTGATATGAAGTATCTACATAGGTTGCCACATTGTCTCTACACAAATTGTTACCACACATATTATGAACTATATAAATTGCTATACTGCATGTGCACAAGTTGGTACACGATCTTTTATATAAGTTGATACATTTGTATTCTCTATATAAATTTGCTAGAAACATATAATGTAAGTTGCTACACCAAAGGTTAACACATTTTCTCTTTATAAAGTTATTACATTATGCCTAAAGAAGTGTGTTCATATGTATTGATACATAATTTGTTATATACTTATATATAACTTACTACTATACATGCAACATAAATTGCTAGTTATATAAAATGGCTTCAAAACATATGCAATATGGGTCTTGTTTTGTAGATCTTGTCACAAGGATTACAATAGTGCAATCGGATTTGAAAATGGATGATTTATGAGAGAGTAATGACCGATTAAAGAAAATAGGCTCATTTTTCTCAATGATGTCAGCAATTGCATCATCGTGAAAGCGATGTCTCTATCTAATTTATGGTAACAACAGTTTCTACCCCACCTCTATAGGCCATGCGATGAGTGTGATGTCTGCAATAATTATGCCACCATAGGATAGTGAGGGAGTCGCGTGGCATTGTGTTAGCACGGGATAGGGGTCGCGCGATCTGTGTCTGTGCGACTGGTCACGCGATAACACGGTCCATATGCATAGCCATGTTAACCGCTTATCAAGAGTCAAAATACTCAAAAGTTAGTACATCGTAGACACCTCTATTTAAATTTTACTGAAATTATTTGAATTTCGGTGTTTTTACCTATAACCTGAAATAAAACCTCTATCAGAATATTAAACCTTGGGTAGCGTCTGCTTTTCCTTTTCTTTTTCGCGCGTCCTAATTCTAACGTGACTGTAATGTTGTTTGATCTCACCTGATGGAGGCAAGAACTGTGGCTGTGGCGAGCTTGTGTTCACAACACTTACTAATAAATATTCCACTTCATTCTTAAATAAATGACATTCAGGACAAACTGATTAGTTGTGTAGTGTTAAACGCCATATATTTAAGAACACAGGTAATCTCTTATTATCATATATTCGCTTTGAGGGATAAGGGTACTCACGGGTCCTCATTGACCAGGAAATTGATTAGTCTTGACAGGTGGGCTCGCCCCGACCATGCCGTACAAGCTAAGGCATGAAGATACGTGGAGCACAAGTCCGAAGGTCGGGCGACTGGATTCTACCTGGATATCACGGGATACTTGTTGTAAACTGACTCAGATTACTTTCCATGTAATAACCGACTAGAATTAGATCCTATCCAATTGTAACCCTAAATCGTCAGCCTATATAAGGCGTCCAGGGACACCCTCGGGGACATCAGCACGTTAACTCTTCGCACCTGCAATCAGCAATACAATCCACCAGAACATAGGACGTAGGGTATTACTTTCCGGAGGCCCAAACCTGTCTAAACCTTGAGCCCATATATTACCATTCGCGCTCTTGGTCTTGCGATCTTCCCCGCCTACAAATCTACTACCTGGGTAACCTCCTGGTGGATTGCTGGTCACTAAATCCGACAGTTGGCACGCCAGGTAGGGGCGATCGTGAGATCCTCCCGAGAGCTCGATGGCATCTCATCCCGACGTCATCTTCCTCGAGAGCATGAAGGACTTCCTCGCCAATCCAATCCAACTCCGCTTCGAGAGCATGTCGGTAGACTCCAACTCCACCACCTCCGTCGCCGACTCGACGCCCACCGCCAGCTCGGCATCCGTCGGATCTGCATCGACGGCGCAAGGTCTCCACCTGAGAATCATCACGTCGCTCGCCCAGCAGGTCCAGTTCCTTAACTATGCCCTCTGCGGCTGGTTGATATTGCTCGGCCAGCTCTGGGAGGTTACCAGCATCAAAGTCCTCAGGAACGCCCGTTCCGACGCACTCCACGGCCAGCCGGGGGAAGTGCGTCTTCAGAAGCGCCATGACATTCTTAGCGCACTCCACGGCGGTCTCCTTCATCAAGGTCTTCAGCCGACTTGGCGCATTCTTTGACTTGGCCACGAACCAAGCTAAGTCATATATTCAATTAAATATTTTATGGCTTTCGTATATCTCCACACGCCTATGTCTTCATGACTTTCACCAATCACCCTGGTCACACCTCCTACTGCTTATATAGTTTGGTCCATCCACTACACGGGCAGTTGGGGGTTGCGCCCTATGAGTGCCCAGTGCATGCTCTTTGCTTTTCCACACAGATCCGACTGCTTTGCAGCTTGTCCGTCTCTCTCAATGGTTGCTAAAGTACTTAGGTAGCACATGCCTTAATCCGTGAAGCCTGGCCCTCATGTCTTGCTTCCTGCTAAGCACGCTCGAGCCCGCTCCCAGCAACACCTCGGCAGGATCAGGTGTTTAAACGTAACATGCTAACTAGTTAGGGAATTACATGACCTACAAGAGAGGATGCGCATGAATTTACTTCTACGCCTAATAAAACTCCAAGTTATTCAATTATTAAATGATCTACATCATGCTACATAATCTTTGTATTGTCCTTTTACAGCTCCGAAACTACTCAGCATGCATCCCGCTACTCGGCCGACCTAGGCTGGGCAGGGGGTGACTTGGCGTGCTCCCAGGCTCGGGGGCTAGGCACTATAGACGATTTGGCATGCCTCCCACTGTTCAGCTGACTTAGGTTGGGCGGGGAGCGACTCAGCGTGCTTCCGTGGCTTGGCCGGCTCCCATGCTTAGGGGCCGAGCGCCACGAATGACTCGGCGTGCCACCCGTTGCCCGGCCAACCTCTCTGGCTCGGGGTGGGAGGCGACTCAACGTGCTTCCGTGGCTCGGCCGGCTCCCAGGCTTAGGGGTTGGGTGCCACAGATGACTCGGCGTGCCACCCGTTGCCGGCCGACCTCTCTCGCTTGGGGCGAGAGGCGACTCGGCGTGCTTCCGCAGCTCGTCCGGCTCCTAGGTTCAGGGGCTAAGCGCCATAGACAACTAGGCGTGCCTCCTATCACCTGGCGGAACTCCCAGGCTGGGGGGCTAGGTGCGGGAAGTGACTTGGTGTGCTTCCGCGGCTCGTCCGGCTCCCATGCTCGGGGGCTGGGCACCGTATTTCAGAATGGCGTGCCTCCGTGGCTCCGCGGCTCCACCAGTCCTCATGCTCAGGGGCTGGGCGCCCTCCGGTTGCGCGCCTATTTTAGGTCGGTGTGCTTCTGCGGCTCCGCCAGTCCTCGTGCTCGGGGCTGGGCACCTACTTCAGGTCGGCGTGCCTCTGCGGCTCCGCCAGTCCTCGCGCTCAGGGGCTGAGCGCTATATTTGGATCCTTTTACGACGGAAACAATACATCGGATTCTTGACCATTGGACCGATTACTTTAATCACTTCAATGCTCGGGGGCTACTCCATATGGAGTGCGTCTTGCGACGCCCTCCATGTGCTTCCCTTCAATCCACAAGATGCCAGACATCCCAGATCTCGGCAGTCGCATAGTCGTGCGCATTTGGTCATACGCCTGTGGAAGCTTCAATTTTTCTTCCTTTTTTGAGCATTGCGCAGCCTCTCCATCACTATGACGATACCACAACTTTAGCCGAGTGCATTACAAGCTTTGTTGCGCATCCGTTAGGCTATTGTTTGACTACACATTGCTCGGGGCTTGAGGGATAAGGGTACCCACAGGTCCCCACCAACCAGTATATTGGTTGTCCTGACAGGTGGGCCCGCCCGACCACGTCATGCGGCCAAGGTATGAAGATACATGGAGCATAAGTCAAGAGGTCGGGCGAACAGATTCTGCTCGGATATCTCGGGATACTTGTTGTAAACCAACTGAGATTACTTTTCATGTAACAACCAACCAGGATTAGATCCTTGTAACCCTAGGTCATCAGCCTATATAAGGCGGCCGAGGACGCCCCCCGGGGGCATCGGCACGTTAACTCTTCACACTTGTGATCAGCAATACAATCCACCAGAACACAGGACGTAGGGTATTTCTCTTCGGAGGCCTGAACTTGTCTAAACCTAGAGCCCCTGTGTTACCATTCGAGTTCTTGATCTTGCGATCTCCCCTGCCTACAAATCCACCACTTGGGTAACCCTCTGGTGGACTGCCGATCACTAAATCCGACACCCTTCGTCCCAAATTACTATTCATTTTAACTTTTCTAAATACATAGCTTTTGCTACGTATCTAGACATACATATATCTAGATCCGTAATAAAAACTATGTATCTAAAAAATCCAAAATGAATAGTAATTTAGGACGGAGTGAGTACATACACTGGTGATTGTCCCTGCCCAAATGGTAAATCCATGTGTTCAAAGTTTTTCTTTTAAAAAGGAGTACAATTTTGTGCGTATCATTCCTAAAAAGAAAACCACCATGCTTTTAGTGACTGTCGTATCAAACAATTATTCTTTTATTGCGGCATAGGAAGAGATTCTTTCAGAGTATTCCAGCGTGCTATTAAGAGTTATGAAAACGACTCTACGTAGAACTCATTATCGATAAATAATGAAAGAAACCATCCTCTGTACTTTTCTTCACAATATGATTATTACATTCTTTTTCTTAATCTGACCCATGAGATTTATTCATCTCTATGCCAAGTTTCATCCAATCTAATTCGCACTGAATATGCACAAGAAAAAAGAAAGATTTTTTTTATCCAAATGATCCTAGTGGTTAGTTGGTGATCTTTCTATGAGGATCTTGTTTAACCCAATATGATAATAATAGTTTTGTGTCATGGTTAACTCAAAAGAGATTTAACAGTCTCCTTTCTTCGTTTGATCCCACGCAATCTTCACGCTGTTTAAATTATTAAGCTCCACCAACGTGGCTTGCACTACGTTGATCAAGTCGTTTCTAGTCCTCGTATTGTTAGCACTCATTATTGTTGCAGGATGCACCTGTGGTTGTGATCACAGCATGAAAACAATCATATGCTCACACTTAAATCCATGCCAAACTAATGATTCCAGGTTAACGTGGCGCATATCAATATATCATCCCTATAACAAAAAGAAAAAAAACAATACATATGTTCTTGGTGATCTTCGCATCCGGTATAGACCTTTATTGCAGTACTGAAGTGCTACTCCTACGTTCTTTCAGAGAGCACCAACCGGGTATAATTAAGACTACAGGAAAAACAACTCTAGGAATAAAGGAATAATAACATTGATAAACAGACATCATATGCACTTCTTATTTGGATCATGAATATTACAGCTTTTTCTTAATCTGGCCCCAGGAATTCTCTGTTCATCTCTACACGAAGTCCCGTCCAATCTCCACCACTCCCATTGAATATGCAAGAAAGAAAGAATTTTCCTTTGCAGATGATCCCGGTGGTTCGCTGGTGATCGATCTTTCTATGAGACCTTGTTAAACCAAGATGCTATCCTAACAAACAATCTCAAACTCTTTCCTAGTTACTAAAACTCAAAAGAGGTGCAGGAGTATAAACTATTCCAACAAGAACGGCGCTCACTTCCCCGGAATATTACAGCCCTTTTTCACATTCTTAATCCCGCGCAATCTACACGCTAACACACGGTGTAAATAATTAACATTAAAAGTTCCACCAACGCGGCTCGCACTAAACCTGCAAATAAAGGGAAGGAACTCTTCTAATCCCCAGTCCCAACCCTCCAGCTCATCTGATTTCCATAGCATTAAGTACGGTGCCATGTAGGTAAAAAGATGAGGTGCAAGAGAGTTAATAAGGAGAGATGTAAAAATATGGAGAAACCGGATCTCATGCGAGACATGGTGTTGACACAATTTCTAACGAAGAATAAGAGAGGGGAGAGAGGAGAGAAAATTTATTACGTCAAGAAATTATGGGTTGGAGGTGTAATTTCTAGAGCTGATATCTTAATGATTTGGCAAGCATTCGTGGATTGTGACCGGCCTAACAATTACAGGGGCTCAAACTAACCTTCTCATCATCACTAAGCAGTGAGACAACGAATGCTAACGGGAGGAGCATCTACAATAATGCGACCTTTCGGTGGACAATCACCTCCATGGATCCGGCCTGGGATCCCCCCGTCCGCGCCGGCAAAGCTTCGACACGTCCGCGCGCAATCATCCGAGCGTTCTTCTTTCTTTCTTTCGTCCCGTCCGGCGTCATGGACAAACTCCAATCTCTTCTTGCTGAAGCGCATCGTATATGCGCCCGCCCCCGATTTTCGTATACGACCAACGGACCAAGCGAGGAGCAGATTATTCTTCCCCCTGCCCGCTGGCTTGTTGAGGAATAAAGGCAGCAACGGATGCCATGCTCCTGGTGATTATCCGTTTGTTTTTGCTCTGGGTTAGGCCCTCGTGCCAAATTATGCTCTCTCTCTTTTTTTTAACTGCCCAGTGGCTCTAGCCTCTGGCTAGGACAATTTCGGCGTCATTTGTGTCATTGTTTTTGGAGGCCGATGACGTCATTTTTCCCTGAGCAAGTTTGGGGCCCGGATGAAAGCTGGAACTCAATTAAACACAGAGGGTGGTAGACGCGTTCCAGACCGAAGCTGGCTGGAAGAACTGATAATTCAACGGTCAGACGGTCCAAGTCTGTTCCGGTCTTATGACTACTTGTTGTGAATATCATGAGGCTACAGTGGGGAAGGGAACATATTCTGCCGTGATGCACGAAGATGAACGTTGCTGAATTCCTGAATTGGTGCGGGAGCTCATGGCACGGAACGGAAGCAATCCTCGCGGCGCTAAGGTCATGTTTAGTTACCTCCCAACTCCCAACTTTGACACTATGTAAAAAGAAGATTCCCCATCACATCAAAGTTACGGTACATGCATAAAGTACTAGATGTAGACGAAATTAAAAACTAATTGTACAGTTTTGTTGTACTTTGCGAGACGAATCTTTTGAGCCTAATTAGTCAATATTTGGACAATAATTCACAAATACAAACGAAATGCTACAGTGTGCTACAGTGCTGGTACAGTAATTTTGCATCTCCCAATTTGACCAACTAAACAAAGGTGTAAGCCTGATTGAACTGACTCTCGCGAACCGGAACCGGCAGCAGGGCCCGTGTGTTGTTGGCTTGCCGCCATCCGAAGCGCAGCAAGCGATTTTGGGGATCGGATTACGACAGGGGACGACGACGCGGACGGGACGGAGAGTGGGCGGCAACCCCCACCGCCCGGCCTCCCGGGTATCGCCGCGCAGGACCTTCCCGGCATCTCGCCACGCCGCTGGCCGGCTGCCTCGAACCAGCCGGCCCGGCACGCGCGACGGGGACGCGCACCACCCGTCACAGTCGCAGAGCTCTCCACTGCGCGCGGCGAACCCTGCGGTGATCAGACTGCTAGGGGTGTGAACGGAGGCTCGAACACCCGAAGCAGAGACCTGACCGGGAAGTCTGGGTCTGGGGCTCTGGGCAGTGAGTGGAGTCACCGGGTCTTGCTGCCTAACTGCCTACTTGGCCCCATAGTATACACACGGCTTTCGACTTGGCTTGGCCCCTCCTTCACGGCTTCGCGTACACGTTGCGCCCCGCGGCCCCGGGCTCTCCTCTCGGCTCTCACAGTATATATGCCCCCAGTGCGCCACGCCACTGTCGTATCAGGCCACCAAGAACCACCTGGTTGTCACCAAGCAAGCAGCTCTGCTCTGATCAACACACCTCTCCCCTCTCTCCTGCTCGACAACCAGTAAGCGAGCAAGCGACGAGAAGCGAGGCCCCCGCCAGGAAGAGGCCAAACCAGCTGATCGCCAGCCACCGTCGCCCCCAACCCCCAAAGCAAGAATGTGCCTCTGGTTCGCCTGCTTCGGCCTGCACAAGCACGACGACGACTGCTACGCCCCGCCGAGCACCGGCGGCCCGACGAAGCCGCCTCACGACCGGCCGCCGCAGGCACCGCACAGCAACGGCTACAACCACGGCCACCAGGGCGCCCACTACGGAAACGGCGTCTACAGGGCCTCCCCGAACCAGACGACGGCCGCCGCCGCCGCCGCCGCCGAGGCGGGCCACAAGGCGTCCAACGACGCGAGGAGAGGCCCCACCGCCGCCGGGGCGTTGAAGCAGCAGCCGGCGTGGAACGGCAAGGCCGACCACTACTACTACTACGAGCGTGAGCCCGTCCACAGGGAGGCCGCCGCAATGGATCACCGCTACTCCACCGCTACCGCCACCGCCGATCACGAGAGGTATTGAGCGCAGATAAGCGAGCGAGTGTTTTTGACAAAGCATGGCAGCCCATCAATCCCCTCCTCCGCAGTGCCTTTGCTTGTTTTCCTTGTACTAGTGTTTCGTTGCGTCTCCTTTTTGGTCAAGTCCGTTAATCTGATGAGGCAGGAAGGCATCTGGAGTGTGTGAAGGGTAGATTGTGATCAGAGCCACCGTGCCGTTCTGTCGATGGCCGCGTAGAAGAGCTAAGGTCCAGGGCTCAACTCTTTAGTTAGCAGAGGCTCTTGTCAGTTGGCTTGTGTAGTCGTTTTGTACTTGTGATCCTGTCACATAAATAATGCAAGTGGGTCTTCGAAGTTAGAATTTCACTTCTGGTTCTGGTGGTTGTTTTCTGCGCCATGGATGTTGTTTCTGCGTGTTCCTCTGCAGTCTCACTGTCCGGACCGGAACAATTTCACAAGTTCTAGATGCGAATGCAGTCAGCTCAGGCCTCAGGGTAAGTTTCAAAGCCGATGGAGCACTGGTGCACCAGATACTTGAAGGCATCCTGAATTCTAAAACCTGGTCTAAAACTCTAAATGCGAATGCAGACAACATTCTGGGTTCTGCTCCAACTAAAATGCATCCTGAAATCCTTTTGGATCTTCCACACCAAACACAGTAAAATCTTCCCTCACTGAAAGAGCGAAGGGGACTGTTTGCCCTGGCAAGCTTAAATGTCAGGATGAACAAGTTCATAAAAAAATGACTGGATGAACACAAGCATTTACCTCAGCCAACATATTCACCAAACATATAACACTGCTAGGGAAAGAGCCTTCAGTACCGGTTTCTAACCTCCTTTAGTACCGGTTGTGCAATTGGTATTGCTACTTCGGTACTAAGGGGGATTTTTAGTACCGAGTCAAATAACCGGTACTAAAGTGAGAGCCTCAATTGGTTGCCACATCGCGCGTGGCCGCCAATTTAGTACCAGTTGGTAGGTCTTTTTTATTTTTTGTTTCTTTTCTTATTTTCTTTTCTATTTCTTTATTCTATATTAGTAGTTTTCATGGTGAAAAAAAATTAATAGCTCTTTGCATGCCATCCTGTTATGCACCCAACAAGCACTTATACGAATACAAACAAAACAAACAAAATAGATGACCTCTTGCACACGCAATTAGATCGATCATGCATTTCATACATATAGCAGTCAATACTTAAAATTGGTAGCAGCAAGACTCAAACTAGACTCAAACCGGTAGCACGACTCAAACTGATAGCAGACCGTCTAGATAACAAAGTAGTAGTAGGTCTCAAACTGGTAGTCTTTCACGACAGTAATTCATCAAAATAAAAGAACAATAAGTAATAGAAAATAGGGCCAATGTCATGCACTCCAAAGCTTTGGATCTCTTAGCCTTTGCTTCTTCACTAAGATCACTTGTGGGAGCACACAGTAAATCTCTATAATGGTCTAGCATTTTACTACTAGTGTCGATTTCACATGTATCCTAAAAGTACAACACTGCAAGTCCACTTGAATGTTTCAGACATACTTCTACCATCAAATAATCTAACAAGCAAGCCAAATAAATTACATCCCTCGACCCCGCATCCCGCCAGCCGCGTCCGGCTGCCCCTCCCCCGCGACCCGCCAGCCACCCCTTCTTCCCGGCCAGCCGCCTCTCCTACTCGCCGGATCTCCGGCCGGTCGGGAAGAACGGTGGCTGGCAGGTCGCGGGGGAGCGGGGGAGGGGTGGCTGGGCGCAGCGGCGGGATGCGACCGGGAGAGGGGCAGGTCCAGCAAGGGGAGAGAGAGGGGGAAGCGCACCGGATCTCGTCGTCGCCGCCACCGGATCCCGCCGCCACCGCTCCATCCGCGCTGCTATATCCTATCATGCCAAGCCCGCTAGCTGTCGTCGCTCCGTGCCCCGGTGGCCGCCGCCGCTGCGCCTCGCCCCGCCGCCGCTCCTTGCCTTATGCACAAGGTGAGGAGCGAGTGGATTGTATAGGAGAGGGAGGCCAGGGAGGGAGGGAGGGAGAGGGTCGGTGATGGTGGAGGGAGGGAGGGGGTCGGCAGCGGAGGGAGTGAGGGGGCTAGAGCGGAGGGAGTGAGGAGAGAAGTGGGACTAGGGGAGAGAAAGGGAGAAGTGGCGAAGGGAGAGAGAGGGAGCGCGAATGTCAAGCGCACTTAACTAGATTTGAGAAAGATTTCGGATCCGATCAGCCCATTAGCATCGGGTGGAGCCTCCACCCGGTACTATTGACCCTCAGGCACACTCCACCCGGTACTAATGGTGACCTTTAGTACCAGTTGGAGCTTTCAACCGGTACTAAGGGAGTCAGGGGAGCTTCTGGGAACTAGCCGTTAGACCCGGTACTTAGACCCGGTACTAATACTACCGGGTCAAAAACCAACCAGTACTGAGAGCTAGGATCGATGCTCAGTTCTCCAGTTAAGCATGCATCAGTTTCCATCTCAAGTTGTAAAACAAAGTTATACAGACAGATTTCTTTCTTTCTCTCTCTCTCTTTCTTTTGCCAGGAAAGATAAAAAGCTGGCAGGACGCTCACTGTACAATGTGTAACATGTAACTAGATGCTTCAAAAGAAAATGGACACACACCTTCCGCACCTTGTTTCCATTCTCTAGTTTGCTATATTATAAGAGTTCTCATCCTGCAGACAAGTGCAAATTTGTCCGTTGATTTCGTAAACCATTTTCGCTGCATAGTTGCCCGATGCATATACTCACGCCGTAAGTTCTGAAAGGCGGCCATCTTTTCAACTTATTCTTCAATTAAATTCTGAAGACTTGGTCATCCTTTTCCTTCTTAAGTCATTCGGCAATTATGCTCATGCGTCGTGTTTAACCTTTACTGCAGAGGTTTATGCGTCGTGTTTAACCTTTACTGCAGATAAACCTCTGTGTGCCATGATTTATCTTGCTCGTACCCATCAGCCTGGGGAAAAATGCAAAACAGAAAAAGAAAAGGTCTCACTTTCCTGCTTTCTTTCGAGTTTGTGGAAACGTGAACTGAAACAGGTGGCTTTCATATCTTTGTTTCTTTTACTAGAGCTATACATGTTAAGAATGATAAATTAAGTGGCAATAATGCTTTGTGGCTAAACACGTCAAATGGAAAATCATGTATGATTCCGCCGAAAAGGCAGACTTCGACGACTAAAATGATACACCAAGACGCAAAACAATTTTTGTGCGCAGGGTAAAGAGTATAAAAATTCTTCCACCGATAACATACTAACATATCAAAGACTGAGGAGCAGCTATCACCGTGTAAAGAAGAGAATTCAGTGCTAGTGCTTTTGGCTCGAACTTGACAACTAAGATCTCAATCCGTGTTGATCTGTTCTGCCCAGCTCTGAATAAGACCGAATCCATTTGGTCATCCAAAGAGGGAGACAAAACAAATGTATCTGCACCTTGGTCTACGAACTGATGGAACCTTGGAATACTACACCGTTGGACGGTGCAACCTCGTCGAGAATGTTTAGGGACTATGTGCATGTCATTTTCAACTCTACTTTCTGTTTATTTTGTATCATTGGAATAAGTTCCTAATCAGTGCTTCCACTAGCAATTCATACAGCTAATTTGGCCACAGGTAGGCCTGGAACATGTAGGTTAGGCCTTACTAGCTTGTGATTTCACACAAGATTAACCACCTTAACATGCATGAGGTGAAAAACTAAGATCCCTAGTTCGAGATTCCAATACATCTACTACATGCATAGAAGGTTTAGTTGTGCTTACTGTACAACATGGCTGCTGCTTCGGTTAAGTGCAGGAGGCAGGCTACACACTTCCAGATTCCAAATCGTTTATTGACTTCCTGTCATGTTCCTGCCTGGATAGGGCAATGTGTTGCCCACCTGTAGCTGCAGATTGTTGGTTTTGTGCATTGCTTGAATGGGCAGCTTGAAGTTCCTCCAACATTTGGAAGTATGCATATGGTCCCCAACCTAAAGGTGAAAAGGGAAAGACCATCATATTCACACAGGGAGAATCAAAATTTATTTTCCAAGAAGAGCATATCAGCGCAAATCCTTAAGCCACTACACTGAAAGGAATTGGTCTAGTGAGAAAGATTAACAACCTTGATCATGATACGGAGGAGGAAAGAAATGCAAGTAACACAGCACTGCCATAATAGATCCTGTAATTAATATATCAATTCAGATCGGTTGCTGATGGCATCAAAGCTTTTCATACATTTGGAAGTGAGAGAGAGAGAGAAAGAGGTCAAGTACAAACCAATAAGGCCACCAACAAACACGTCCTCCCAGTGGTGTCGGTAGTCATCTACTCTGGAAATCCCAACAAGTGAAGCAAGAAGAAGAGGAAGGATCACAATGCAAAGTTTGGCCACATGTCCTTGGCGATCAAAAGCCTTAATTTTGCCAGACAAGTAAAGTGACAAAAATCCAAGACCAGCAAAAGACCCTGGCAGTGTAAAATACTGTGAGGGATACTGACCAATCATGCAGAAACACTGTGGCTATACAAGTTGTTACACCATTCAGAGTTTTCTGTGCTAGTGACAATCACTTGGTATGAACTCGGGATAAGAAAAATCATGCAAGATAAATGATAAAGAACAAACTATGAGGATAAAAACTATTTGGTCAAGGTTGAAGCATACAGGCATACAGCACTACCAAGTCTACAAAGCAATAAACTACTTAAATCTGCACTGCTACTGCTAACGAATCAGCATTTGTTGACCGTGTACAGTAACTAATTGCTACCTCAACCTAGTGGCTTTACACATGGAAGAACAATCTTATCTATCTAAATGCTAGTGTCGATGTGCACTCATGGGTGCGAGCTTACACGAAGTGTGGCCACTAGGAAAGCTCTTGCGCCCATCAGTTAAGAAGCTTTTCTCACCATGGCAAATCACATCACCAGTCACCTGATCATATAACTGCGTTCAAACAGACCACAGTAGTGCCATGTCAATTTCAGCTAAATATATGCATCTGTAACACAGAACCATCTACACGCAAGGGTGTAAGAAAATGTACCTGCTTTCCATCAGGAAAGCATCGCCAAAAGAAGTCTGGCCTAGGTCTCCCTACTGCAACCTTGATCACATCAGTGAAAACCGCAGTTATGAGCACGGCGAAGAGAAGACCTGCAGAATTCATATGCGAACAGTTATCCAGCAAACTCTACAACTCAGCGTGCTGAAGAATTTTAACGACTGATAACAGGGACATCTTAAATCACCTAGTGTTGCATGATGCAGATCATAAACGTCTCTCCTGGCAAAGTATATGCATATGAAGATGACCCAAGGACACAGCATAGATATTATCTGGAAACAGGTCCGATGCCCCCACATCAGAGTTGAATGGAGTTTGTTCTTGCATCAGAGAACAGAATTGCATGCAAAATGTTCAGAAACATACTGGAACAGCCCATCCTGGCACAGTGCTTGGTTTCACTGGGTACCTAATACCAGTCATCATATCCTCCCCAACGAATCGCTTGAACGGGGGAGCATAATGCAGCCCAATCACAAGTGCAGCTAGAAGAATCAGAACCACCCAGTCGTGTGTGTGCTTTCTGACCAATCTCACTCCATGAGTCTGAATCGTGTGGGAGCCTAGCTGAGTGTGAGCCCCCTGCATCCTGTCCTGTTTGCAAATAAACTGAATATCATCAGTTATGAAGAATCTCAACATACAGAAAACCGCCCGCATCAATGGGCTCGCAACGCATCAGCCTGATGTAAATTGCACCAGGAACTAGATTCATCTGAAATTCTGAACAGGTTGTTAAGGTTTCCTAGGCTTACTTCAATTCTTGGAGCAGACCTCTCATATCATAATTTCAAGTGGGGGACATATTGCAGCAGAAAAAAAAACCATGACCTTTTCTAAGAAATGAACTAAATAAGCCAAGAATTTTTTTAAAAAAAAACACGCGGAGGCGCCGCGACATTCTTGCTGAAAACCCCATATTCCCCACCGCCGCCGGCACTAAACCATCGCGAGAAGTGAAACCGCCGGCACTAAACGAGGAGGGCCGAACAACAGCACTCGAACTCGCATTGCCTACGCTGAAGGAAAGCAGAAAATCACCGATACTTTAAAAAAAAACAATGGGGAAAATACATCGCACCTGACGGAAGTGACTTCGGATACCCTGAACAGGAGAGGAGACCAGGGGTCTCCGAGATTCCGACTTCTTTACCGCTTCTTTTGCAGTGAACGAACGGGGGAGGAGCAGAGCAGAGCAGACAGAAGTGACGTGAACGCAAGGGAAGCCGGGGAAGAGAAGGAAACCTCGGAAGCCCTAATTTTAACTATGTATTTCCTCCGTCCGTGATCCGTCGGCCGCCGGGAGCGGCGAGGCTGGTCGAGTTGCTTTGCTCCCCCACGCCGGCCGCCTCCGGCAGTTGCGTGCGTGCACGTGCCTCGCGTGTCTGCGGTTGTCCACGGACCACGGCTCGGCGGTGGACGCGTGCGGCGAGATAGATAGGTAGGCGCCAGGCTGCCAGCCACGCAGACGCAGAGCGGGCCCCTCGTGCTGTACGATCGAACCAAGGCCCAAAGGCCAAGGCCGGAAACCTTCCGTGCTCAGTTGGGCCGGAAAGCTAGTTTCGGTACAGTAAAAGAGCCACTAGGTGGGTGACAATTCACCCAACAAATCTAGCCATTTGGGCCTCCCCAGTTCTAGAACGTGCAATTTTCCCTTCCGGTTTCCTTTTCTTGAACGGTATTTTACCCGCGCTTCGCTTTTCAAGAAAAATAAAAATAACTTAGTTTCAAATCGCCTAAAACGCCTTGCAACCCAACGAGATTTAAGGGAAGGATGGGAGTTCACTAAAGTGTACAACTACGGCAAAAGAATTCAATTCCTGCTCTCTCATGCAATGCACGTACGGATTGGGGCGGATTTGGGCCTAGGGACGGCCCTACGCGTGGCCCTATACCCCCTTGAATTTCCATGGCCCAATCTGGCCTGGTATGGAGTGGCCCTAGTTAGTTGTCGTTGGCCCAGCAGGCAGCAGCAAAGGAATCTCTCTCCGTGCACGGCGAGCGGCAGCACACAGCAGGGAACGACGAATGCTCATGCCATTGACATTGGTGGAACAGAGGGCCAAAATCGTTTTGTTGTCATTGTCGGTTTCGTGAGCTAATTTTTTCTTCTTTTTCATATCCCTTGAGTTTTTTTATTTCCCCTTTCCTGGTCAGGGAGGAGCAAATCGGCACTAGTTGGTAATTATTTTGTACAGCTTCATTTTTTTTTAAATCAAATTTGTTGTACAATTAGGTTTGAATTGCGATAAATACTTTAATCACGCACTCAAAATGGAGTTGTATACTTCCTCCGTTCCAAATTGTAGGTCGTTTTGATCTTTTAGGTTCATAGTTATTATTATGCATCTGGATATATAGAGTATGTCTAGATGTATAATAATATCTATGAACCTAGAAGAGTTAAAACGATCTACAATTTGGAATGGAGGGAGTACTTCAGTACTGTTAGCTGTCATTATGCGGCTTGATTTGGATGGTTGAAGTGCTTAGATTAGAAGTAGCCCTAGGCGTGAGCGTACTGACGTGCACGCTGGCCTCAAACTGTACGAGAAGTCCTGGCTGCCCCCCGAACAGTGCTACACGTACGCCCTGACGTGGCGCGCTGCCTTATTCCGCGACCGAACCAAAGACCACGACCACATCACACGTCAACCATCATGTTGGTGTTGTGTGCTTCCGATCCCCAAGCAAGAGCTCCGGTGCTGAAAAGAAAAGCTTGTAAAGACGACGAGATTAGATTAGATTTAGGTACAGGTACAGGCACATCATCGCTAGGAAAAGAAAAGAATAAGAGCCGTGGCGTGGCTAATTGCATGACAGTGGGGAGGAGATTCGAGCTGCCTGGTGACAGGTGGGGCCGGGGGGATATGCCTCCTGGTAGGATCCACCTCAGCTTTGTCGGGCCGTTTGCTGCGCAAAAGTGAGCCATGGCCAAGAAAACATGCCTAGCTATTCATTTAATTTTTCCACTGGCAATCTGAGGGGAAAAAAACTCTATCCAGAATAACTAAGCCATGATTTTATTTATTTATTTGGAGATTAGGTTACTCTATTAGAATATATGAACGAATTGACAAGATAACTAATGCTTTAGTGTCCCTCCAATCTATCATCATCCAAGGCTCCAAATAGTAGCCATGTCACTGTCAACATCATAGACTATTAGAGCCCCTATACCATACCATACCATTCCATACCATACCATACCATACGCTTCTAGATTAGCACCGTTTGGCAAGGCTTATTTCATGTTTGGCTTCACCTGCTTACTTGTTTTGCGTAAAATGAGAAACTGTAGCATAAAGTTATTTTGTAAGCCGATGCTAAAATGAACTAGAAGTCAGGTGAAATCACTATTTTTGACTTCACCAACTTTGACTTCACTAGTAAAGTCGTTTTGGAAGAAACCCTTCCAAACACCCTTAAGTAATGATCTAGACACCAATCTACAACAAAAAAAATTCCAGAGGGTTTGTGCTGCAACTGCAATGATGGGAGGAAATAGGAGTTGCTGCACACTTACCTCCACTACCACTGGCGCTCCGTACTGTTCACCACCAGAGTGGGGGGAGCCGTTGGTGGGGGGAGAACATATGCGCGTACACATCTGGCTTTCGTCTGATCTGACGATTAAGAAACTAATCCGGTCCGTGTCAATGACATAGTTTATACTACTTTATAATGTCTGTGAATAAACAAGAGAGAGAGAAGTCAACGGCTACAGCATCGTGCGTCCTGGCCTAATGGCTCTAACGAGTCTTATCATCCCATCGCCAAAAAAGAATCTCGATGCAACGGCTCATGTGGTCTTGTGGCAGTTTCAGATGACAGGTTAACAGCTCTTACTCTTTTAATTTTTTTTAAAAAAACAGCTCTTGCTGTGCGTCTGCTATTTCTTCTTTTGTCTCGTCCCTTTACGGCTTTACCCTATGAGATGGTTTAATTTTACCGCAAGTCAAATTCCTCTGACTTCAATAATTTTTTTGAAGCGAACCGGCAGGGAGGTCCTACCCTTTTTAATATATAAAAAGAGATATATGTACAAATTAAATGGATTTTATTAAATCCATCATAAAATATGTAACATTTATTTAGTACTAGAGGTTTAAATGTATTTTTATATAAATTTGATTAAATGAAATAGGTTTGATTTAGGATAAAATAAAAAAATACTGGATCAAGAAAGTCAAACAAACGACCAGCTTTTAAATTAGGCATACGAAAAGCAAAAGTTTGCATTTGTATTAAAGCCAAAACCAAATTCGAAGATGTTTCATGTGGCTTCTGCGAAATGATGTTTTGAGGGGTACTACATGTATTGCATACTTTATTAATTTAAAAACCAATTGACAAAGAACATTTTTCAACTTTTAAAAAAAAGTAGTTTTTTTTTCTGGCGACCCAAAATTCCCGCTTTCAGAAATCAAAATAAAAACCCAAATAAGCCGTCATTCAGCTGTTTTTTATTTTTCACCGAAGTGGTGTGCGTAAGAACGTGGTGGATATACTGCATTCTGTTTCGTACTTGCAAAGTAAATATCAGTATCCGTGGCCATTAAGCCTCCACTTGCCAAAATACGGTTTTGGTACACCAAACCGGTCATATATGAAGCACCAATTATTCTCCTCCCGGTCCCCCATGGTTCCATGTTCACGCTCAGGCAAGAATGCAAGATTCCCATTACATACGTGCCCTTCCACGGTTCCACCACCCTTACCATCGACGCTCAACTCCCACTGCGTACGTGCTATGCCACAACCACAAACAAAAACCAAGCCAGCACTCCCCCATTCTTGCTCTTGTTCAAAGGGAGGTATCTTTTTTTTTTTTGCCCCCATCTTTTTTTGCCCCCAAGCGAGAGGGGTCAACACCCAAAATGGCAGTTGTAAATGGGCCCCTCTTATCCGGATACGTGCAGGTACGTACATGTATGATCCATAGCTCATTAGCTCGACCATACCAGTATATGAGAGATGTGTGAGAGTGCCTCTCCTCTCGGCAGTCGGCACCTTGGCTCCTTGTCGCTTTGCACCTAGGATTTTCTTTCGCCGGAGCCGGGGAGGGAGCGACGGCCCCCAACAGGCACACCGCTCACAAGCAATCCTGATCGATAGCGCTCGCTGATGGCGCGATGGATGGATGGGTCGCCCGATCCGATTGTCCCCATGCATGTCGGATGAAGCGCCGGGCCCCACGCCCGCCTCATCTCATCTCCGATTGGATATACCCAAATCCACGAGCCTAGCTCACTAGCTGTAGCAGTACCAATGTACCATGTTGCTAGCGGTTTGAAGTTGAAAACGCTGAGGGCAGCCTAAAACTTGAGAATTTGGGAGGGGTGCGAAGAAACGTTCGAGCAAGCTGCCTTGCATACGTTAAGATGGAAATAAGCTTCCGGATCATTGGGGATGGGAGCTAGCCGTAATTTTTTTTTGAAGGAATATCTAACCATAATTTTCATCAGCTGATGAGAAGAGGGATGAGGCACGTGGGAGGTTGTCGTCAGTCTCCGGCCACGTCCGGGTACGTCTCCCTATCATAGGACGACGACCAACCACCGCGGCTACTTGCTCGCTGCTGCCGGCCCCCAATTATGGACCCATCCATCCAATCCAGCTCCAGCAGCAACTTTTGACCGCGGCACTCCCAGCGGCCCTCGCGGTTCCGATGGCGATCCATCGCCCGGCCGGCACGGCCTCTAGTCGTAGGTATCAGTATCAGATGCTGCGACTCTGCAAAACGGAATACAGTACACGCACTACTACGTAGTACTAATCGCCTCTCGATTTGCGATGATCCTAATCATTTCAGGAGGTGATCCTAATCATTTCAGGAGGTGTTCGGTTCATGAAAATATAACGTAATCGGTGTAATCGGTTTATAGACGTTAAGCGATACCGTTACATACGTTTTCAACCTCCTCCGTAATTTGATTACCCGTAATCAGATACCGGCCCAATTACAGTCCCATTACGCTGCTCCCTCCCCGGTATTGCATCGCGATACCGCTCCCCGACGCCACCCCTCTCTTTTCCCCCGACGCCGCTCCTCCGCCCGTGCGCTGCCCTTGCCACTCCTCCGCGCGAGCAGCTTCACTGGTGACCACACGCCACCACGGTGAGCCCATGCTCCTTCCCCCTCTCACTCCCTCTCTTCCGCGGAGCAGTTTCTCTCCTAACCCTAACCCTAGCCTCGGTTCTTTTTCAGAGGCTGTAGAAAGATCCGAGGGAAAAGGAAGCGTAGGGGACGGGAGGAGGAGGAGCTCGGCCGCCATCCATTTTACTCACGGGAAGATCAACATGCACCATCAATACTCCTCCCTTGGTGAGTCCTGCCTATCTTCCTCCACATGTGAGATATCTTCCCCTTTCTTCGATGTCTCTGAATTCCCCTTGTTTGATCTAGTTCTTTGTCGATCGATTTCTTGAATCAAGGTATTGTTGATGATGTGGTTGATAACTCGAGATGGATCTGTGGATTGTATGTTCTTTACAATTAATTCTTTTTTTTCATCCGTTCCTAATATAGTGTGCAGTTAATCACTTCTTGTCCTTGCCTTGAATCAGATTCCTAATTTTGCATCACTGCTCCAATTATGCATGTTAATTTGTGGTCCAGTACAACTGAACTCGTATACTTATGTGTCAAGATACTTCATAAAAAATGAACAGATCTTTGCTGGTAAATTAGATGTTAGGTTGTTTTTTTTTCTTTTTCCTGACATGGTTAAACTAAACATGCTCGATATGGTCAGCTGAGAGCCACTGGTGGTACCATAATAAGCTTTGTTTTCATATTGTGAGTGAAATTGGGATAACAGCAGCTCCCCGTTGGTTATGTAAGGATAGCTTATGCATCTTTGTTTGACTGAAATTAAAGCAAGTTACATTTTGTGTCAGGACTCGGTATTTCAATCATAAAGATAACATTGCAGACACATGTTTCCTGTAGTATTACTCGTAACATTTTTTCCTAACCCTCGCTAGATAGGCATGAGACATGATTAGCGATGTCAGCAAAACAGTTTGCCATGGTGAGATTCTGTTTAACTTATTGAGGGTCGATGGTGTTACTCGGTTCGGCGCAAAGATAATCGCTATTTTCCAAAAAAAAAAACCCTTAAGCCTAGACAAATATTCAGTGCATGCTTTGCATTCAAGAGCTGATCCTATAGCAATGTCATTCACAATTTTTTAGCTGATGCTTCTCAGAGAAGCAGTAAAGAACTATGGTATTTGTTCCTGTGACCAGTTGCTTAGTGGTATGTGACACTTTGCTATCTTATTTCAGATGTTTATTTACTGCTATAATTCAGATGCTTGTTCTTTCACAAGAATTCAGCTAAGTTTACAGTTATATCATGTCTAGTATATGTAGCTGTATGCAATTTAAGGATGCTGATCTTGAGCAAAAATATTCAACCAACTAATGATAATAGAAGTACATCTTGTTGAACATTGTTGATGAATCGATATACCATTATTTTCAGAAATATAACACCTCATATCTTAACTTGTCACCATTTTTGTAGAGGAGAGAAGAAGATAGAAGGTGGAACTAGATCGGCAACCAAGCGGCAACGAATCTAAAGATTAAAAGGGTGCTGATCATGCTTGTTGTCTTCCGTTTGAAGTGTTTCATTTTACCTATGTCTCCTTGACTAGCTTTGAGTCTATGTTCATTTTTTTGCATCATGAGGCTGCAAATTTTGTATTAGTTAAACCTCCTTGTATTATATGCTACAGCGTATAAAGATATGCTAGTTGCTATGTCTGATCCATAAATAATTGTTAAATTTGTACCTGAGTTCAAATAGTGTCATCCAGAACGGCAGGTGCACGTCCGGCTGGCCGATCTACATCCCCTGCACAACAGCAAACGAATCCAGCTCGATCGGAACGTGCTGCCAAGTCACCGACTGACTGTTTGCGCTGCCCAGAAATTTCTCCTCGAATTGCAACATCGCTATGCCTGTTCAACGATGACAGTTGACGGTTGACTCGGCGCGCGCGTCCTCCACTACGCAGATGCCACGCAACTCCAAGCTTCCCCCCTGCGGCCCTGCCCAGTTGCCACCGTGGAAAAATTCGCGCGTCAGATAGGCAAGTTCATTAATTGATACTGAGACTGAAGCGGCTATTGGCTGGCACTTTCCTAGCTCGGGGAGATATTTGTCGTGTTACCTACGGATGTTGGCGTATCCGTTTGGAGGGTGTTTGGATACTAGTTGCTAAATTTTAGCAGTGTCATATCGGATTTTCGAATGCTAATTAGGACTAAACATGAGCTAATTATAAAATTAATTGCAGAACCATATGCTAATTTGCGAGATGAATCTATTAAGCCTAATTAATCCATCATTAGCAAATGGTTACTGTACTACCATATTGTCAAATCATGGACTAATTAGGCTTAATAGATTCGTCTCGCGAATTAGACTCCATCTGTGCAATTAGTTTTGTAATTAGCCTATATTTAATACTCCTAATTAGCATCCAAATATCCAATGTGACAGGTGCTAAACTTTAGCATGGGGTATCCAGATACCCCCTAACAAAGTCTGGATAACCCTAAAATATTTTTTATTCAGTTTATCCCTAAACTAGGCCAATGCCATTTATGTTATCTAGTTCAATTCATCTCTTAACACAATTTGTCTTTTTATTTCTCAATGCACAAGTGAAGTCTTAGTTCAAATTTTGCAAGATGACAGAAGACATCATAAGGCATGTTAGAAAAATATATCATGAATTTTTTATCATTATTTTGATAGGGTAGGATATTTAATAATAAAATTATCATTGATATACAAAATTATATAAAAAATAATGATAAAAAATTCATAAAATATTTTTAAATATAGACTGTGATGTCCCCTACCACCCTGCAAAGTCTCAAATTAAAATTCAACTTGTGTATGGAGAAAAAAAAGACAAATTGTATTATGGATTAAGTTGAACCAAATAGCATAGTTTATGAGATAAATTGAACTAAAATATAGTTTAGGCAGTTATTTGAACTTTTGCTATACTTGAAGGGAGTAATTTGAACTTTTTCCTACGTAGAATGATACGAGGTTGGCTATGCATGGTAGTCGGTAGCCCATGAGTCAGCTGTTTTTTTTTCGACAAGCTTCTATAGTTAAGCTAGTATTTGTGCAGTTTATCGCGACCCAATCGAACACCGTATCTAGCACTAGCTCTGCACCTGTCACCTGATTTAGGGGCTGTTTGGTAACACCCCATGAAAATTTAGCATCTACCATATTGGATGTCTGGATACTAATTAGAAGTACTAAACATAGACTAATTATAAAACTAATTGCATAGATGAAGTCTAATTCGCGAGACGAATCTATTAAGCCTAATTAGTCCATGATTTGACAATGTGGTGCTACAGTAACCATTTGCTAATGATGGATTAATTAGGCTTAATAGATTCATCTCGTGAATTAGCATAGGAGTTCTGCAATTAGTTTTATAATTAGCTCATATTTAGTCCTCTTAATTAGCATCCGAACATCTGATGTGACACTGCTAAAATTTAGCACCTAGTATCAAACACCTCCTTAGATACCCACAAAGAGAGTACTTGAAGGATGTATGCAGAAACCAAATGATTTCGGATTTTTGCTCTAGTTAGTTTGTACACATGCAGATGTATTCGAGACATTTGCTCGCAGCGAACAGGCCTGCGACCAATTGGTGGGAAAGCCAGTTGCACCGGCCTCCCCTAGAGGTTGCAGGTTCGATCCCAAGTGGTGAGGAATTTTCTAAAATTTTTCTACAATTTATTCCTGAACTGTGGTGACCTTCACACATACTGGAAATTGGTGTTCAAGACCATCTTTTTAAAGCGAGCATGTGAGCGTGAGTATATTAAAGCGAGCATGTGAGCGTGAGTATAGGATGTAGATATTAGCTTGCGAAAAAGCGAGCATGTGAGCGTGAGTATAGGATGTAGATATTAGCTTGCGCATAGGGAGGAGCATGCGTGAGGAGTGAGTGTGCTATAACTTGTACTTTGAAGACAAGGCCGCCTTCTAAAAAAACATTTGCTCGCATACGTACATGTCCTGATATCATCCTTGTTTTGTTGCGCGGTTGCTTTCCGTGTCTTCCTTTCGCTCAATTGACGACTTGACGCACGAGTTGCGTGGGCAATGGGCATTCTTGCATGCAGCCGGGAACATTCAAAGCGGGCTGCTGCGTGCAGGCTGCAGATTTGCTTCTGCGTGCCCCAAAGGTCACGGCCGGATTAAGCTTTGAACAAGTAGCCATCGTCAGGTTCTCAAACCTTCAGTCCTTTGGCTCTCTAAAAAACGCCATAAAGGATTGATACTCTCGGAACGTCATGCAGTATCATGGATGCATACACAGGCGGCCCGTACAACTACTCTCTCGGCAGCACCAATCAACGCCATCACATTGCGTAATGCGTTCTTTAAGAAAGATCTGGGCTTCATAATCCTTCATCTCATCGTCATCAATCATCATGCATGTTTCATCCTCCAACCGCGATGTACTGTGCTTAATTGAACTACAAACAAACGGTGCAGAGAGCGAAAAGGCCGGCCGACAGGTATCCCGACCTACCGTCCAGTTTCGTCCCCGTCCCGTTCCGTTCAACCACCGTATCATCGACCGTCGTGTGATTTCTTTGATTTTTTTTTAATTTTAACATTTTTTAAATAATAATTTTAAAAAATCCTCGGGACAAATATTTCCATCTCGTGACCCCACGTTGTCACGCCAGTGCACGTGGCATGACAAGTCTGCCACGCTGGCACGGCCAAATGACATGAACTTCTCTTGTCACACCACTGCATGTGGTGCGACAACGTGATTCTAAATCATGCCACTTTGCATGGCATGATAAGAGCTAATCTAGTTTAATTTACTCACTCTGTACCATCTAAATAAAATAGTATTAAACTTTAAATGTTGAGAAACTTGGCGTGCACGATATATAAGGTGTGAACATTTCATTTTAGTAACATGTACAAGGTCAAGTGCTACATATTTTGCAAATTTTTAATTTCAAAGTAGGGTATGTATTATCCCTGTATCCCACTTAGGGCTCTCGTTAAATGGTTACTTGTATCTCAATAAAATAGCATTTAAACTTTGAATGTCATGAAACTTAGCATGCTCACTGTGGAAGTTGTAAAGGTCCCATTTTACTAATCCGTAGAAAGCCAAGTGCTATATATTTTGAAATATATAATTTCAAAGTAAGCTATCTCTCTATCTCTCTTAGGACAGTAGTAAGTGTTAAATAAATTCACTTTGACGTTTTCTTTCCTTCAATTTAATAACTTAATGAACCCTAAATATTTTAAAACTCTAATAAGACTAAATCATACGATATATTTATTTTATTTTAACCATATTCATTCCATCAATCATTATACAATTGACCATATTCAATTTTGAAGTAGCCTGTGGATATGACTAAGATGTGACATTCCTGCTAACAAAGATGATGTGATCATATTTTTAGATTTATTCAATTTCTATATATGCTACCTGGCACTATGAGTACTCCCTCCGTCCCGTTTTAATTGTCGCTCGGGAACCGGGATTGTGAGGGGAACGTGGTTCTAGAGCGACACTAAGAGGGGATAGAGGGAGTACACCGATCTACCATCTCACTACGGATCATACACCCGCACCTTAACTAATGAATTTAGTTTGGGAATTTCAGTACATATCTTGTAGCTATTGAAACTTAAATGCCATAAGAGAAAGTGAGATTAATATCTGGTTGTATTGATTGATTTAATGAACATTGTTATACATAGGAAAGAGTGTTCCTATAAAACATTGTCACCTAAACATGCATGCTTGTTCATAGATGTGTCTATCCACTAACTTGTGTCTCTCTATTAAGGGATACAAACTAATTGATCACTAATATAAACTTAGTTTTAACATCCATCCATTTCTGCATGCACACTATAGTATATTACGATGTACTTCAAAGAACACATGGTTTCTAACTCATTCATGTTTAATTCACTCGCATATTATGTACTTCATGTTCTTGTAATATATATCAGGTTGGATAGCAAAGTAGATGGTGTATTGTGTGATCGAGAAGTTTCTCACAAACTATGTTGCATGGATGTTTCTAGCTATTATTAGACTAATCCCAATTTATAGTATCATGTCATGGTTTCTAATTTCAAAGAGATAATGATACAGCAATCTACAATGTAGTGTTATAGTGTTATTTCTTAGACATCATAAATTACGGATTTCTAACACTTGTATTTACAACTTAGTCATATCCATTGGCCTAATTCAAAATTGAATAAGGTCAATTGTTTATTGATTGATGGAAGCTCATGCGCTCTCGTGGTTTCTACTCCTAGCTAGAAAACATGAGGTTTGTCTTGGTTTTACCAACAAAACAAAGAATAGTAAGAGTGTGAATATAGTTAAAATGAAATAAATATATCTTATGATATAGTATTATTAGAGTTTTAAAATATTTAGACTTCATTAAGTTATTAAACTGAAGGAAAGAAAAAGTTGAAGTGAATTTATTTAACACTTGTCCTATGAGAGATAGAGGGATAGTACGTAGCTTACTTTGAAATTATATATTTTAAAATATGTAGCACTTGACCTTCTACATGTAAGTAAAATTGGACTTTTATCTACAGTGCGCATGTTAAGTTTCGTGACATTCAAAGTTTAAATGCTATTTTATCGAGATGCTCCCAAGTAGGAAAATCATTTAACGAGAGCCCTAAGTGGGATATAGGTATAATGCATAACCTACTTTGAAATTAAAATTTTTAAAATATGTAGCACATGGCATTGCACATGTTACTAAAATAGAATGTTCACACCTTATATGTCGTACATGCTAAGTTTCGTATCATTTAAAGTTCAAATATTATTCTATTTAGATGATCCAAAATGAATAAATTAAATTAGAGTAGCGTCAAGCTATGCAAAGTGGCGTGACGAGGAGTCCTCATCTCACCGTGCTCTCTGTATATGGCGTGACAACGTTATTTTATTGCGCCACGTGGGCCAGCGTGGCAAAAAGTCACAAGATGGATATATTTATCCGGAGGGTTGTTTTTAAAATATTATTTAAAAAGGGTTAAAATTTTAAAAAAAATCGATTTCTTCGCTCTGCCTCTGCGTGTCTTGTTGTCGGAACCGGAACCGGCCAGCATGGGACGAACTGAGCATGATTATGATCGGACGTGGCAAGACTGACAATTACCCGGCCTTTCTCACCGTCACCTCGCACTAGGAGGGGCGAGCTGATTAGACGCCCGATCTGTACGAGCTGGGAGAAACGACGCAAACCGGCTATTCTCTCCGTCTTTTCACTCGATCCCGATGGATGGATCGGAATGCTCGTAAATGAAATGAGATCTTGGATACGAGGTGTTAAACTTTAACAGTATCACATCGAATGTTCGGATGCTAATTAGGAGAACTAAATATAAGCTAATTATAAAACTAATTGTACAACCCTATGCTAATTCGCGAGACGATTCTATTAAGCCTAATTAATCCATCATTAGTAAATGGTTACTGTAGCACCACATTATCAAATCATGTACTAATTAGGCTTAATAGATTCGTCTCGCGAATTACACTCCATCTGTGCAATTAGTTTTATAATTAGCCTATGTTTAATACTCCTAATTAGTATTCAAACATCCGATGTGACGGGTGTTAAACTTTAACACTGGTGAGGCAAACAGGACCAGAGCCCGTGAATTTAAACGCCTGCTGACTGCTGTGGTGAGTGAGAATACAACCTGCGAGCGAGCCGTGTCACGTGTCACGTGATCGCTGCGGCAGCTCCGACGATCGAAGCGATCTGGACAGCAAGAAGCCACCCCACCGCCACCGCCCACACCGGGCCGGGGGGCTCGATGCATCGGCCGGCCATCATCGCCACCGCGCGGGGGGCGGGGCCCGATCGACCTCCATTGCTCATTGGCACCAGCGACAACGACCTCGGTTAATCCCGACGACCGCAACACGATCGCGCAGGTAGGGACCCCATGGTGATGGCGATCTGGGATAATGGTCAGCACTCGAACGGCAGGTGTGTGTGTGTGTTTTCTATCGTGCGTGCAGCGACGGGTTGCGGCGGCCGACGATGATGCCTCCATCGACTGATCGATTCCATTGATCCAGGCGTTTGCTTGAAGCAAAAGGCGCCCATCGGCGATGGATCATCGATCGTGCTGCGCCTGTAACGGAAAAGAGACGCAGCGGTCGATACGAACGTACGTTCGTGCGAGGGAGGGAGCGGATTGATGGCCCGATGCAACGACGTGCCGCGGATCGTGCAACGCCCGGACGCGACCTCACCTGCTCGGCTGCCCGGTCGGCCGTTCGTTCACGGCGCGCGGATGCTTCTCCCCCGCTGGCAGTTGCGTTTCCCTTTTTTTTTCCATGTGCTTGTCTTTCACCATCGGTAATTCCGATTCGTTCGTTGCCCTGACGAAAAATGCTTCTTTGGAGTACTACAAAAAGATTGAGCTGAAAGCCATTTGTTAGTGCATGCGTGCAAGCATTCGTTCCTCGATGGATCGATCGGAAGGCGACACCAGCTGACAGACGAAAACCCAACAGAAAATGAACGAGGAGTTGTCTGGTCGATCCGCTGCATTCTCTATCCCTTCTGTAGCATGAGCCAAAAGTTTTTATTTTCTCAATTCAGTTCCTCTCAAGCCTGCTGTATCATCATCTGGGGACACCTCGGCTAATGATATTGTTGTTTTTCCCGGCTTCCCCTGTCAGGTACGTGCATCACCCAAAGTTGACCAATCAATTAGCGTCAGCTTTGTTTAGCAACGTTTAGTTTAGCACAAGCAGAAACACACACCCATGCATCGTGACGTGTGATCAAAACGTGTGTTGATGAGTGATGGCCTATCCAGCCTCCTGTTCCTAGCCGTGTATTCAGACCTAACAAAGAAAAGCACGACGGAACGAGGAGGCTGGAGGCGCACAACCCGAACGAACGAAGGCAATGCCGTCCGGGGTGCTCGATCGAATACGATCACATTTTGGCTCGGCGTCTCGTACGCTTTTTTGCTGACACGCAGGAGCGACGGCTTGGCCGCCTTTTCGAACCATCTCTCCAGCTGGTCGGTCACTAACTTAAATCATATCACAACATTATTCTGTACGCGATACCTAACTTATGCCCCGTCACGTTGTATCACCAGACTATAATACTGTTGCTCAGCGCTGGCCTGCACTCCACGGCGGCGGTTGCATTGCCCTAATCGTCAGCTGTTCATCAGCTGGAAAGAAAGACCCGGTTCCCCTTCACTTCAAGCCTTCCCCTAACCCCCCCGCTTCACTCCACTCCACTCCGTGGTCACCGCAACCGGCAAGTTGCGGCGGCGGCGGCAGGTGACCGGAGATGAGGTCGGTCTGATTTGATTACTCAGGGTCTCAGGCAGCACAGCGCAGCAGACTCAATTCCCGAGGCGGCGAGACGCGTCCAATCGCAGGCCTTGGATCTTGCGCTTGTATCTTCTAGCATTTCTTTCTTTGTTTTTGTTTTTTTTTGAAATTGAACTTCTTCTGCCATTTCTGTGGGCGGGTATATCCATCCATCCATTGCCTGAGGCCCATTGGCCCGTTGATGGCAGGAGGAAAGAAGAGAGCGAAAAAGCGTGGCACAGTACGATTCCCGTCGTGTTTAGGGGCTGTTTGGGAGATAGGAACTAAACTTTAGTCCTGTCACATCGGATGTTCGGATGCTAATTAGGATGATTAAATATGAGCTAATTACAAAACTAATAGCAGAATCCCTAGGCTAAATCGTGAGACGAATCTATTAAGCCTAATTAATCCATCATTAGCGAATGGTTACTGTAGCACCACATTGTCAAATCATGGACTAATTAGGCTTAATAGATTCGTCTCGCGATTTAGCCTAGGGGTTGTGCAATTAGTTTTGTAATTAACCAATGTTTAATACTCCTAATTAGTGTCAAACATCCGATGTGACAGGAGCTAAATTTTAGCCGCTGTGTGCCAAACACCCTAGTGTCAAACGCAGTGTACCTTGGTACGGTAAAGGATAACTAATTTAATCTGGCAAATTTAAAGATCGGTTCAATGAGAGTCAGATCATAATATTATATAATTTTAAATTAAAAAATAGTGCTGGATTGTGAAAATTTAAAGATCGGTTCAATGAGAGTCAGATCATAATATTATATAATTTTAAATTAAAAAATAGTGCTGGATTGTGAAGAAGGCACGAGGGTCAACCATTACCACCCTTAAGTGCACCCCTCTGCTGGATTTGATGTTTCGAGCTGGCGCGGACGGACCAGGCGAGCCGGCGACGGTGAGCCTGAAAAATTAGGAAATGCCGAAACGGTGTCGAGGTTTTGCTTGCTTGTACTCCAGTTGTTCCCTTTCTCTTTTTTTTCTTTATTTTTCTTTCTTTCTTTATTTTTCTTTTTTGGCTCGTAGGAAGGATGCTGGTTCGGAATGTGAGCAAGCTTCTGTTGGACAGGCTAACGGAAAGCCGACGTTATCGAACAAGGAGCGGTGTGCGGTGCTGGTACTTTTTAATTTGTAACGTTGCAAACATTCATCAGGAAGCTCATGCGACAAACTCGTTTCTCTTCGTGAGGTCCACTGACCATGAGGAGTCGAGGAATGAGCTGCCAACACACCTTCAGCCAACTTGCGAAACTGAGCTGCTTTCCTCTGCGAGCTTCTCCAAACCACTTTTGTGCAATAGCCCTGTTGCTTCAACAATTTAACGAGTCAGGCGTGCAATTCTGTTCATGTTCTTGTGTTCTTCACTCTTACCACTTTTTTCCCTTGTATTTTAATCGGTTGAAAATGCTAGAATCCTCGATTGATTGCAGCTAGTGAGGGGGGAGATTAGAGGGGAGTCGTAGGACCGTAGGGTACCTGGACCAGTGGTGTCCTTTCGGAGCATTGGATCATGGTCTTATAATGTTGAGGTGTGAGAATTCGATTAATTTTTGTTAAACGCAAGCAATTGATTCATACCGTTACCGTAACCATCGAAGACACTGAAATGCGATTCATGAATATTCTTTTTTTCCCTTTTATGAGTTATATATAAGAGAAATTTTAGAGCGTTTGGAAAAAATAAGAACCGTCCATTCGGCGAAATGGAAAGGTGGAAACAAAGGATATACCACGAAGTATAAAAAGATAAATATCAAGAAGCACTAATTTAGTGGGATCAAGTATCAAAAATAATAAGAAATTACTATGATGCTCTTTAAGTATGTGTAAATTTATTTAATTTCTTTTTTTGAGAATAACGAGAAAGGAAAAGTACCTGCACAATGGATACGGTCGAATGACGACGTGTTACTCGGCCACTCGAGCGTTTACATGGAACTTCCGCTGGTCGAGGGTCAATTTCTGGATGATTAGTCTAAAAGGCTATCAAGCAGTCCTCACTTAGGAATAATAAACAGTAGACGCCACTTGACGATCAAAGGAAAACAACTCAGCAGGATGGCGCTCGCCATGGCGTAACAGAAAAAGCGGGGGCAGAAGAAGAAAGGGGCAAAAAAAAAAAAAAAAAACCCGAGCGAGCGAGAAGGCAGGCGCAGCCGCCGCCGCCGGGGGTAAGGCAGGAACCGGGCCTAGATCGCAGGCCGCAAAACAGCTTCCCGTAACCAGCGATATTTCCTGGCGCGGGGCCCACCACCCTTCCCTCCCCTCCTCCTCCTTCTCCTTCCTCGCTTCCCCCTCTGCTTTCCTCTCATCTCATATATTCCCCTTTCCCCCAAAATCTAATAAAATCCCCCACCCAAAACCCACGCAGGAGACAGCGCAGCCAGAGCAGCAAACCACCCTCCCCTCCTCGCCCGCCGCCCGCCGCTTTGCGCCCTCATGGAGCCGGTGCCGCCGGCGACGGCCGCCGGCGTGGGGGGCTCCGGCCCCGGCCCTGGGCCCGGGTACCCCGAGTCCACGGAGTCCTCCCCGCGCAGCCGCGGCGGGGACTCGTGGGACGAGCCCTTCCCGTCCTCCGCGGCCGCCGCCGCCGCGGCGGCCGGCGGCGGGGGCCGGCTCCGCCTGATGTGCAGCTTCGGGGGCCGGATCGTCCCGCGGCCGACGGACAAGTCCCTCTGCTACCTCGGCGGGGAGACCCGGATCGTGGCCGTGGACCGGCACGCGTCGCTCGCCGACGTCCACGCGCGCCTCTCCCGCTCGCTCCTCGGGGGCCGCCCCTTCACGCTCAAATACCAGCTCCCCAACGAGGACCTCGACTCGCTCATCTCCGTCTCCACCGACGAGGACCTCGACAACCTCGTCGACGAGTACGACCGCATCGCCGCCTCATCCTCCGGCGGCGGATCCTCGCGGACCTCGCGGATCCGGCTCTTCCTCTTCCCCGCCAAGCCCGAGTCCTCGTCCTCGCTCGGCTCGCTCCTCGACGACTCCTCCAAGTCCGAGAACTGGTTCGTCGACGCCCTCAACAGCGCCATCTCCGGCTCCCTCGACGGCATCCCCAGGGGGATCTCCACCGACTCCGCCTCCGTCAATTGCCTCCTCGGCCTGGAGGACGACTCATCCGTCCACTCCCGCAGCGGGGTCCCAAACTCAGCTCCCTCCGAGGAACAGCGCGGAAGCCAGCATCAGAAGCTCCCGGCCACCGCCGCCGCCGCCGGCGGCAGACACCCGCACGACGTCCAGTCCGTGCCGGATTCGCCGATGCTGGATAAGAATTCCTCGTTCGGCTCGACCTCCTCGGCGCCGTCGCTATCGAATCTGCCGCCTATACGCGTGCGGCCGGAGGACCGCCCGCCGGACGCCCGTGTCATGCCACCTACCACCGTGGAGGACCACTTCGCGCAGATGGGGATCTCCGAGCAGCAGCTGCCGCCTGCTGCCTACATGCAACCGCCACCGCAGGTGCCGATCCCTGCCATGGCCGTTCCAGTTGCGAGCCCCTCTGAGGCGTCCAGCCGAGTGTTCTCGGACGATGATAAGTCCGATCATGGTGGCGGAAGCAGGAAGCCACAGCCTCCAAAGCAGGAGGTTCCACCCGTTGCTGATCCCACCAATAGGTAGGTTGGTTGGAACCTAACCAATTTTTACATGCATATTACTATGCTTAGATTATTTTCTTTCAGAGAATGATTGTTTTGAGTAGGAATTACGACGAAACCTTATGCGGTCCATGGGTCTTGTCAATTGTTTCAGAGCCGTCTACTACAACGATAGGTCTCCTCCAGCCGATCTGAAGCGAGATATGCCAGTGGGAACTGAAGCTGCCAGCTACCGCCTCCCAGTATCGGCTCCTGATGCTGCTGCTGCCGCTGCGGCTGCCGCAGTGACACAGCCCCCACCTGGATATGTCTTTGCCCAGATGCATGCGCCGCCTCCGCCACAGCAGCAACCGCCACCGCCGCAGCCACCACTACAACCGCAACAGCCAGCTCCACAGCAGATTGTTACTGCTGGAAATCAGCATTTCATCCACAACCCAGCCACCGGCACCTTCATTCCAATCCAATCATATTATCACCATCCTGTCCCTCAACAGGCACCCCATCCTGTCCCTCAACAGGCACCCCAGCCTGTGCCTCGGCCGCAACAAGCGCATGCATTCGACCCGAATACCGGGATGTATTACATTCCTATGCAGCAGAATGCACCTCAGCCTTATAGCATGCCTCCTGGTGCACAAGTCAGTTTGCCACCGCCTGCCCTTGTTGACACAACGCCAAAGCCAACCGTGCCTATTCCTCAGATGGCAGTGAAGCCTGAATTGCAGCAACCTGGTGTTTACCGAACAACAGCTGCTCCCACCCCTGCACAAGCACCCAATGCCGCACCTGGATATGCTGGAGTGGGATACCACCATGTTATTCAATCCCACCACCACCCTGCTCAGCAGCCCGTTGCGAACATGGCAGGCAACTATGGGTATGAGTATGCTGATCCGAATCGCCCACAAGTCTACTACTCGCAGGCAGCAGCGCCTCCGACAATGCCACCTCAGTATCAGCCCATTGTCTCTCCTGATGCCGGTCAGGCTGAAAAACATTAAGCAGCACTCCATAGCTTGAGGATGAGAATTGGTGAATTTCGGGTATGTTGCAAACTCTAGAGGCATAGTTTCCTGCTGTTATCATTATTGTTGCTACTGCATGTTACGTGAGTCTGTGGCAAGGTGTTGCTACCATGAAGCTGTGCATTGGGGATCAAATCAAGTATGCATCCAAGCATGGATTGAAAATAAGATCATAACGGGATGGTTCTTGTGTTGGTGAGACTGATAGAAGGGTGACAATGCTGGATTAGATTGGGGAAAGCCAAGCGTTGGATCCCAGTTCCAATTGCTGTCTTATTTTTTTCTTCTTCTTGTTTTGAATAAATATATAGTGTCCAAAAGAACCTTGGTAAAAACGAAGAAGTCATCATTTGTGTAGCCCCTCTGTATATTTGAACTCTCGGAAGTCATTCAGGTTGAGGTGCAGATAAGTGTCATTAGTTTGCTTGTAGAAACTTCAATTCGAGTTAAAATATCCATATGTGTACATCGGTCCGGTTTTGTACTTTGATATTGATGTTGATATGTTTCTTATCGTTTAATACATTGACCTTGATTCTCTTGCAACTTGGGGTTGCCCTGGTTCCGTGTATCTCTCATTTTGCTTCATAGCATTCGAACGATCTTGCTTTGAAGTGTAGCAGTGCTCTTTCCACTCGACGATATGCTGTATGTCGTTTTCGTGGGGTGTCTAGTTGCAGACCAAATCAGCAAGGTCATAGTCTTGTGTTCAAACTGTATTTTCTGTGCTTGATCGCTCCTGTAGAAGACAAGTAGAGGATTTCAAACCCGCATATTGATTTATCCTCTTCGGATGGTCCTGTTGCGCCCATTATTTCTGGTATTCTGATTTAGCAAATTATCTTATCTGATCTGAAGTTAAATGGATATCCTGTAGAGTATACTACTATTAGTTATGAGATATTTGCCGTGTGGATTGACGCACGGAATCAGATGGTCCCTATATCTGGATCTCATTTGAAGGGGGCTAGGAATAATGTTCGTGAGATCTGGAGGGGGGTCATTTTGTTGATATGACGGATCAACCAATTCAATCAGGGTATGCCTGTTTTTGAGGGGCAGATCTTTCCTAATGAAACCGCAACCACATCCAGATACAGTTTCAGATTTCCATGAAACCACCCGTCTTGTTTATATAGTGTTTAAATCTGCAAATTGCTTCTACTTTAAATGTAAACCGGTACTCCCTCTGTTTTAAATTGTGGGTCATTTTAACTTTTTCAAGTACATACTTCTATACTTCTATAGAACTCAAAACGAAAAAAAAATTGAAATGGAGGGAGTATTTATCCGCCGATCGACCGAGGCGGGGAGTCCTGATGCGGATAATCTCCGGTGAGGAAGCGAGGCCAACCCCGGGTAGGTGCGGTGCGGTGGTCCTCGCCTCCGGATCCTCGGTTATGCGGTGCTAATGATGTGATCTGCCACTGGCTGGGATCTCATTCCTCGCCGGGCGAGAGAGATCCAGCACGATCTTCCGAGCGACGGACATGTCCCCTGGACGATCGCTTCGGCCAAAGGAAGAAGCGGGCGCTTCCTTTTGGCATGGCGCCAACGCCAAGCTAGCCGATCCGTCTCACGATCCTCCTCGGCCGCCGTCGCTTTACGGCTGTGCGTGCTTGATGCTTCCATCGCCGCGTATCTATATATATATAGAGAGAGAATAATAAGTCTAGTTGGGGTATAAACAACACGGAGTTGCTTGCTACGATAACATTGCAATTTGATCCTCATGCACACCGGTTAACACTTTCTGGTTTGTGGTTTTCTTTGTACTGCTATAGTAGTATGTACTATTTAAAGGGTGATGAGAGCCTGGCAAGCACGTTCAGGAGCACTAATCAGTAATCGGCCAGCTCGCCTTTCCTTTCTTGCTCCTCCTTTTGTGGCTCCATGATTTCTTCATTTGGGTGCATGGCGTGGCCGAGGCCGACGCTCTAGGTGTGACCTGAGTCATCTCATCTCATGGGGTAAAATAAAATCAGATCAGGGGGTGTTGGGTTGTTGGAAGCTGAAGCCGTTGCTAACATAACATGCCGTTATTGGACCGTGTACACGGGGGGAGAGTAACGCGGCTGCTAACACGGAGGAGATCCGGTATGGGATCCGGCGTAGGAAGGGCAGGCGTTGCTGAGGTGCCGGCGCCTGCCCACCTGAATTCTGATGACCCGATGAGCTAGCAGGTCGTCGCGCGTCTCGGGATACGCGTCCGACGGCGTCGCGAGATAGCACGCCGCTGGCACGAGGGCTGGCCGGCCCGGGTCGTCCTGTAGCTCTACGCGGTCCGAGCTGGGCGGCCGCGCCCCCCCGAGGGGTGGCAGCCCCCAGCGCGCCACGCTCGCAGCGCACGTGGGGCTGTGGCGTGGCGAGCACAGGCTGCCGCGTGGGGTCCTGCCGGCCCTGGCCTGATCAGGTGTGTGTTGGCCTGTTGGGGGATTCGCTGCCGCACCACCACCCCACTCCCGTGGCACATGCCCGCTGCCCACGGCCCGTTCGCCCATGTCGCCGCGCCGTCCAGCCAGAGCCAGCCGCTGGGGGAGCGAACGTGGGGGCGCGTGACCGTGACTCGGCAGCGTCGGCCCGTCCGAGCGCGTCGGGACACGCCCCGCACGAGGGATACCTGCGGTGACTGACGAGAGCGCAGCAGAGATCTCTCTCTCGCTGTGTTGGAAGTTGGCGAGGCGTTCGCCAATTGCCATTCCCAGCGGGATGGTGCTCCCGGCAGCTGCGATAGCAATCGGAGCCCTTGATCTGCATCGTTTCTCGTGTGCTGATGTCTGTTAGGTGTTTAATTTCCGACCACACTTCGTAGTACCAAGTTTGACAACAAGTTTGACAAGTTAAATATTTGGTTGGACAACTAATCTTTGGCAAGATTTTTTTCTTCACTAGAGACAAAAGGTGTGGCGAGATTCCTTATACCATGACAAAGTGTAGCTTCAAAGTTCTTTGCCACACTTTCTGTGGCTTGCCACACTTGCTAAAGGTTAGGTGTAGCAAATGGTAGCTAGCAACCAAACATACCTTTAGTCTACTCCCTCCATCCCATAAAAAGTGCAATCCTTAACTTTTGAGAAAAATCTCATGCAAAAATGCAATCCTAGAAAAATAGATCTAACCACCTGATCAGATCTGATTTGTATACCAAAACTTACTGTATGTGGCCAACAGATAAGGATATTGGACTCTTCTCACGCTACCCCTCGTAGAATTGCACTCTTCGTGACGGAGGGAATATGTATTTCCTTCGTATTTCATTTTTTCTTCAAAAATGCTTGTACCAGCGTCAGAACGAGGGAACATAAAGCTACTGACACAAGGACACAAGGCTGCACTCAAGTTCATGATTGCAGACGCCTTTTTTTCATTTCCTCCGCCACCGAACCGGCCCCCTGGCCACGTTCACTACAGGCTTTGGGACTTCTAACCGTTTGTTTATGTTTTTTTAACCTCCCAACTGTCGCTGGTACATTACCATAGCACAAAATGTAAATTTTGCACAGCCTATGTACCGTGGTTCATCAAGGTATATCACAAATTCACCGTGCACAGCTATGCACATCCTATGTATCGTTTAGCAAAATTAAATTTTACACTATACAAGGCACCCTAATTTGAAGGAAAAAGCCTGTACAACACAAATTTGGAATGATCCAAATCGTGCACATCATATAAAAGCCTGCTAAATATTCAAATCGCATGGCTATTCATCGCATAAAAATCCATCAGTTCATCAATACATGTTCTTTACCAAAAAAATCCCCACATCGAAACTTGTTCATCACGTGCACAAAGTTGCAAGCCCTTTAGAGTTTAGAGTTTAGCTCCAGAGAGTTACGGACGAACAAGTTCAATCGAATTAACAGTCGGATCAACCACGAATTTCACTGCGCAACCACAGCCACGGGGATCTAATGAATTAAAACATAAGACAAAAGCAAGCGGCACACCAGGATCCAATGAATTAAAGATAAGAAAAAAAAATACTCCTCCAGTGCTCGCGTGCTCCCCCATCACGAATAAATCTGTACAAAACACAAGAAAAAGGCTAAGCACATGAGAAAACAAAAGATAGAGCAAAAAAATAGAAAAAGGAAGAAACAAGAGAAAGCATCGGAGAAAGGAAGGAGGAGGAAAAACAAAATCCTGCCGAGCGCTATCGTCCGCCGCTCGACACATAGTCAAGCCACACGCCGCCACTCCTCCACCCGGGCGCTCCTAGCTCTGGCGGTCGCGTCGGCCACGAGCCTTGTGGCCGTCGACCGCAACCAGGGCGCGGGCCACTGCAGCCGTGGGGCTGCCAGACTAGGCGTGGTGGCAAGGAGTTGCTCTGCTCCGCAGCACGGAGCGAGGCATGGCGAATGGTTGACCCGGTCGGCCTACTTGCCGGGCGCCGTACCGAAGGCCCACGACCCGTGCTAAGCGGCGGCGAGTATCAGCCGACCTCACCGCAGCACCGCTTCGCCGGCCATGGTCGGGCATGCAACGTGTCGTTTGCCCCGGCCGCGTAGGCCCCGCGCCCTCTCCTCGCGACGTGGCTTAGCGCTTGTCGGGGATAGACCCCCAGTACCCGCAAGGAAGGAAGAAGACGAACTCCTACTAGGATTCCTCTACAATGCTACTAGGACTTATATCATGTAATTTTACTAGGACTCCTACCTTCTAACTAGTAATCTCGCCCCCTGAGTATATAAAGGAGGGCAGGGATCCCTAAATTGATAGGCCAAGACCTCATAGAACTACAACAAAGGATCAAATCCTCAATACCAAACAACACACAAGCGCAGGACGCAATATACAACACCCCAAACAGGACGTAGGGTATTACGCTACTCTGGCGGCCCGAACCTGTATAAATCCGTGTCTGGTGTCCTCGCTTTCACCATCAAGTTACAGGTCCAGCGATCCCCACCGACCAATTTACTACCTTGGGATACCCCTCGGTAGGTTGCCGGCTATAAAACACCGGCAACGCTGCCCGAGCTCCTCCAGCCCGCGCGGAGCCACCCGAGCTCTCGGAGCCCCGACCACTAGGCCTGGTCAACCTTGCATCGCGCCAGATTCGATGGTCGGCGGTCGCGCGCAGGCATGGTCGACGCCATATCTAGCCTCCAAGGGCCGCACCACCGCTACCTCAGACCGGCCCGCGCCATGGCTGTCGGCATTAGGGGCTCGGAGATCGGGCTATAGGGCGAAGAGACGGGTCGCATGCCGCCGCAGCCGCTTGTCGCGCGGCTCCTTGACGTTGGCTAGGGGCTGCTGCATCTCATTGCCCTGGTTCCCGGGCCACCGGTACTCCTCGTCGCAGGGACGCTGGCGAGGGCGTGACCCACCGTCGCCTGCGGGGTCGCGTCGCTTGCTCCTGTCGCCATGGGTGATGGGGGGTGCTGCTCCTAGCCGTGGGAAGGTCACCTGGGGTGCGTCGTGCTGAGCCTGCCCCACACATCGCCATCCAGGCCAAATCTGGCCGCGGCCCAGATCTGCTTTGCCGGTGTCGAAACCGCCGTGCCGCCATCGCAGGGGTTCGTAGTTGAGAGAACCGGTGCCGACTGCGATAGGTATGCCCCCGACGTAGCTGCATCTGGCCGGAGTGCCGTGGGATCTGGCTGGAGCATCGTCGGATCTGGGTTGCTTGAGGGGAGAGAGAAAGAGCTGTGGTGGGAAGAGATTGAGAGAGTGGGAGGCTGGCTGTACGGTAGGAGAGAGAGTGACCGGCGTTCAAATCATTTTGAAAACAGGAAGGAGAACGAAGTGCTCTTTTATTGTGTACATGAACCGGTATCTGTATGTAGGTCATCATACAAAATACAGTACATGATAAGATGTAATTCTGTCACACTGACACATGACTCAAATCTCGATACATCCACAGTACAAAAATGAAGGTACATGATACCTTCCATCATAGCTGCACGGAGTATTAAATCTTAGTTCCCCGGCGATGATCCTGAGGGCAACCGCAATGGTTATAGAGAGCAACTCTCTATAACTCGGTACATGTCACCTATAGAGAGCAGTAAAGATGAGGCATCCAATGGATCAGCTTTCACACCTACTTTTCCAAAGTTCTGTAGTCCCCACGATTCAAGATTTTTTAATCACTTCTCTCCCTACGCTCTATGTCTGTGGCCCGCACGAACGGGCGCCTCCACTGGTCCCAGCTCCCGGCCGGCGAGGCCTGGACGCCGGCCAACCGCAGCCCTACAACCACGCACCAGCTCCGCGCTACCCCCTCCATGATGTCCCCTTTGCCAGGTGCCTAGGCCCCATCGTGGCCTGCCTCCTCGCCCATGCACCGTCCTCACCGGCCATGGCTGCCTCCCCGCACCGCAGTGCCGGCTCGCTTCCCCGCAATGGCGGTCGTGGCCGCGGCCATGCCGAGACTCGCGACAAGGGCCTGGAGCCCACCTCCGCACGAACTGGGACTCGTCTGCGATGCCGTCCTTGCGCTCACAGCTCGTAGGAGCAGATGCCGGCGGCGTAGGCCGTGAGGCTCGGTAGCCTACGGCGGGGCATGTGGGTCTCGTGGTGCTAGGCCTGGCGATGTGGCAAGGATCCCGAGCTTGACGATGTTGCAGCTGACCTGCGCGCCGTGGCGTCTGAGCGCCCGCGCCTCCGTCGAGCCACGACCGCCAGCAGAGCCCGCGAGGCTCCACGGGTCACCGTCGCCTGACCGCCCTAGCTCCCGTGTAGTCCGTCCGCAGCGAGCTCACCCCGCCCCTCCGCCGTGTCCGCTGCCTGCGACCCCCGTCCGGCTACACTGACGGTCCTTCCCACCCCTCCGGCCGCGTCCGCACCCCGCCCGCCGGCCGCCGCCTGCGACGTCACCTGCGCTGGCATCCCCTCCCGCGCCAATCCCCGCGCCCCGCCCGTGCCCACGGCGCCGTGGTCGAGATGCCTCCCGCCGGATCTCGTGAAGGCCATGCCCCTCCCTGGTCCCTACGGCGAGCCAAGCGAGCTGCGCTCGCCGGCCGCTCCAACCCCATGCTCTCTGGCCGCGCTAGCCTCGCCGGCCGCTCCACCGTGGAGCTCTCCGACAGCGAGGCAGAGGATGCGAAGAAAAAAGAAAAGATAAGCATGTGGTAGGGTCCGCTCGGTGCAGGGGAGAGCCTATCTACACCTACTACGGGTGCCGTGAGTTCCTGATGAAGTGCCGCTGGCTGCCGAAAAGTCGAGGACGCCAGCTGCACGTAGGCCGGAGCGAGAGCAGAGGGGGACATCGGGCTCCGAGGCCGGGATTTCGTATGCGGCTCGGAGTCATAAAGCGGGCGTGGTGACTAGGTTGGTTTGTCCCGGCCCGTCCCCTGGACTCCGGAGGATAGGATGCGGCCGCCACACCCCAACCCCGGGTCCGGGTGGTCCGATCTGTGACTCCAACCCATGTCTTAGACGAGCGGCGTGTGTGTTCCCACCATGGTTGCCATGCCCCGATGCTCGTCGAACAGCGTCGCGGCACCTCCGGCATCAGCGTGGCAACCACGGAATCAGTTCTCGGAACGGGGACGAACCACAGCAGGAAGCCAGCTTCCTGTCGTCCACCACAAGTTCAGAACGCGACGTGCCGCATCAAGAGCCCTCACCGGCGGCCGGCAGTGAGCCGAGCGTGCGCCTCCGGAAAGCGCCGATACGTCGGCGGTTTTCCTCTCCTCCGGCCCCAATTCCTCCACTTCCAGTCTTCCACGCCCCCCTCGCACGCCTTTTGCGAGCGAGCGGGCGGGCGCGCATGATGCTGCGGCGGACCACCCCACCACGCAGCACGCAGCCGCCGTGCAGTGCATTGCTGCTCCCATCGTTCCCTTCTTTTGACCGCTCGGCGGCCTCGGCTGCCTGCCTGCCCGCACGCCAAAGCCAGCCGAAAAGGCCCAAAAGGCTGGCCGGGGGTCCCTGCCCTGCCCTGGACGACGCGACGCCGCACAACAGCGGGGCCGTGCGTGCTCCCCTCGCGGCAGGCGTGCGCAATCCTGTGTGCTCCCCCCCTCGCCCAGTCGCCCGGTCCCGAAACCCACCGGCACACCCACCGGCACCCCCGTGCCAGCAAACAGTGCCATCTGCTGGTGCTGTCACGGCACGGTACTCTGGATTGATAGATGGACGCTTATTAGCGTATCTTTTGACTGGCCAATGATTAGTGGCCGGCCTTGTTTAGGACAGCATAAACTGAAGATGGTTGCCTTAAACTTGTATCAGTCGTGGTCTCATGGAAGGAAGGGGCTCACCCACTCCGTGTCGCTGTCCTTTTATCGTCCTGTACAATGACCAAGATAAGTTTTAAGTTGGATGGGATGGGAACAACAAAGCTCTTAAACAAGCTCTCCCTGACGTGACAAGCAAATGCGTAGGTCTCAAGTTCGCCCGAACTGCCATCCATATTTTGTGCTGCGCCGCACCCAAATCAATCCTTAGACGGTGTTCGGTTCCACGATAGTCACTGTCACATCGAATATTTAGATACTAATTAGGAAGACTAAATATGAACTAATTATAAAATCAATTGCACGGATTGAGGCTAATTCACGAGACGAATCTATTAAGCCTAATCAATGATGATTTGACAATGTGATGCTATAGTAAATATATGCTAACCATGAATTAATTAGACTTAATAGATGTGTTTCGCGAATTAACCTCCATCTATGGAATTGATTTTATAATTAGTCTATATTTAATACTTCAAATTAATATCTAAATATTTGATGTAACTATAACTAAACTTTCCTCCGTGGAAGCAGCACCCCCCTTCGATCGCGTCAAGATGAATCATGCAGCCGTGCAAGTACAAGGACTGGCAGCAGAGGCAACGGTGAGCAGCTGACGAGATGCACAGAGCACACAGTAGTGCAGGCTGTAGCGGTAGACAGTAGTCCAGCACTCCAGCAGCAGCGGTGAGCCGGTGAACCTTTAAAAAGAAGCAAAGACGGGCGCCTGTGGCCGATGTCACGGTGGATGACGTGTCGCCTTGCGAGGACAGACAACGACTGGGAGGCAGGTCAGGTCGCGTGACGAGTCCTCCAATGAGATACCACCTCCAACCCAGATGAGAAGATCACCCCAAGCCAGGGCAACCAGGCGACTGACTGGGTGATGAGGCAGGAAAACAAAAGAGCGCAGCGAATGAAAGGCAACCCCCTGCGTCTGCCTGCCGTCTGCGTGCGTGCTGGTTACCTCAGGCGCACGGAACGCGCCATCTTTATCCGAACCGGCGTGCGTCGCTGTCCATGTCCTCCGGTTCGCCACTAAGCTCGCTCGTGGACCCCGTCATGTGTTCCGCTGCCGGCAACCACGACCATGATCCCCGACCCCGGTCGGAGGTCCTCCTGTCGTCTGTCTCCATGGCGAATTGGCGATCGATGGCAAAGCGAAAGGTAAGAGCAGCGGCCTAAGCGGGGATGGCATTAACTTTCAGCTCATGTTCTCGACTCTTTGTGCATCTCGATTACATTGAGCACAGACGAGTTGTGCTTATTAGTGACCCTATTAGCAAGCACCCGTTCTTCAGGGTCTAGAGGATCAGTGTGATATCTGTTCTTAATTCAGTTTCAGTTATTGGATCGTCTACACATCAGAGACGGCGCCGTGTATCCAGTCCAGTCGTGGCCTTCCCTGGTCGATTCATCACTTGGCCGCAGCTCCTGCCCCTCTCGGGATCTTCCTGAGGACACCTGAATCCATGTCCGCGAAGTGGGTCCGCAGGTCGTGCACGCCTCGCGCCACCAGGTGGTCCACCTCGTCGTGGTATCGCTCGTACAGCGCCGGCAGCGTCATCGTGCCCAACACCACTGCGGACGCAACATCATCATCATTAGCAGGTTTCTTTGCTGAATAACGTTGTTGGTTTTCTTTCTGAAACTTGTACTGAAAATGACCCGGATAGCGGGGTTACGTACCGAGGTAGAGGAGCGTCAGGGAGCTGAAGCAGTCGGCGATCACCGACGCGATGTACAGGGAGAACACCGTCTGTTGTTCAACGCATAGGCACATTGATCAAACGTACAGATCGATCAGAACTCAGAAGCATATCTTTTGTAGTTTCTGGTAGCAAACTGAATGGGAGGACTGGCGGCGCACCAGGATGAACATTTTGATGTCCTTGCCGCAAGCGATGTAGTAGAGCGTCTCGACCAGCCTGGATAGCCTTCTGTGCCCGTCTTGGATCGCTTGCCTGGTCGCTCTCTCCGACAGGAGAGTCTCAGGGATTCGAGGAACCGGCCTGCAGGTAATAGAATCGCAATGTTCTTCTTTTAAAAGAATCGCAATGTTCAAAAATATTTTCCTTCATTTCTTTCTTGGGTTTGGAATCGGCAAAGAATTCCACGGGCCCGTTTGAGATTTCTGACCAAAGGCCTGTATCAATAGGCCTGTATGAAATACAGTAGGCCTTTTCTACGGGCCTTACATTTCATGGGCTTCAATGGACATGCATGGCAGCAATTGGGCTATGAAGAAAGAGACTTTTTGGGAGGGCTTACAGGTTGAAGAACGAGGACGCGTTGGTCCATATGAAGAAGACGAGCATGCCGATCATGGCCGCGTAGCAGACCAGCGTCAGGAAATGGAACTCCGCCACCTCGAACAGTCCCCACGCCGCCGTCGCGGCGGCAAGGATGGCCGCCGACTCCTTCTTGTCCCTCCAGAGGATGATGTCCGCCGCTGCAACCAACAATCCAATAGGTTGGAACAACAGGTTCAGAGTTTCACAGTTCAGCAGGTGATGCGTCTCGGCAGTTCGGCACCTCTGCGACCACCCAGGGCCGCGTGGAGCGTTCTCTCCCTGCCGAAGAGCCTGGGCGCGCTGTGTCCATGCATTGTCGTTGCCATTCTGGTTGATTTTGTGTGATCACCAATGCAACTCAGGACGCCAAGTTCTTATAGCCAGCATAGAGCTCCGGCTTGGGTGATCTACACGGCGTCCGGTGCCTGGGAAAGCAAAGCATAGCTTTGCCTCATGGCCTTTTCTTTAAGATACTTTGTTGTGCTAGTGGTCGTTTGGAACTGGGATCTGATCCAATTCTTGTGATCCCAGATTCAGCCTCGGCAGCTTAGACGTTTATTCAGTTTTTCGTTTCATGCAGGATGAAGCATGCCTTACTTGCGCTGAAAGATGTCTCTTTTCTGCAGGTAGGATATATAACGCAAGTCTTCTCCTTTCTTTGCTGGAGAGTTATTAAGTAATTTTAGGAGCTAATCTACCATGCAAAGCTTGAAAGTTACATCTTTCACTTAGGTACGTACTATCTGGAGGTTGTTTATAATATGACCAATTCAAAAACTCGATTCCTCTGTGAAGGGGAAAAAAAAAATGATTCCTTCAAATCTAGTTTGTACATGTGAGAAAGATTCCACACAATAAACATCTTAAACAAGTACAGGAAAGGGAGCGCCGGAAGAAGGAACGAATCAACTTCAGTAAGTGCTCTTTGAGCAAAACAAGTTCGAAAGGGCGGATCATGGTTGTGGACTTGTGGTTGCGCGCAATTCAGGCTGCTTGAATAGTATTGCAGGTAAGTTCATAGGCTCGGGTAGATTTTTCTTTAGGTTGTATGTTTCATGTAATCACAACATCCGTGTAAACCGTGCCGGAAAAAACTAAACAGCTCCTCAAACAAGCGTCGTGTAAATTGTCTTCTACCTATTTAATATAACGATGCGCAGTTCTCTTGCGTATTCGAGAAAGAAAAGGTTGAGGAGAAATAAAAGTTTGAGAAGATTCAGTGATATGTCAGAAAATAATTTTTTTTGTTAAATTCACCGTGCCTGCAAGAATGGCACCCAGCGTCCGAGTGCATCACACTTTCGACCCCTTTTCAGATCGACTGAAAAAGAAACCGTGATCCGTCTGTAATCCGGAACGTTTTCTAAGTTTGTTTAAAAATAAAGGATGGTGCTCTAATCATAAACAGCGAACAAAAGTGTCCAGTTTCCAGATCTGCGAATCGATCGCAGGCAACAAAAGGTGCTGCAACTGCAAGTCTGCATCCCATTGCACGGCCCCTTTGTCCAATGTGCTAATAATATATGCGAGTATTCTTTTCTCTGTCTCTTTCACGCAGAGCCACAAGCTTGAAAGAGATGAGATCGAGAACGATCACCCAAGTTTGTGAGTTGTGGGCCAGGCTAATACGCCATTAGATCTTTTTTCCTGAAAGGTAATATGCCATTAGCAGTAGTTTAGTACAATTGGCCTGTTGATCTAATTATGTTTTAATCACCATGATGGCGACACAAAGCTTTGCTGGTTAGAAAACCACGCAAACGACAAGGTGAGATCGGCATGGTGAATTAGTGATGGCAAGTGCTGACCACATGGATGACGGCTGGTGAGTGGTGGCAGGCTAAACCGCTTCAAATATCCGCATCTCCCAGCTCCTAATCTTCAGATGCCCAATCAGCAGCCAGTGCTTAGCTCGAGCCTGTCAATTCGGCTAGACAATGCGCAGCCGAGACAAGGCTACGCAACCTAATTCCGGCCACAAATTATATTAATAAGTATAATCAACTAGTGTCCTCGTCCGTGGAATTGCAATGCATGCAATTCATGCATTCAGAGCTCACAAAAGATGTAGGAGGAGTAGTTGTCGCCGCACTGCAGATGAAATCCGATGAAAGGAAATGAGATGGTGCCTTGCGATCTTAATCATGCGGGGTTAGTTGCCTGTTGCCCCCATGGGTGAATTATATTCTCTTCTGGCTTCGGGTAGGCGCGCCCCATGCGTGTTTCCAAGGGGCGGATCGCTGTGCAGTGCCGGCCCTAGCTATTGACGAGCAGTGCATCCTGTCGGGCGGCATCCAAAGTGACCCAAATCCATCGCAGCTAAAACTAATCAGTTGATAGAGACAGCTATACAATCACGGCCGGGGAAAGCGCCTTTGGTAACTTGTACAACCCGTACTGCGATCTTTAGTACCGGATCAAATAATCAGTACTAAAGAGGTATTAAAAAATAAAAAGAAGAAGAAATCCGGCAGGACGTCCGGCCACGCATCCCGTCGGCCGTGCCCGGCTGCCTTGCCACGCCGCTGCCGCCGACATCGGTAGCCCCGTCGGATCCAGCCGGCCGCACCCAGCTGCCGCCGCCACCACGCTGCCTTGCCAGATCCGGCCGCCGCCGGAGCCTGGGCGCGGTAGGAGGAAAGGGAGGGTAGGGGAGGTGCGAGAGAAGGTGAGGGAGGGGGGAGGGAGAGGGAGGGAGAGACAATACTTGTGCCCTGGGCGTCGCCGTGTTCGGCCCGCAGCCGCCCCCTGCGCCCCGCCGCCTCCGGCTGGACGTCGCTCCCCCACGCGCCCACGCACTGTCTTGCACCTCACCCCGCTGCCGCTCCTCACTGCCAGTGAGGGGTGAGCAGAGGGGGAAGGGGAGGGGTAGTAGAGGGGGAGGGCTCGGGAGAGGGAGGGGGAGGGGTGGGAGAGGCAGGGGGAGGAGGCGGTGGTAGGAGAGGGAGAGGGGACGACATGAGAGGATAAGGAGGGATGGCGCGTGAGGGAGGGGGGGAGCAGATAAGGAGGCGCGCTGGGGTGGGTGGGAATGAGGGTTAGTACCGAGTAGAGACTCCACTCGGTACTAAAGGCCCTCAGGCACATTTCCACCCGGTACTAATGGGTGACCTTTAGTACCGATTGGAGCCCCTAACTGGTACTAAAGGGGGTCATGGGGGCTCCTGGGGAACTAGGCATTAGACTCGGTACTAATGTGAATGCTTACATTAGTACCGGGTCAAAAACCAACAGGTACTAAGGATTAGGACCAATGCTCAGTTTTCTAGCAGTGAATGCACCAATAATCCAAATCCCAATACATCCATGGACTGAGAGTCCTAGCGATCTCGAAGGTGATCCCAACCTCGATCTGATCTGGCCACCGTCGGCGAGATTGGATCCACACCGCCGTGGGTCTCCCTGACCACGGCGTCCACGCCATCATCAGGAACACTCCAGTTGCCGCCGACCACCTGTAAACCATCGGTTAGCTTTGTGTCTGTGCTGGTGTCCACAGATTCCCTAGCTCCTGCTAGGGTAGCGCGCCGCTAGGTTTTTAGTTGGGACCTACAGGTTGATCTCGAGTTCCTACTCAGCCCTGTCCTCTTTCGCAGCAAGCTTTTCTGCCGGCAATCAGTTTTCCACCTAGGGTCGGCCGAGGTCCCTAGGGTTGGATTTTGCCTTCCGAACGCGAGTTTGGATGTTTGTTTCTCCCTGTTGCTACTCCGTTAGGAGGAGACGATGACCGTTGGATTATCATCGAGTGGGAGCTGAGAGGAGGTCTCTGATCTCCTCAGGCATCTCCACCTGACGACAGAAGAAAAAGATGTCATTGTGGACAGCAATGACGAGGTGAGGGAAACTACCCCGTCGGAGTGGTTGGTGATTGGGAAAGCGTTGTCCCCAAAGCCCATCCACATCTTGACCATCTTTCGTGCCATGAAGCCTGCATGGGGAACCCTAAGGGGATGGCGGTGCGATTGGTGGGGGAGAAGAAAGATAACCTGTTCATCACGGACTTTGAGGGATGGGTGGAGAGAGATCGGGCTCTGGAAGGTTCACCATGGATGATTGGCAAGTATGCAGTTATTTTGTAGAATTATAATGCTAGTCTCAGGCCTTCTAACGTATGCTTTGATCGGATGAGTATTTGGGTTCGTGTTCTTAACCTTCCCTTTGGCTGGATGAATGCTAAGAAGTGTGAAAAAGCAGCCAGGTCTATTGGTGTGGTGGAGAAGATTGACACAAATAAAAAAGGAAAAGCTAGCAGCTCTTTTCTCCGAGCTAGGGTGGCGATGGAGATCAACAAGCCGCTATGAAGGGGTTTGTACTTGCGGGATGAAATGCAGAAATCCAATGTTTGGTATGGCATTCACTACAAGAATCTACCTTTCTACTGTAAATCATGTGACCTTATAGGCCACTCTGAGCTTGATTGCCCAACGCCGGCGCTGCGGGATGTGGAGGGAAAACTACCGTATGACGGGGCCCTGAGAGCTCCTGATGACAAGAAGAAGAAGCTGGCGAGTTTTGGAGAGGCGGCGTCGGAGTTGTATGGCAGCGGTTCCTCTTTCAACTCAAGGGGCAGTGGGCGGTCGGTCTCCCGGAGTAGGACGTCAAGGAACTCGACCTCACATGATGACGTGGGGGATGAGAAGTCTCCCCCTCCTCATCCCAAAGGAAAAAATGTTGTTTCGGGAAAAACAGGAGAGGATGGAGGAGGTAGCAGTGTTGCGAAGGAACCGATCATGGAGGCCAAGAACAGTCCTTCTAAGCGGAAGAGGAAGCCCACATCCAACGTTGAATCACCGGAGGCAAGAACGCCCAACCTTAACATGCCACTGGAAGGAGGTAACGCTCTTATCCCTGCTTGTCTTGTCAATTCTATGGTGAACCAGTTCAAGGGCTTGAGTGAGTTCTATTGAGGGTTGGGTTAAGGTGAACACCGATGCTACTTTTGACACCGAGAAGTACACAGGGAGCAGTGGTGTGGTAGTAAGAGACCACTCTGGTGGGGTGGTAGTAGTGGCGGTACGCTAGTTTGATCATATACCGATGCCCTAACTGCGGAAGCAATGGCAGTGAAAGAAGGCTTGGAGCTCGCTATAGAGTTGAGCCAGGAGAATATTGTGCTTGAAGTGGACTGCCGTAGTTTGAAAATTTCTTTGGAGTCTATAGATGATTCTCGTTCCTCGATAGGTGGCCTTTGGCATGGTATCATGGAGCTTGGTAGGAGTTTTTCTTCTTTTAAACGTGTATGAGTCGGTAGCGAAGCTAACGCGGTGACGCACTCCTGCGCAAGTGTGCGAGTGTGGTGTCATCCACCGAAAGTTCATGCTTCTAGCTAGACGCTATTCCAGACTGGGTTATAGGTTTAGCGGCCCGTGATTATACTCCTACTCCAGATTAATGAAAGCTCCATGATGCTAAAAAAAATATCAGTCGATAGAGACCACACCCAAGAGTAAATGAGTAATACTAAGCTGCTTCTTTTTTCCTCTGCTGAGGCGATCCGCCCTCCCCATCTCAGCATCTCCCCGCCTCGTCTCGGCCTCCTCGACGGCATCGCCCACACGAGCCACCACCGTTGACCGGCATGCAGTACAGATGCTCATGAGCATTTCCGTGCCCACTGGCCACTTGGTCACCACTCACCAGTCACCAGTACTAGCTTTTGTCTCGTCCCGTCCCGCTGACAGCGCGGGCCCCATATCTCCGTCCAGCGCCGGACACCAACCGCTGCCTGTACTATAAACGAGCGCTCCAGTCAGTCGCTCGCCCGTCCTCGCCTCCCTTCGCCGCTTCCCCGGGAATTTCGCCGGCCCGGCTTCCGGTCTCCGCTTCTCCACTCTCCAGTACTAGCGGCCATGGACCCCTCCATCTCCTCCGCGTCCTCGCCTCTCCTCAGGCTCCACGGCACCCCGGGCGCCGCGAACGCCAGCCCGCGGCCCAGCCTCGTGGCGGCCGCCCGCCAGCCGGCCTCCTCCGCGACGCCCCTCCGCGCCGTCTCGCCGTCCCCGTCGCCGTCCCGCCCTGCCCCCGCGTCCCCCGCCGCGGAGCCGTTCGGCTTCGACGCGCTCAAGGAGACCTTCTCCGTGGACGTGGCGGCGGCCGAGGCGCGCCCGCTCGCCGTGCCCCTCGCGGCCCCCTTCACCATCGCGTCCTCGCGCCTCGACGCCGTCTCCAACGTCGCCGTCCGCGTCGAGCTCCGCAGCGGCGCCGTCGGGTGGGGGGAGGCGCCCGTGCTGCCGTCCGTCACCGCCGAGGACCAGCCGGCCGCGCTCGCCGCCGCGGGGCGGGCGTGCGGCGCGCTCGAGGCCGCGCCCGCGGCGCCGCTCGGCGCGCTGCTGCAGGACGTCGCGGGTGTCCTCCCCGGACACGACTTCGCATCGGTGAGGAATCCGCACCTTCCCTCGTTCGAGTAATGACGGAGTAGTAAAATTTGCCTTCTGCTAGAGTGTGGGTTGACAGGTGCTTGATCTTCGTGAGATAAAGAACGTGTAATTCGCGTTGAAAGGTCTACTATATCGTGGAAATCTTAAATTGTCGAACGTGCTGATCCCGATGTTGATGGGGTCACTGCACTTTGATTGAAGTATAGGCTTCGATGTAGATGGGAATTGCCTTTCAGGCGCTGAATTACGGAGTCACCATTTTCTGCGGCCAGTAAGCCTTTTCAGCCAGTACCCATGTTTCTTTCAGAGGACAATCTAATTTGTTGCCATCCTTACTGAGGTGAGTGGCATGAATTTTGCCATCATGTGAGAGGGATGAATGTCAGAAGGCCTTCAGAGGAAGCGTAACCGAAAACCAAGTTTGGTTATATCCGCTAATATTTGGTCTGGATGGTAACTGGCCTGGTGATCGTCCTTGACAACCCATTTAACCTGAAAAAAAATGTTTGGTTAGTTATATGCTTAGAGCAGTTCGTTCAGAATACAAGCCACTAAACCAACCAGTTTTGTATCCCAAAAACAAAAACCCTACATAAGCATAAAGGTCCTTTCCGTGTGAAAAATCGATTATTTTGTTTAGCTCATGTAGAAATGTTCCGTTTATAAAAAAGACCGTTGAGGAATAAATGGAAAGACAGGCATGTATTATTGTTTGTTTAAGATATTCATACGTGTACTCAAGTGTTCGGTTGCTGTTTATACTTCAAATACAAGATTTACCATTCCAGGTTTATTTGATTGTAACTGTTTTCCAATTAAGGCTAGAGCAGGAGTGGAGATGGCACTGATTGATGCGGTCGCTAACAGCATTCGCATCCCTCTGTGGAGGTTATTTGGAGGGGCATCAGATACTGTGACCACAGACATAACGGTATATGGTTATCTCATCATACTCTGCACTTTATCCAGAAAGTTTATAAATACCTTCACCAAAGTTGACATTCTATATTTCCCAACCTAGATTCCAATCGTGGCCCCAAATGAAGCTGCTCAATTGGCTGCAAAATATCGAGGGCAAGGGTTTCAAACACTGAAGCTCAAGGTTGGGAAAAACTTGAACTCAGATATAGAAGTTCTGAAGGCTATACGGCTCGTCCATCCAGACTGCTCATTTATCTTGGATGCGAATGAGGGATACACAGCTGATCAAGCAATTGAAGTTCTTGATAGACTAAACGGTTTGTACTCCTGCGAACTCTGTGCTACTATATGCACCTTCTAATCTTGCCTCAATATATTGAATTTATTAGCTTTTCATCATCTGGATATTCCAATCTTCTCCCAGTAGTTCTTCTGATTTATTTTGTTTCTATTCTGCCACTGGTTTCAGAAATGGGTGTGACTCCTGTACTCTTTGAGCAACCAGTTCACAGAGATGATTGGGAAGGTCTCCGAGATGTTAGTATTGTTGCCATGGAGAAATACAAAGTCGCTGTTGCTGCTGATGAAAGTTGTCGGAGTTTGCTTGATGCTCAGAAAATAATAAATGGGAATCTGGCCCATGTTATTAACATCAAGCTAGCAAAATTAGGGGTTCTTGGAGCCCTTGAAATAATTGACGCTGCAAGAAAAGCCAATGTCGCTTTGATGATTGGCGGTATGGTCGAGACTAGAATCGCTATGGGCTTTGCTGGTCACCTAGCTGCTGGGCTTGGTTGTTTCAGGTGTGTTTGTTGTGAAAGTATGAAATCATTTTTTACATTGTGCTTAGGTTGCTCCAGCCAGCAAATTGAAAGAAATATTACTTTGTTCAAGACCTTATATATGTTGAATGAGCTGCTAAAATTGTTCTTGAAACTTATGGATGCAGTTTTGTTGATCTGGACACACCCCTTTTACTGTCGGAAGATCCAGTGTATGGCGGCTATGAAGGTAGTCTTACTCTCTGCACAAAACTCTTTATATGTCTGCAGTTCCTTTTTAAAGACAGTAGCTATTGCCGACTACATTCATGTCTACTTTTATAAAAAATGGGAAACTACAGTTGTAGGTCCAGTAATGGTTTCAGGCCCACAAAGATTCAGTAATGCTTTCGTTTCTGTATGATGTGTCATATGTGTTTTTTTCCTGGACTCAGCTTGCTGAACCCAAACCCTTATGTATCTCAATTTTTTTCATTTGAGGAAACTACTTATGTCGTGAAAAATATGTAGTGTTATGTTATTCTGAGCTATCATCTCTTCTGCCATTATGCTCCTTATATACTCGGATTATTTCATCTATTGTAATATTTATTTCTTGATGCCGCTATCTTTGTTGAGGAATTGCTCCTTTCAAGCTGCTGACCTTCATAAAAAAAACCCCTCAAACTGTGCCTCTAGTTTATAGTTCATATGACTCATACAAATTCTCTCGCCAGCCTTTGGACCTCTGTACAAGTTTACAAACGCCCGTGGCCATGGTGGTTTCCTTCACTTGGACAACGATGGGTCGGTATGTCACAGTTATCCTTGTTGCTTAGTTACACTCTGTCTTCTTGTAAAAGTATTGTGTTATTCCCCTTGTTTCATGTGGAAGCAATGTTTTTTTTTTGCCTGAACTGGCAATGTAGCCAGCTGCAAACATTGTTTGGAGCTGCAGTAAATTCAAAACTCCTTTGTCATATACAGTTACAAATGTAAATGTAAAGCTCTAATAGTAGCATTTCTTAATTTATCTAGTTTTCTGTTTTTTCCTGAGCGAATAAAAAGTTTTAGTAGAACTCATCAATCTATATGAAATTTTTGCAGAAATGAAGATGGTTAACAACGGATTTGTCAGTCCTGGAGCTTCATCGAAGCATTGCAGCTCATGGCATAACTGCATTGTTCCATTGGATGACCATCGTTGTAATTGAAATCAAAGGAGCAGTAGCAAAGCATGTAGCCTTCAGTTTGCTGCTGTTGCAAGTCCGGTCAGGGCTATAAGCCTGTAACATTTGATCAGGATGTAGATAGTATATTTATAAGGCTGTTTCAGCTGGCATTGTTGTTATCAAAATATTCCAGTAACTGCTATGCAATAAATATACCTGGTTGTAAATATTACATGCAGCCCTGTTAAGCTTTTGTTGTTCTATAGCTTTTCAGCTTGAGTAAGGTGTGGTTTTTCAAAAGGAAAAAAAAGGTTTGTCTTGATTGTGCTGAACGTATGGAAGAGTTGCAGCCTGCCCTGAATCCCTGATGCTTGCTGCCTTGCACTTAGGATTGCCTTGCAGAAAGATTTGTGTCAGTGTTCGGACTATTCAGTAGCATTCCTTTCTTGGTGGCGGCTGAGGTGGCTTGGTTTGGACATGTGCCGCGGCAGCGCATCTACCTGTGAACCTGTCCGCCATGCCTGCCGGGTTCATCCTACCAACTTGAACCTCCCACAGTTCTAGCCGGAGCTAAACACTCCCCCCAACTGGCCTACAAGTCAACAGCTTTTTAGTGTGTGCATGCCAGTATACCCGTGAGGTGATTTACTCCTTGTCTTTTGATCATTGCATCTGCCTTCAGTTTGTGCGTCGCTGTCCGGTACCGATTGCAATAAAATCCCCTCCAAATTCACTGTGCAGTTGCGAGGAGAAAACGTTTTCTTGACCTGCATCACCATTGTTTGTGTGTACGAGCACTGCTTGCCGTAAAAGTTCAGTCCATGGGGTGGCTTCAAATATTACTGAATTTGTACTGAATTTAGAAAAGCAAGCAACTGTATAGTACTGCTTGCCGTATGAGAGAAGGTTTAGAAGCAAGCAACTGTACAATACTGAATTTGTGCCTGCATAACAAGTCAACCATCCGAGATTTTGACAGGGCTAGCTGCCATGGCAAACTTGAACTGCAGTGTACGAGTACTACCTGGCTCGAATTCTCGATGGCTAGACGTAGACAAGATGAAAATACGGTATCAGACGCTCTTCCGAAGTTCTAATTTGGTTACTCCGGATGAGAATGACAACTCTTATTACTGACAACGGCCAAACATGCCTTCAGTTCGTCATCTCGCCTGTTCGTCAACCGTCACCGCTCTCTCAGTTTCAGGAGATGATGAGCTCAAGTCTCGGAGCTGCGTTCCAGCCGGTGCATTGCGTACAGACGTCAAGTCAAACAAGCAGGAACCCAGAGGAGAAACCGCAACACTTCTCGAACATCATGGCGTTAACATTAACCACCAAAAAAACACTTGCCTTTGACGCTCGATTTTTTCATGCTAATACTAATAACATCAGGACGCAAATTAAACAAGCTCCCGAGCTGACACGGAGGACACGCTCCCGATGGAGTTTTCACTCACGCAGCTGCAACGCCTGCAGCTTCCTGTCGAGCACCTCGGAGCAGATCCTTCCCATGGTCTGATAGAAGGAGGCGAGGTCCGAGAGCTGGTCCACCGTCATCTCCGCCATGAGCGCCCGCGCCGCCGCCTCCCGCCCGTTGTTCACCTTCAGGCTGTTGAGGTACCCCGACGCGTTCCGCACCGTCGCGCCCATCTGCTTCAGCCGCTTCTCCTGCTGCACGCTCAGCGACGCCGTGTTCGACTGCAAATCCACGCACAAAGTTAGCTCGGACTTGGCTTCGTTCGCTCGTTGTCGCGAACGTGATCGACGAAACGACCGACGTGCTCGGCTGAAAGGTTGGCTTACCTCGAGGAACTCGGCGCCGGCGTCGAGGTCGCGCGGCTCCGCCGGCTTCGTGCGGCCGCCGGAGAGGTACATGTCCTTGGCGAGGGAGAAGCTCCGGAAGATGACCCTGCGCCGCCTCTCCATCTCCTTGTTCAGCTTCGGCGACGTCGGGACGGCGCTCCGGGGCACGTGCGCGGCGGCGAGCTGCTTCTCCTGGTACGCGACGACGGCGCGGACGAACTCTTGGTAGGGCCTGGCGCAGCCCGGGTAGTCGAACTCGTCGGAGCCGGGCTTACGCATGCGCTCCGGATGGAACTGAAGGCCCATGATGAACTTGCCCTCCGCCGGGTTGTACGCGTTCGGGTCGTAGAACCCCTCGATCAGGCCGTCCGGCGCGAACGCCATGGGCACGAACCGCTGCGCCAGCCGCCGCACGCCCTGGTGGTGATAGCTGTTCACCATCAGCTGCTTGCCGCCGTCTTCGCCGTCGGCGAGGTCGTCCGCGAACCACTCGTGCAGCGGCGTGCCCGGGAGGACGCGGACCGGGTGGCGGTGCCCATCGTAGTCGCCGTAGTTTATGTGCTGGACGGCTTCGCCTCCCAGCTCGTGCTCGACGTCCTGGTAGAGCGAGCCGCCGCAGGCGACGTTGAGCACCTGCGAGCCGCGGCAGATGCCGAGGTAGGGGATGTTGCGCTCGAGGCAGCGGCGCGCGAGGCGGAGCTCGATCGAGTCCTTCTCGTGGTCGATGGCGGCGTCGCTCGGGTGCAGGCGCCGCACGGCCTCGAGCTGATCCGGCGAGAGCGCGCTGCCGTCGCCGTCGCCGGCGTCGGAGGACTCGTAGAGGGAGGGGTCGATGTCCTCGCCCTCGCAGAGGAGCACGCCGTGGATGGGCTCGAACGAGTCTAGCAGCGTGTGCACGCCGGCCACGCGCGGCACGATCACCGGCACCGCGCCGTACCCCACGATGAGGTCCAGGTGGTACTCACCTGAGAGGACACAAACCACACACATATGCGGCCATGCAGGCGTCAGCCACTACCGTCCAAGTCGAGCCATCCATGAATTTCTACTAACGAATCAATCAGAGAAGGCTAAAAATAAACTCACCGACGAAGTCGACGAACTTGTTCTTGCGGACGGTGCGGCGGGAGACGATGAGCACGCGGGGGAGGACGCGGGCGAGGTCGGGGGAGGAAGACATGGCCGCCGCCTGCAGTCCGAAAGCTACCGAGATCGTGCTAGCTTGCCCAGCGATTAGCTGCGGGCTGCTGCCACCCTTTGTGGAGAGTTCTTGGTTTCTTGGATTTGATGAGACGGGGAGGAAGAAGGGTGGTGGGTATTTATAGAAGGCGATCGGGAGTGTGTAGCTGTACGGGATCGGTCTTATCACGAAATCGAGTCTGAGCCCAGCGTTTCTATCCATGGCGACGTGCGTAATCCCAGCTCCGTCTGGGCGCCGCGTTACAGCAGGTCAACTCTGTCCAAGGTCAAAGGGGGCAAGTGCGATATTGCTAGCTACACACCCAAAAATAAAAGTCTGCATGTTGTCAAATCCAATGGCGTTGGATGCCAATCCAGCAGAGGCGTAGTAGATGGTAATGGATATAGGCCTTATCGATCTACACATATATCATATATGGTACTATTCAATTACTACTACCTTCACAATCTTTTGTCTAACGAGGAAAGTTAAGGATGTACTTAGTGTAATCTTTTCATGCCATTCTGTTCGTCGCCAGGAATTGCCATTCATTGTCGATGCTACTAATTGACGCCAATAGACGGTAAATCTTGATATGGTAACAAATGAAGAGGTTGCAAATCCTAAACTTCCACTATACTCTTCCCTAACTTCAATTATATGCCAAATAAACTTAAAAAATGCTAGGTTAGCGGAATAGAAACTTGTGGAGATTAGCAAGCATAATTTTAGGGAATCGTGTTTGGTGGTATAACTTTGGTACATTTGACATACTAAATAGGTTTAGCTGTAAGGGTAAAACAAAGAATAGGATAAGAATGGTAATGCAACTCGTGAATGCAATGCATAGGGAAAACGTGGGATTTCAAAGCATACTTTCGTGCCAGAAATAGTGGGGAGAGGTTAATTGCAAACACCCACTTTGTTAGTAGATGGCATAACATTAGCACAGCTAAGCAGCCTGTGGATGGGGCTGCTCTATCAGCTGCACACACTCGTCCAATTCACTAATCTTATCGGCACACTATTTCAATGCCATGGAGGTGACGATGGTGTTTTGTTTAAAATTCCCGTGTGTAGCCGAACTGAGCAAGTCAATGGATTGGAGGTCGGAGGGTCAAAGGCCAAGAAGCATATGCTTGGGAAGAAGCATGTGCTAACTTTGGTTCCACTTGATTTTGACAAATTATCCTTTGTTGTTTAAGTGAATTTTGACAAACTTGTGCGCACTCAAGATCCCTAAAATAGGGACTAAACTCCACCAGCGTACTGATATTATTGGAGATGTGCAAAGGAAAAAAAATAAGCATGTGCCAGAAAGAAGCATGTGCAAGCTTGGTTCCACTTGATTAATTCTGACAAATCATCTTTATTTTTAAGTGAAATTTGACAAACTTGTCTGTACTACTTCAGACCTCTAAGAGATGGGGACTAAACCCATCAGTCTACTAGTTAATGGAAATGCAACGGGCATAAATCGTATGGTAGTGAAGAAGCATGTGGTTCGTACTTGCACTTAATTTTGCACTTGATTTTGACAAACTAGTCCATCAACCCGTGCTCCTGTACGGGTTAATATTTTTAAAAGTTATTAAATCTGATAATTATTTATAAATTAAACTCCTAGCTAATAATTAAAATTATTTACCTATTACTCTCTCATTTTTTTCAATACTTCAACATAATACTTATGTACTTATCTTTATCTGGTTATGATTGATTTTCAATTAATAATTACTCTGTAAGCTTTTTGATCCACATTCACACTTTTTTCATTTTGTATCGCACCTCCATAATTGTGTTTAGCATAAAAATCTATATTTTTCATCAATTCCTCACATACATGTATAAATGGTCTAAATGGTGACACTCATCATATGTATATACTTTAACTTAACTTAGTATCTCTATATTAATAATGACATAAATAGGTAATTTAGAATCATGTATTAGTTTACTTTTGGACATTTCTATATGATGCACATGAAGATAATTAGATTAAGATTTAGGTATTTACTTTATTATGTTATTTTTAATAACGGCGTACGTGGGTAACTTAGATACAAGTTTAGAATGACATTTTAAATTATGCTTTATAATGATATGTATGAGTAAACTGGATGAAGCTTATTAGATTACTTTAGATTATTTTTTATATTTGCTAACCTTAGTAATTTAAATATAGGATTAGAGTTTATTTTGAATATTTTTGTAATGATAGTGGTGGGCAACTTTTTAGAAAATATAATAGATCAATGACTATGATTATTAGAGTTTACAGGATTGATGTTATATGTTTTTGATTTTTTTGAGAATTTTTATGGTTTGTCTTTTTTTTCTAGCGTGTCTCGTGGGAACTTGTGTAGTCTCCAATGAAAAAAAATAAGATCACATTGCTACGAAAGTGTTACCATGAACTACATTTCATTTGTTAAATATTCGAACACAGTATTTATATAGATATATACTTATTATCTTCATATCCATTTGTGATATATTTTAGTTAGTATTACTCTATAATATATTCATCAACATTTATAATCTTTAACTTTTCACTTTGCATCGTAAGTACGCTCTATATCTTTAAAATGGTGACACACATCATGCGTATATACCTTAGTTATTATATCATATATCAATAGTGTAGGAAATAGACAATTTAGACTCATATATTGCTGTATATTTTTAATTAAGATGATTGGATTCAAATGTAGGGTTACCTCATTTTATTTTTAATAATGGCACATGTGGGTATAGATGCAATTTTAAGGGGTTACTTCAAGTTTTTTTTAAGTATTATTGGTGGGAAATTTAGTTACAAATTTAGGAGTTATTTTAAATATTGTTTATAATGGCATGAGTGGGTAATTTTGATGAAGATTAGGGGTTACTTTAGTTAATTTTATATAATAGCAGAGATGGGTAATTTAGATATAGATTTAGGGGTTACTTTAGGCTACTTTTGTAATGACATTGGTGGGTAATTTTTTAGAAAACATAATAGATGTAATGGCTATGATGATTTGATTCTACCGATTGATGATGATTTGATTCTACCGATTGATGGCTAGATGTTTTGCTTTTTTATGAGAAATTTCTAGAATTTCTCTCCTTTTTTAGAATGTCCACCTAGAAATCCTAGGTGGCTTCACCTGGAGGCTTCAAAAGAAACCTTCAATTAGTAATAGTAAAATTATCCTCGCTGTTCAAATAAATTTTGATAAACTTGGCACTTGAGATGTAGATAGGAACCAGACTCATCAGCAGTTCAGCACACACTAGTTAGCGGAGGTTGAAGCAGTTGAGCACACACTAGTTAGCGGAGGTTGAAAGGACAATGATTACGCATGCTTAGCAAGAAGCATGTGTTATTTGCTCGTAATAGTGACAAATTAGCCTCGTTGTTTAAGTGAATTTAATTTCGACTAATCTAGCTAGAGTGGTTGGGGTCTTGGGGACCTCTAGCTAGCAGATGGGGACATGACTACGCGGATGGAGCCGACGTGTGTGTTGGGTGGCCGGGTGGTTATCCAGGGGAGGCTGATACGGCCATTGACTTGCTGCTGATGTGTCCAGGCGCGCATGCGTGAAGGCTTAGCCCATCTCGTCTTGCCTTGCGCTTACTCCATTAATCGCCTTGTCACCAACAATCCATGCAGATTTGCCCTATAAGGATTCGTCCTTCTGGATGAAGGTGAACCATGTTCGGTCACGCGGACCGTGCGCGTCATATATTATTACTATATAATCTGCGTATATGTACAGTGAAAAAAAGTAGTTAAGAGTCTGGCCATTTAGTAGCTAGGGTGCAAATACTTAAAGTTGGAGAATATAAGCTAGCTGATTAGCTTTTGTCCTTAATCAGGCCGCATGAAAGTGTGTCATCATCACAATACACCATTTCCATTGCCCTGATATAAGAAATGCACATCACAATTCACGAGAAAGGCTTGTTTGTAAAAACTATCGTGCCACGCGCGTATGTATGCGTGTAACACGGTGGACACAGACTAATGTGATTGGAACGAATGTGTTCCGTGGGAAGCAGTCAAGACTCCGGTCATTTGTTATATGTTAGGGCCTAAACGCATGTAGTTGGCGAATATTGTTGATCGATTATCTTTTTTAGTTGTCCTTTAGGTCGTTTGAAAGGGCGTCAGGATGCACCATTTCCCTGAAATAACAAAGAAGCATCTATCACGATGAGTAAGGTTAGTTCGTAAAAAGTATTTTGGCAACGCGCATAAGCATGTGTAAGAGCATGGGACACGAATACACGATGGGCACACTGTGATTAGAACGAGACCTCCGAGCTAGTAGTAATTAGCACCAATAATCACGAGTCGACCTTTGATCGACCCAGACATGCATGATTCATACGTAAAACGCTAGAAATGGCGCGTAATCAACGTCGGCGTCCTGCTTGACCTTGACGCATGCTCAGGGAGAGCCGCATGTGTTCCCCTGCCGATCGAGTTCAGGGAGAGCCAGCGCCAGGCAGCTGGGTCCGCGTGCATGGCCGACGCATGCCCGGAGGGGAGCCACGGCACCTCACCTGTGGCCGTTGTTGACTTGTTGGCGCGCGCGGCGAGAGGCCAGTGCGGTGTTTGGTGATGGGCATTCAGGCAGGAGGCCCCGACAGGGGGTCGGCCCCGCGATCCAACTCCAAGAAAGCGGTGGACTCGCTGGAGCACTCTGCACGTAGCCCTTGTCGGGGAGGAGGTGGTATTTGGACTGCATCTGGAGCGAGCTTCATCGTTTGCCGCATGGCCCGGTTGCCATCTAGGGGAGGTCCTCCTAGGACGCTTCAAACGGGGGATCATACTCCACTACTCAGCTTCTACTACTCATCAATTGCTTGTCTTTTTTGACAAATATATAATAAAAAACTAGAGAATATACAGGAAAGGAGGAGCTTTTTTAAACGATCCTTGGAGATTCCAAGAGGTACCATGAAATAGGAGTATGATTTGGGTGGCGCATGAGGTGGCAATCTGAAGTAATGATTTTGCTACCGCTACCTTTAATGGCAAGTTGTGATGTACATCCGCTTAATTCTTCATAGTGGTTTTGCAAAAAAAAAAAGCTATATGATAAAAAAAACTAGCACATATGCAAGGAAAAAAATGACAGCTTTTTAAAATGATCCGTAGAGATTCGAGAGGTACTGTTCGGGATAGATCCCCAGTACTCACAAGGAAGATAGAAGACGGACTCCTACTAGAATTTCTCTGTAATTCTACTGGGACTCATACAATTTAATCCTACTAGGACTCCTTGTAACCGACTAGTAATCCCACCCCCTAAAGTATATAAAGGAGGACATTGGTTCCTAGATCGGTAGGCGAAGACCTCATAGAACTATAACAGAGGACCAAATCCTCAATACCAAACGACACCTAAGCGTAGGTCACAATATACAACACCCCAAACAGGACATATAGTATTACGTTACTCTAGTGGCCCGAACCTGTATAAATCTGTATCCTGTATCCTCGCTTTTACCTTCAGGTCCGACGATCCTCCACCAACCAATCTACTACCTCGGGATACCCCTCGGTAGGCTGCCAGGTATAAAACACCGACATCTGGCGCGCTAGGTAGGGGTGATCGTCGAGATCATCGGGCGAGCTTGAGGGACCTCATCATCAAGATCAATCTACTCGACAAGAAGCAAGTCGCCGAGTTAGAGTTTCGAGCATACAAATCTACACCGAGACAGAATCGATGTGCTCCGCGTTCTAGTCGAAGACTGAGTCGGTTTCCGTCGCAGGCTGCTGTATGCAGCTCGTCGATCAAAGCAGAGGCAAATCTGATTCGAGTTGGGAGATCAGGCAAACCAAGGGATCCATGCCATAATTCCCAAAATGACAAAAATATGTTACAGTCGTGTGGGGGATTGAGGCAAATAATCAGCTCCGACTACAATTTTGAGGGATTTGTGCTACACGCACATGGAAGGCTACCACAAGACCTCAAAATCAAATCATAGCCTAACGTACATAGAAGATATACATGAGCATTGCTACCCGACATCCGGCTGCATAAGTCGCCGACGACTATTTCGACTACTTGTTTTGACTAGAAAACTACTCGAGGACGGTCTACTTCAACTACTCATCTCGACTAGAAAACTAGTGGAGGACGGGCCTCATACCGTCGACAACTAATCAGAATGGACTTCGACTAGTCGGCTTCATCAACGACCGTCGCGGATTCACGACGACCGTCACAACTTCGTTGATAATTGTCCACGAATCAAGCTAAGTCACCTTTTTAATTATTTTATATAATTTTTCTAGCTTGTTTTCCACATGCAGGGCAACGCGTCGAGTACTTTTATGTGTATGCCTCTCGACAAAAATTACCCTCTAGATCTACGCTTCACTAATTATTCCTGGGGCATGTTAACCGACAGCTATGGGCTTGGTACACCGAATTATGGAGGCTATAGCTACGGGTTTTCTGCACTGAGTTCCGGAAGGTCCACCACAGGCTTGGTACACCGAGTTAGGAGGCTCTGTCACGAAATTTGGTGCACTGAGTGCTGCAGGCTCACAGCGGCTACACTCTAGTGAGGCAAAAATTCTATGCGCGGCAACACGTGCTCTTTTCGCCAAAAGGCAGAAAAAGTCTCAACGACTACTTTAAGCGCAATCACACTCTCTTTTTATTGTCGCAATGCTGAGTACTTATTTTCAATGTCTCCTCTTAGTGGTCCCTAATCTCCTCGAGCAGAACACGCCTCAATCCGTGAAAGTCTCGGATCTTCTATCATGACTAAACGAATGTGTACACGAGATAATGATCTCATACGCGTAGCAGCAGTACCAGTACACATACATGAGACAAAGATCTCACACGCAGTAACAATAGCTAGAAGGGGACTGAGAGCCTAAACGTAACAGGCTAACTACTCGGGAGAAATATGATCGAAACAAGAGTATGACATACAACATTTACATTACATTCATCACTGAATAAATTTTAGTAATTTCAATATTCTACAATATGCTACATAATGTATGCATCTTTTTTTTAGGTCAAACTTTGACGACGACTCTCCAGGACGCTCAACATACGTTCAATGGCTCCGCTAGCTCCCAGGCTCGAGGGCTAAGCGCCAATTACTACTTGGAACATCTCCAATGACTCAGCTAGCTTCCAAGCTCGGGGGCTAAGCGCCAAATAACTACTCAACGTGGCTTCTACGGCTCACCTGGCGTATAAGCTCGGGAGCTGGATGCCAAATGACTACTCGAAAGACAACTTGCGTGAGGACTAAAAATCCTCGGATTGATTATTTAATTATTCCAAAGCTCGGGGCCTGATAAGCTATACCCAACAGTTAATTTTTCCAAGACAAAGAAATAAGATTTAAGATTTTATTGACCCTCAGCCTAATTCTTCGATTCAACCTAAGACTCGGGGACTACTCCATATGGAGTGTGACTTCCGCCACCCTCCATCACATTTCAAAGATGAAGATTAGAAAATCAAGAGGATCAAGAGCTTGAGCACACCATAGCCTCATGACAGCTTTGAAAAACTTTGAAGATTCAGCCAGACAGAGTACTCAAGAAGCACAAAAACTACTCGGCGAGGATCTGAAAAGTACTCGAAGACTGCTACATTCGACTATGAAGCGCTTGGGGGCTTGTCGAGGATAGATCCCCAGTACCTGTAAGGAAGGAAGAAGACAGACTCTTACTAGGATTTCTCTGTAATCCTACCAGGACTCATACCATGTAATCCTGCTAGGACTCCTCCTTGTAACCGATTAGTAATCCCGCCCCCTCAAGTATATAAAGGAGGGCAGATGTCCCTATATCGGTAGGCGAAGACCTCATAGAACCACAACAGAGGACCAAATCCTCAATACCAATCAACATCCAAGCGCAGGGCGCAATATACACCACCCTAAACAGGATGTAGGGTATTACGCTACTCTGGCAGCCCGAACTTGTATAAATTTGTGTCTTGTGTCCTCACTTTTATCTTCGAGTTCCAGATCCGACGATCCCCCACCAACTAATTTACTATCTCAGGATACCCCTCGGTAGGTTGCCGAGTATAAAACATCGGCAGGTACCATGAAATATAATTTAGGTGGCGCGTCAAGTACCGATTTCAAGTTATCATCTTCAATAGCTAGCAAGTTGTATGTACGTCCGCCTAACACTTCATGGATGGTTTCGCAAAAGAAGAAAGCATAATAAAATAAACTATATAATAAAAACTAGGACATATGCATGGAAAAGAGATATTTCTTTAAACGATCCTTAGAGATTGAAGAGGAATAATTTAGGTGGCGCGTCAAGTACCGATCTCAAATTATGATTTTACTACTCTTGTCTTTTAATAACAAGTTGTAATGTGTACGTTTGCCTAATTCTTCATGGATGGTTTTGCAAAAAGAAGAAAACATAATAAAAAAAACTATATAATAAAAACTATGACATATACATGACAGAAGAGCCTTTTTTAAACGATCCTTAAGAGATCGAAGAGGTACCATGTATGAAATATGATTTAGATGGCTTGTCAAGTACCGATCTCAAGTTATGGTTTCACTACTCCTACTTTTAATAGCAAGTTGGATGTCCTTCGGCCTACCTCTTCATAGATCGTACCGGAGGAGGGAAAAAGAAAAGAAAAATCTTTATTGTTGGTGAAAATGCTCAAGAGAAATGGATTTCTCTTCAACATCAAAATTTCTCTCTGTTCGCTTGTGCTTATTTTTTTCTTACCACGAGTGCCTGGCTAATTAGGTTATGTTTTTAAGATGGAAAAGAAATGGAACTTAATTGTACGAGAATCTGGTTTTGTTTTCTGAAGAGAAGACCAGCAGGTTTATTATCAAACTAAAGCTCTCTTCAGCAATGTATTCCTGTATGTTACTATTGCAAGACAAAGGTTTGAATGAACGAAAAGGAAGTTCCGGAACAAAGGTTCAATTCTTCCGGACGCCCCAAAGTTCTAGCAGAAGCACAGAACTCATGATCGATGCGTCACCCTGGCCAAAGTCTGGCTGCCCGAGAGGTTGAAAGGCCAATTTGCAGGTGTAGGGCGTCGTCACCGGTGACGCCATTGCTCAACGGACAGGGAGAGCCTGCACCTACACTCATGACACCGCGCGGCAGCTACTGCGTCCGTAACTGTCATGCAACTAAACGCAGGCTCACGGGCACGGGCCGCACGTGCACACACGAGACGACTCCCCGCGCCTACTCGTCACTCTGCTCACCTCAGCACCAGTACACACAAAGTCGTCGCTGCGTTTCCTCACTTTCTTTCAACAAGGACTAGTCACGTACTCACTTTTTTCATGTAAACACCGTACCAACTGACATGACATTCTATACGTTTTCTGCTACATTTTGTCCTGAAAATTTCACTGGAACGAAAAAACATTGAAAAAACGACTGGATGAACACTTTGAGATCTCGGTTTGTCTCACTGAACGCTACCTTCAGAATTAGTAAGATAAAAGAAGAAGAAGAAGCACATATTACATTTATGTGTTCTTGGTTGCAGTGTACTAACAAATCGTGCATGTGACTGAACAGCTGAGCTTTCACTGAACCAATCACCATCTCCTGCTGGGCACGCGCCGGGCGGCGAAGAACCGGTGGTCCGGGTGGTCGGCGCGCAGGAGCCTGAGCCATGCATCGGCGGCCTGCGCGAGGGACGCCGCGAGCTGCCGGTCGCGCCAGCCCGGCGTCCACGCCGCGCCCTTCAGCTTGTACGACGCCATCGCGAACGTCGGGAGCCACTTCGCCGTCACGGGCGTCCTCGCACACGCGGTGGCGGTCGCCGTCGTCGGTTTGAGGCCGTGGCTGCTATCGCCTGAAAACGATGGCCAAAACAAGGGCAACCAGATGATTATTCCTGAATGCTGAATCGATCACGTTTTGCATGCAAAGCTGGAAGGTTTCATCATCAGCCATCAGGGTCTGCACTCAATGCAGATCGATCGGTGGTGCGATGTCAGTGATGATTTCTGATCGAAAGGGTCGCGGGCGCACCTGCGAACTGCGTGGAGAGGGAATGGTAGGTGAGGAAGCACGCGTCCAGGTCGCGCAGCGTTGGCCCCGTCGGGATCCGGTATATCGGGTACCTGAAATCATGAGCAGCACGATAAGCTTCTCTCAGCAAAACGATTTCTGAGCAACCGTGCGACGGAGATCCTCCAGCTCAGGGTGTAGAGTGTTCTGCTACTGCCATACCATGCGACGGAGATCCAGCTCGCAGGCGACAGGTCGCAGCTCCTGAGGGTCTGCAGCTCTGGAAACCGCTTCGCGAGGCTGCAAATCTGCACCGGCCATGAACAAGTGTGCGGTGTCAGACATTATTCAGAGTTTCAGACAAGCAAGACTGAACTTGATGTATGATGGCTGATGAGTGTCTGTGTCAGACATGCCTTGTCGGCCAGCGGTTCGCGTTGGTAGGGTGACTCAGACTCGAAGAACTCGAAGAGGAGCTGCTCGTGGCAGCTTCCGGATTCGCCGTCGTCGCTCGAAGCTTCGCTGCCGCTGGAGCTCTCGCTGGTTTCCTGGGCTGAGGACGCGTTCGTGCTGGAGCTTGTCTCATGCTCCAGGTCGCTGTCGCTCTCCTCTGCACCCGTCCTGCGTTGGACATCAATTTCAGCAGCATCAGTTGGGTTAGTTGGCTGCCATGAATCCGTGACCACAAAAGGCACATCATCCTTGTTTCCTGGCCGTTCTTTGCATACGCATACGCTTGCACCTATCAGTATTCTAGGTACCGTAGGTTGTACTACCGAAAAGAGTATCGAGATGTCCCAAAGAAGTTTCCTGAATATGCTGACGCATTCAGAAAACAAAACGTCTACATTTGAGCATCCCAAATTGTTTCTGAAGACAGTTCATCTTTACTGCTAAAATGAGGAACCACAACAAAGTTTTGATAAATTAGCTAATGCTATTTGCTCACAAAATTCAGGTCAATGTTCAGAAATCACTACTTTACTCAGTAGGCCTTCAAGTTCAAGAATCAAGACTGCCTTGTCTTTGTGTTCCCTTTACTTGAAACATTGGTCACTTAAGCGGATAAACTACTGCACTTCTTGTTCCCTTTTTGGAGGAACAACATGTGCTCTGAAGCAACGTGCTGTCAAATGTACTTATACAGCACTTGACGTGTTGGTCATGGGCGAGTTTTCAGTAAACTTAATCTACATTCGCTGAACTTAATGTAAGAACAATGCTACCATTGCTTCAGCTTGCAGCTAGCAAGCGTTCTGAAGAAGCAATTGGTAGCATTTGTTCTTCAGAACACTTGTACTATGCATCAGGTAATGCGATGTTCATCATGAAGGAGCATGGTGACTTCATAAGGATAATCGTGTATTACCTGGAAGGGCCGGTTTGCCTCCTGTATCCGCCGTAAAGCTGGACTGCAGATAAGTAAGGGACGTAGTACTGAACAACGCCATCGCTGCAACCATTTAGAACAAGAGGTACAGCAGTGCCGTATGCGCTGCACTCCCTGAATGCGTCCCAGAGGTCTCCCAGAGTGAAGAACGGCAATGAATCATCTGCATCTGATTGACTCCAACCTTTCACGCCCTCCTGTAAAGACCACCAAACTTCAGAGTTGCGCCTACGGATCATTCTGATTTCTGAATGTGATGTATAGAACAGAAGCAGGTGACGAACATCTGAAATGCTACAATACAGACTGAACATCTTCTCTATCAATATGTGCCGGACAGCAAAGCTGTTGGCGGGTTAGAAAAAAAAAATACAGACTGAACCGCATCTTCTCTGTATTGAGAGGGCCATTCTAGCTGCAACCAAACTCTGAACTTGGAAGGCAGTTTTGTTCAGGCACTGTTTATCAGAAATTGAACGAACAAATCAACATAATCACCGCTAGAAAAATAATCTTAACATAAAAAGGTTCTGGACAACTGAAACTTGAGTTAAAATTCCCTGTAAACTGTAATGTGACTAATCGCAAGCTTCTGGACAAATGAATGTTCCCTGTAAATTCTGAATCTAATTTCTTTGTTGAATCAAGAAAAGCCAAACTATAAATTGAAGAGGTGTATGGCCATTACCTTGGAGGAGCAGCTCGGCGTAACCACAGGCGTGGTGGCCTCGAGGAATCTCTCCAGGTTACACCGTCTCGCCGGAGCATCGCCGGCGTCGAACCTTCTGCCGCAACCCGCAGCCATCTCCGATCTCCTCCCCTAGCCTGTGGAATCGAGGTTCGCAAGTGATTTCTTCTTCTCCTCTCCAGGCGACGTTGGATGTTACAGGGTGGTTTCTGAGCAGTTCAATTACGAGCTGAAACAGCTAATCTCTGCTATTAATAAGGCCAGTGGCTTCCAAAAGTGGCGCGCGTGCGCTGGAGCCGGAGGGGGAAAAAAATTTACCCTGCGTAGAGCGCGAGATGGCGACACGTGTTGAGGAGCGTAGAGCAGACGGCGCGGATGGGGTTGGCAGCGCGGGAGGGATTGGACCGGCCTGAATCTGGGCGGTGGAGCAGGCCATGGGCGGCGTGCTCCGGTGAGCCCGTGGGCTTTAGTTTAAGCGCCTGGGTGAAGTGGAAACCGGACGCCGGGCCCACTGGCCAGCGGTCAGCACTTTTGTCACGACCCTCACCTCGATTTCTGATCACAGAAATGGATGGACGGTTGCCCTTGAATATGACTCCACTACTCAATAGATTTTTTTTGTAATTAAAAGTGGAAAGGCACATGGGGGGTGGCCTTCATGCGCCACAAGAACCTAATTCATGTGGCATTGCCAATATGCTAATGCATGATTAGACATTGGATAGTTTATCGTTGTACGAATGATTCGAGGAACTCCTTTGAGAAATTTGGAGCCTCTCTAATAAAATAGGACGAGATTTTTCGTAGAAAAATGGAAGAGGTGGCATGGACTGGGCCACCGGGGTGTGTGTGTGTGGGTGGGGGGGGGGGGGGGGGGTGCCGGGATCTTGTATGGGCTTTATTCGGCTGAGTTTTTGCAGGTTTTGTGCTGTTTGGGCCGAACCATTTTGAATTGGAAAGGCTACAGCTCCTTTAGTTGGGCCTGGTTTTTTTTTTCACGCAACACAGTAAAACGCAGATACTTACATAAAATGCAAACTCAACCCTAAAAATACACGAATACAACCCTACCTCTATGGGCACCTTCGAGAGTTTGAGCACACTCAACCCTAAAAATACACGAATACAACCCTACCTCTATGGGCACCTTTAAGAGGCTGAGCTGGCAGATCCTCGAGATGATGAAGTCACTACTGGTGGCTCACTATCGACGGATTGCTTACCATAAAAATAGCGTTGGTTAAATTTTAAAATAAATTTAGGAAAGTGTGAGGTCTAGTACCGAGTCAAGAACTCAAATAGTAGATTTCACCGCAAGGAAGCTTACGAGCTAAGCTGAGTTAGCTTGCGCCTGTGTCGTTCTCACCCAATGATCACTTTCCTTCTTGTTGCTTGCTTGCTGCAGTAACGAACCTAATGTTGATTATACAGTATCTAAACCTATGTAGATCATTGGACTACACATTATATTGCAGTTAGCCAGTTACATAATGTCCATGCTCGTATTTGCTTATCTACCCAAACTGCACGCAAGAATGTGTCGCCAACCGATCTTTGATTCCTTCCTTCCTTTTCTCCAAGTATTATCTACGTGTCAGAAAAAAAGTATATCTAACAACTAGGCCTCTGCTACTCCAATCCTCTGGTTACGCCGTGCTCTCCGGTGTACGCAATCTTGAACTACTGAAAAATCGGTATAATTTCCGTCAGTGATCATACAGAACAAGCAATCGACATTGCACAAAGTAGATTCTGCAAATAAACGCACCGTAAGGTGAAGTCCGAGGTAGAGGACGGGTAGCTCGACGGGTGCGACGGCGACGGTGAGTTCGACGCGGAAGCGTGGTACGGCCGCGGCGGCATGGCCAGCTCGTCGACGCTCCTCTCCAGCATCTCCAGCACCCTGCTCATCGACGGCCTGCTCGCCGGCACGGTCTGGATGCACCAGAGCCCGATCAGCGCCATCTTCCTCGCGATCTCCTCACCGGCAGCTCCCGACCCCGCTCCGGCGCCGCCGTCCCGCAGCACGCCGCCGTCCTCTAGCAGGTGGTCGTAGACCCAGAGCGGGAAGAAGAGGTCACCGCTCGACTTCTCGGCGTAGGCCTTCACGTTGCTCCTCCCGGCGACCATCTCCAGCAGCAGCATCCCGTAGCTGTACACGTCGGACTTGGCCGAGATCACCCCGAACCCCCGGGAGAAGACCTCCGGCGCGATGAACCCGACGGTGCCCCTCGCGTCCGCCATGGACAGGATGCTCTCCTTGGGGTTGCACAGCTTCGCCATCCCGAAGTCGGCGATCTTGGGCCGGAGCTCCGCGTCCAGGAGCACGTTCTGGGGCTTGATGTCGAAGTGGATGATCCGCGTGTTGCACCCCTCGTGGAGGTACTCGAGCCCCCGCGCGATGCCGCCGGCGATCTCCTGCAGCGCCTCCCACCCCAGCGCCGCCGTCTCCGCCTGGTCGGCGGCGGCGTAGATATACTTGTCCAGCGAGCCGTTGGGCATGTACTCGTAGACCAGCGCGCGCCTGGAGCCCTCGAGGCAGAACCCGAGGAGGGTGACGATGTTGACGTGGGACGTGCGGCCGATGCTGATCACCTCGTTCAGGAACTCCTCGCCGTTAGGCCGGGAGTGGTGCAGCACCTTGACGGCGACCTCGCGGGCGCGGTTGCCGCCGCCGCCGGAGGCGTTCAGGACGCCGCGGAACACCGCGCCGTAGCCGCCCTCGCCGAGCTTGTGCTTGAACGACTCGGTTATTTTCTTGAGCTCCGAGTACTTGTACCTCTTGGGCGCGAGGGCGCCGTACTTTTGCAGAAGTTTTTCGACGTTTGCAGTGTCGTTTCTACCGCTTCTGTCCATGATGCTGGGTAAACTGAAACCGTGAATAATTCGTCGACGGAACTTGAGGATGATGGTGAGGAGTGCCAACAGCAGGCCGAATGTGATCGATAGAGATACTGAAATTGAACGCGAGATGGTATCAGCGAATGGAACTGCAGTTGGTGACGGTACAGTAATCGCGATTTCTAACTTTTTTTTTCCTAGTACTCTCATCATGACGTATTGACGTGTATCCGAAAGACTGAAACACGCAAAGCATATGCATGCACTTTGATATGCATACCTATCAGAATGACCTTCTTGCCGGACTTCTTTGCATCTGCAAGGGCAAAAGTCATTTGAGTTTGGTTTCAGTCAATAAACATGATCGTCAAACAAGCAACTGACCGAAGCATTTCTGTGACTAATTACTGAAGAATCCAAGCGATATCTGACAAAAGACTAGTTAAACATGACAGTGATACAATTGGTGTAAACCGTATGCAATGGGATGAGCTAGCAAATGACAATTGCTACTTGCGTCATTGATTTCGTAATACACAGTTGTTACGACTAATATGCATCTGGACTCTTAATACCCAACTAACACTCCAAACCAGTAATTGTCTGACTAATTACTGAAGAATCCAAGCATGAACTGACAAATGATGGTTAAACATGACACGCATACAGTTTGTGTATACTCATAATAATCCATGGGACGGACAAATGACAATTTTCATCAATGAAGCAACTGATCGAGGCATTTCTCTGACTAATTATCTATTATCTTAATACAAAAATGTTAAAAGAGGCCACCACGGCTAGCCGAGAGGGTCAGAAATTCCCACATTAATCTAAAAAAAGAAAAGAACATCCACCATTGGATTTTATGATGATCTAACGGTGCAAATTATCTATTATCTTAATACAATAGTGTTAAAAGAAGCCACCACCCGAGAGGGCCAAGAAATTCCCACATTAATTAAAAAAGAAAAGAACATCCACCGTTGAATTTTATGATGATCTAACGGTGCAAATTAATCCAAAGATAAAAAAAGTCCATGCAAAATACAATTACTAAATAGCAAAATTTAGAAATATAAGGTTTAGTATCAAGGAAGTATGAATCGGATTAGAACATTGTCAGTAAAAGTCAAATAAGGAAACGGGGATTCCTTGGAGGGTTAAAACAAAAGTGAGCCTACTCGATGTCTTTAGTATTTTAGCATCGTTGTTAGCAACACGCAAGCATCAGCATTGCCTAGAGCACTGTTAGTCTATTAGCATGAAGATAGAAATAAGAAACGTAATATATATAATTAACTGTATGCACGGTCAGACTAGGCCATGAAGCCGCACAGTATAGGCCATAGGATCAAGAAAACTGTTAAATAACACAATAAGAGGTAGGGTGCCAAAGCTCTTACACCGCAATTGAGGATTAAGCGTATTTATAAACAAAAATTGAAGTGGTCATATGTTATATCATAAAATTTAGATGAGATGGGGCAATGAAAGGGTGAAACATTGTCGTTTATGTCAATATTCAGGGTAAGGAACAATACAAGACATAAGCATAAACTGTTAAAAAAGACACCCTCGTCGGAGACTTGGGAACAAAGCGCGTCTCCACATGTCTACATCACCCGCATCTCCGATGAATCTGCCCCTAGATCCTATTGCTCACCCGCGTCTCCTATGTACCTATATTAGAGACGCGCATCAACAAGCCGTGTCTCCAATGAGTGGGTAAGTCATCAGAGACGCAGGTTGTTGTGCGCCTCCAATATGACCCACAAAAGGAGATGCGGGTGATTAAAGCGTGTCTCCAATGATGTCGAGATTATTGAAGACGTGGCTTGACAAGGCGTGTCTCCTGTGATTTGGCACATCCGAGATGCACCTCAATAAGCCGCATCTCCTATCTAGCTGCATGCAGGGAACACATGCTAGCACACCACCACTGCTATCCTCTTTTGCTATCTCGAAAGCCGTGCCGCTGGCTGCTGTCGTCCAGCAGTCGCTGGCAGCGGCACGGTCGTCGTGCCCGCTGTGCCCTCACTATACTACTCATGTGCTCTCTACGGGGCCTCAACCGCGGTCCTCTTTGTGCCGCAGGCCGCGTGCCCTCGCTGTACTCACGCTCTGCACCGCCGGCCGCGCGCCCTCATTGTGCTCACGCGCTCTTCAGGCCGCCGCAGGTGCTAGGGGCCAGATCGTGCTGCGCCCTGCCTGGGTGTTCGCCCGACACAGCTCGGCGCCCACGCTTCTGTATCCGACGTTGCCCTTATGTCTCCATCATCCTTGCTCTCCATCCCTAGCTTGAAGGCTACCTCTTGCTTGCTTGCAAGCTCTTGCTCATGGTAATTGGATCCAAGGTGCCAAGAAGGTGAGGCCGCCCTACAGCTAATGCAATAAGAAGCTCTCGATTTGAAATTCCCACGCTTTAATTAGAAAAAGAAAAGAATATAAACCGTAATGGTTTATATTAATCTAAAGGTTCCATGCAAAATACAATTACTAAATAGTTGAATTTGAAATTTAAAAGAAATACCAATGTGGCAATAGGACTGCGGACTCCTATTGCCATGTCCGTCGGTATTTTTGAGTCCTATTGGGATAACTATAAGGTTCACTATCACGTATCCAACGTGTCAATTGGAGCAAATTCTAATATCTCTATAGATGAAGGGAAATCTAGACTGAAAAAAATCTAAACTATTATAATAGATAGGGAAGAAGATCTTCATCGGCTCAGCTGAGGAATCAAGAAGAAAATCAACGTTTGAACTAGAAATATAAGGATTTTTACTTCTATAGTATATATTGAACGTTATACTAAAATATAAGGATTTTTTTGTAAAATTAGCAAAAACTTACAAACAAAAATGTACATCTCAAATAAAAAAAATCTAAATATATATATATATTCATGTGAAAAATGTATAAATCTTTATGTTGCTTCAGTAAATAGCAAAAATATGTTTATGTCTAAGGTACTACCTTTTCTTTTTAATTCGTGATAGAAAAGATACGCCACGAAATATGAGAATAAAATATATGTTAATATATTGTTCTTTACCATGACACAACTAGATACAATTATTTATGTCTGTTTATTTTGAAATAAAGTATCAAGATATTAGCATAAAAAAGCAGCTACCCGTGCTTATTTGCGCGGGCCAGATCTTGCTAGTTACCGAAGAATCCAAAGGAAACCTGACAGAGACTAGTTAAGCACGACAGTGATGCAGTTGGCGTACACCGTATGCAATGGGATGGACAAATGGCATTTGCTAGTTGCTACCTACGTCGTTGATCTCGTTTCGTAACTAACTACACAGTTGGTGCGACTAACACGCATCTGTACTCCTAATCTTCAACTAACACTCCTATAAAACAGTGACGACGTAACGTATCAACTTGCTGATCGATCGTTCATCAGAGCAACTCAAAGAGGCTGCTAATCTTACCCTAATACTTTTTTTAGGAAAAAAGAGAAAAAACGAACTCCAACAGTCCACTCAAACCTTCCCCAATTTTTTAGCAACGCTAAAAAACAGCCTACCACCGCGTATATTTTGGCGTTGGCATTTCTCCCCCAATCCTGATTCCCACACGCTCGCGCGTCCCTTCCGATGGGCCCAATACAATGACGTGGCCTGTTTTAAAATATTGGAAGCTATTTATTAGCGATCTGCTATGGATTGATATGTTTTTGGAGGAATTTTTTTTGGAAGAACCCCAATACATAGTTTTGGGGAAGAATTTTTGAACACCTATCCATATCCAGAAGCATTGCATCGCATGAACAACGTGTAGATGAACAAGAATTAGGTAGGTCAAAGGCCACGACTGCGGTTGCCTCGTCCAATTCACACGATGTACGCATGCTGAAAATGTCCTTTAATCAAACGAGAAAAGGCCATTTCCGGAGGCACGTTAGTTGCATCTTTGTTCTCACCCTTGTGCTTCGGAAAGTCAAGGATAAGAAGGTGAGCATCCACATTTCGCCGCCAATTCTTTGTGTGGCTTTTATTTTGCTGCTGCGCCGTCGACGTCGGCGGTGGCGAGAGGAGGATCATGGCCGATGCTGATCTTGGGACGGAACAAGTCCATGCGATCGATGAGATCATGCATGAGAGTTGTTGGGTGGGAGTACTAAACAGGTCAATGCTATTGCCTATTGGTAGTCGTTTATGAGAAGAACTATTGGTAGTCATCATAATTACCTCGTCCTAAAAGGTAAAAGTACAGACGTAAATACCGAAAGTGACTGGACATTATTTCTTTTCAGTGGTATAAAGTCACAAGCTAAAATTAGCAGTTTTGTTAGCGTGGAAGCAAGCACACAAAAATTTCAGAATATGTATTCGAAGTTTCGAACTAACAGCCTAGATTTATACTGAAGTAGCATTTTAAGTTTCGGATTGTGCAACCGTTAATCTGAAGAAGAAGAAGCATAACTTTTAGTTCAGTACGAGCGTATATGACACAGGAATATACATACCGCATCTTGCCGGACGTGACGACCCGTCGGAGCAAATGCAGGCGAACGCGTCGGCGTCGGCGTCGTACCCGCACCGTCCGCCGCTGGTATTGCACGCCGCGCAGTCGCCGGTCGACGCCCGCCACTCCAGCATGTACCCGCCCCTCAGCAGCCGCGGGTAGTCCCCCCCGCTCGCGCCGGGGAACCCCACCACCGGCACGACCGAGTATTCGCAGTCCCCGGCGACCACCCTGGCGTCGGAGGTGTTGTACCTTGGGTCGAGCCGCACCACGGCCGGCTCGCCCGGGCACGTCACGTTGGCGAACCCGGGCAGCGGCGGCGCGGTGCAGTTGAAGAGGAAGACGAGCTGGGCGTTGGCGGCGCTGGCCGTGAAGGGCGCGAGGCTTAGGCTGGCGGAGACGTCGATGCGCGGCACGGGGCAGCCGGCGGCGTCGGTCTGGATGTTGTCGTTGGCGACCACGACGGTGCGGTTCTCGTAGGAGACGCGGAGGATCTTGTACGCGCCGCGGAACGAGCGCGCCAGCGAGGCCACGCCGCCGCGGCAGTCGACCTGGAACGCCGCCGGGCCGCACGGCGCCGGCGGGGAGGAGCTCGAGCTCGAGGGCTGGCCAGAAAGGTTTCTGGTAGTGTGGTCCGGGAGCCAAAACGGGTAGGCGATGGTCAGGTTGCCGCACGCCCTTGGCGCGCAGCTCGTCGCGGCTGCCGCAGCCGTCGCCGCGTGCAGTAATACTAGGAATGTTATTACTAGGGCGGAGACGAGCAGCAGCCGGGCGTGCACGGCCATGGCGGCGATCTACTAGCAATGGAGGTTGGTGGCCGCGGCGAGGACGGGAGGAAGGGCGTGTGTGTGTGCGTGCTTTGTACAAGAACAGGGGCCGTTTGACTTGTTTGAGCTTGGGGTTGAAAATAATTTTCTTATTTGATTGCATGGTCTGTCTTGGACTTTTTGACCTTTTCGCTGTACGTGTGAACTGATTAATGGCTTTCGGTCGGTTATATTGGCAAGGTGCCTAGTGCGATTGGTGCATAGAGCGCAGACCGACGCGATGCTTGCTTCAGCAGCTAATTTTACCCGTACCTATTGGATTAACGAGTACCCACGGGTCGTCACAATAATATATGTGCATGCAATATTGATGTAAACCAACATAAATATAGTAAGATAAGATATAAGAGTTATCAAATCATAACACCACATGTCAACAAAAGCACTTCACATCAGTAACATAAATGCATATTATAGATTTTAAACTATTAAAGTTTAGTGTTTAACAATTTAATTTATCGCAAGAAGTAGCACATGCATATCAGCATATATGAGTTGGGCTTTGGTCATCAAAATTGAGGTGTGGGCTAAGAATATGGGCTTATTTGGTGATATATGGTCGGTTTAAAAAAGTCTGTGGGTTCACAGGTTCAGATTTTATGTTCCAAACTTGTTCACGATGGGTCTCACCTTTTGCCTATTAATAAATTTACGCGTAGAAAAATCAACCCAGATCCGTGTCCTAATAGAGTAAAAATCCATCGTTTTTGGGCACCCGTTGCCAACGTAGGTGAGCGCGCACTGAACTTTCTTCTTCGTGGCTCTCCGTGAAAGCGTCAACTGTTTAAAAGGAATAGAAAATGCAACGCCGGATGTGCTTGGGCCGCCATAGGCAGTTTTTTTGTACGGGCCGTGCGCACGATATTTTTTCGGTGGTAGATGATTCCTGGGCCTCAGGCCCGCACGAGGTCACCCTCTCACACAGGCCAGATGTGCGGGCCACTCTGTAGAACTCGATGGTAGTCGCGGGCGTGCGCATTTTCTGCTTTTCCTAATGGGCCAGACCACTTCCCCCTTTAGGCTCAATATGGATGGGCTTGAAAGCCCGTAAGTGGGGCGTTCCGCTTCTTCCCTGCGCCGACGGCGGGTGATCGGCGTCTACTGCCGGTCTCGCCGCCGTCAGCCGGGGCACTCCCGCAGCAACACCGGCAGCGAGATAGCGACTAGTACCGTCCGGAAATCGTGGATCAAACGCAAATCAGGATCCTCCCCGGCGGCCCCGTCGACTTGGAGCCGGTGGTCAGGGCGGCAGATGGGATGGATGGGGAGGGCGGGTGGCGCAACCCTTTGGGCGCGCCCGCGGGCCACGGCCATCCTGCTAGCTGCTGCTTTCTTCGTCGCTGGTTCATCGGCTTCAGCGGAGGCCGCCAAGGAACCAAGTAGGTATCGTGCTCTTTGATTGTACCATAGATTTACCCAACTTCGATGCCAGCACAAATTTGCACAATACTATTTGGATGACGGGCTGCCCCTGCGCGGACAGTGCGGCCCCCTTGGTGATGAAAAAGTGAAAAGCTGTTAATCAGACAACAATGCACGATAGGACCATGTGAAACTAGGATTAAACCCACACACTGATTTGCTGCTTTTCCGAATATGTATTCTTCTTCAAAGGGCATAGCCATAATTCAAAGGTGCTACAAGAATATATTTTCATTATTTTGCTTTTGACTGACATTATGAAGCGTGAATAAAACGAGTTGTCCAAATAGGATACGTCTTGGTTAAGATGAGAAATGTGACTGTGCTTGGGTGGAAAAGCAGGAAATGAATGGCTTGGGTGGAATTTCTAATTCGTTGATGTTCTTCTCCAACATTTCTGTGACTGTACTCATGGAAGGACGACTTCCTGGGGCCATCTGTATGCACCATAAACCAACTAGAGCAATCTGCTTTGCAGTCTCCTCCATCTCGCATGAGATTTCCTGGCTTTGCAAATCCTTCACTAAGCAGTCATAAATCCAGTTGGTAAAATAGGCTTCTCCAGAATTCTCAGTATTTTCTTTAGTATCTGTCCTTCCTCTTACCATTTGTAGCATCATCATTCCGTAACTGTAAACGTCTGACTTTGTTGACACAACTCCGAATCCTCTACAAAACACTTCAGGAGCAATGAAACCAATGGTGCCTCTTGCATCAGCCATCGAGAGAGCACTATCCTTGAGGTGACACAGTTTTGCCAATCCAAAATCAGCAATTTTTGGACAGAAGTCTTCATCAAGAAGGATGTTGTGGGGCTTAATATCAAAATGGATGATGTGGGTGCTGCAGCCCTGATGCAAATACGCCAGACCTTGAGCAATGCCAACAGCTATTTTCCTTAAACTTTCCCATCCAAGTGCTGACTTTAAACTCTCTGAATAAATATACTTCTGTAAAGAACCATTGGCCATGTACTCATATACAAGGGCTCTCTTAGATCCCTGTAAACAAAAACCAAGTAAACTGATAATATTAACATGAGAAGTCCTACCGATACTAGTGACTTCATTTAGGAATTCCTCTCCATTGCCTTTGGATCCTTTTAGGAGTTTCACAGCAACCATACGGCCATCTGGTAAACTACCCTTGAATACTGTACCGTAACCTCCCTCTCCTAATTTTTCCTTGAAACATCTTGTTATTTTCTTCAGATCAGAGTAATTGTACCTCTTTGGGGTCAATGCTTCATATCTCCTTAGTATCTCTTCTGTGTTTGATTTACTCTGAGCATGCTTTTGGAGCACAAACAGATTGAGCATTGGTTTCTGACGGTATATGATCCAAGCAAGACACGTGAAAAATACACCAGCTGTAGCCGACAAGGAACCTATAATTTTCAAATGAAAGAGTAAAAAACCTTCAATGGACATGCACCCGTGACGTATGGAATTCCCATTGATAACTATAACTTTTTTGTGTGAACATTATAATGCCATATTATTAGTTGGTCTTCTTCCTAGAGTGTTTCTGAAATATCAGATATAGATTTCTGCAAACTGAAATAAAAGTAAGTAGATCATATTCTGTTTTCACATGAGAGCATGAGGCTAACCTGCCAGTGCCACTTGACACTTTGGATACTACATGCTTGCATAGCTCAATGGGCAATAACAAAACATACCTATTAGAATTAGTTTGATGTAGCGCCTCTCATCTGCAATAAATAATGATTGGCTTAACAAAATCTCAATCACAACGGTAAAAATGAAAATATCCAAGAATGACAATCATAATGTTATTGGAGAAAAGTAGAAAACAGATGTGATGTTACCAGTGATGGCGGATTAAGACTGACCTACCCTGTTTCACTGGGACATTAGTCTAGTTTTCTCAATGTTTTCTTTTTTGATGGGTGACATTTACTTTCTGAAATTATTCTTTCCATTTTTCTCCAAAAAATTATATTCAAGTTTTCTTTACCAATACAGCGGGTTACCTGCTGATCTTTCCATGAACATTAATTACACAAATGCCATAACCAAACCTGCTACTGAGGTATCCATACTGTCCACTGGTAATTTTAAGAATGTTCATGGTTAGTTGAAAACACTTTGAAATATTTTCTGCTCTGTTTTCAACTAGAGAGTCTGATATAAAACTGTGCTGGCTATAGGCCCTTGACTGACTCCAGTTGGCGTATGAACTCTCAATCTTGCAAACTCATAAAAATTCATTGTAATTGATTTTATTTTTTATTAGTTCGTCCTTCATTTTGAACAGTTTCCAGTCCACATAAATCAATTTTTTGGTAGTTTCCATTTGGAAGAGATAACAAAAGAGCTCAACATCGTCAGAGTCTACATTGCCACTGACTTAAATTGATTGCTTGTGTGAATGTACCTACACAAACTTCTATTCTCCAAATACGTCTTATGGAATTCAGGAGTCAAGTTTTGCATAACAACACCTTTTCTTTCGGGTATTATAAGTTAGCTAACATAAGCTGATAGAACATATAAGTATAATTCTACTCTGTTGTAAGTTGCTTAACATTAGTAAGTAGGCGAGCATAACTTAATATGTCATAATAGTCTACTGGCATGAAAGCAAATTTTTATATTCCAAATGGAGTATAATAATCTGAACTTTTGTACATCAAAGTTCTGCTTCTTTTGCCATCAATTGATTTGATTTTAATAATCTTACAAATGAACTTACTAGATGGAAGCTGCCATGTCAAGAGGAAGCCGTCACTGATGAGCTGCTCATAATTGCTGGCGTTCACCTTGCCGAATTCCCCCATCACTGGCACAAGAGTAGTGCTGCAGCCTTCCACTGAGTACTGTGTGTAGTTGCTCGAGTCATTGTAATGCCCTCCAACTCCAACACGAACAAACAAGCCGCTGCTGCATTTCGTCTCCACAAGCCCCCTTTCCGCCTCTGGTATCTTGTTGCAGTTGTAGAAGATGAGGTTCAGATTGACAGGGCTGACCGAGAATGGAAGGCCAACTTTGGAAGAGGTGTTAGCAGTCAGAACATGGCATCCCTTGGAGTCGGATCCGCTGAAGTCCCCAAGCTTGTGGATGTCAGCAACAATCAAGGAGCTATTGTCGTAGAAGATTTCGAGGATTCGAAACCTGTACTTGCGACGGTAGTACCCAAGGTATGGAATGCTGTTGTTGCAATGGACCTCAAAGCCCAGCCGACCACATTTCGTGTCGGTTGCCTGCTGTGGAACAAATCCGAATGGGTCCAAAATACTCAGGTTGCCGCATGTCTTGGGTGAGCAGTTAGCCCCTTGATCAACTGGTTCGATGGCTGCTATCTGGGAAAGACTTATGCACATCAAGAGCAAGCTGAAGGAGGACATCGGAGCAGAGGTGATGATTTTCATGGAGGCAGAGTTCAGAGACAAATACAAGGAGGTAGGAATGGGGCGTATATGAAGGATTTGTTGGGCTGACCGATCATTGGGCAGTGGAGTGCCCGAAGGGCAAGTCTTGACCACAGAGTTGATACGGCTGAAGTCTGAGCCACCGCAATGTGACTGATCGAGTATGATTTCTTATCACAACGGCATGGTCGTATTGGCTAGCTTAGTCCAGTCACTGTCATGAGCTTCTAGTCCTTTGTACCATCCACGTAAGTTAGCTTTTGTTCGCTGCACCTGTTTACGCTGACTCCAGGTCTGTACAGCCGGAATCAATTCCAGGAAGATGTTGACGGCCGGTCAGTGCATTACTTATGAACATCTCGACTGTTAGTCGCAGAAGAAGATGCTGACGGCTGGTCAATGCATTACTTACTAGCATTCTTGACCGTTAGTCACAGACTTGTGATGGGAGGGAACGAGGGAGGCTCACAGTCAGCTGCCGTGGACGTCCTGGCAGGTGCTTGAGAATTCCAACGTGGGAGCGCTGACCGATGTTAAGTCTCACACAATACTTTTATGGTATGAGGCTATGAGCCTTCTGCAGTTGACCTGATTCTGAAATAACTGGAGTAGTAGTATATGGCATACTGCATGCATATGTGGAAGTTTGGCACAATCTTTCTTTAGTTTACAGGATAATTTTTCATAATCCTAAATGACCTAATGGGGATGACTTTATATAGGAAGGTCTGCAGATCTATCTTTAAAACTCTATGTCCTGACAGTAAGTTTAAAAGGTACCTTATCTATCATCTAAAGTTGTCTATGCTTTACTGGTCCATGTTAGATAGAGTGACCTCGATGATCACCTTCATATCCAACTTGATAAGCTCTACTGGTATATAATCCTTAACCGAGGAGCATTACATCTGACTAACTTGAGGTAGTGGTGCATGAGAGAAGTAAAAGCACCAATAGAATAGTTGGGGGTTTGTTTGCACGGTGTCAAGGTTACTTTTGCTAATCGGACAACTTTTGACAAAAATATGTCATTTAGTAGATTCATTCATCCACCGTTCCGATAAAGGGAAATTGATACATGAGAATTTATGAAGAATGAAACACATCTTAGCCCTTGTTTACTTTGCGAATTTGGGAGGTGCCAAATTACTGTAGCAACACTGTAGCGTTTCGTTTGTATTTGTGAATTATTGTCCAAATATTGACTAATTAGGCTCAAAAGATTCGTCTCGCAAAGTACAATAAAACTGTGCAATTAGTTTTTGATTTCGTCTACATTTAGTACTCCATGCATGTACCGCAAGTTTGATGTGATGGGGAATCTTCTTTTCGCATAGTGCCAAAGTTGGGAGTTTTGTAGGAAGTGAACAAGGGTTATTGGGACTTGGGACTACATGTTTGGTCTTTTAATAAAGCAAAAATAGGTGGTCAAATTTGCATCAAAAGCATTTTGAACTTGGTGTGTAGCCTAGCTGTATATCCACGCCTCTTATCATTGCTCAGTTAAATGAAGATGTCATGAGTGTCGTACATACGTCTATAGGCCTATTAGAAAGTTTGGACAGTCCTAAATACAGGGCTGGATACCGGGATATGTCTAACATGGAGACTACGGTGCAGGACGGCGTGATCTATGTGGCAGGATAGGAACTACTCGAGGATTAGGAAAACTACTCGTAGCAATTAGAGTAGGATTCACCTAGTCGAATTCGACTAGTATTCTTGTAAATCAACTGACCTGTAACCCTGCTCCTGGCAATATAAGGCGAGGCAAGGATACTCTCCAAAGCAATTCAATCCAACCAACACACAGGATGTAGAGTATTACGCAATCTAGCAGCCCGAACCTGTCTAAATCGTGTGTCTGTGTTCACCTTCGAGTTCCAGGACTTTGGGAGAAGACACCCTAGCGATGTCAAATCCCTTAAGATCATGGTGCATGCGTGGGCAGATGAAGAAGACATGGAGATCAAGAGGTTCGAGTCCAACCGTAACAAGAGCCAGAACAACAATAATCAGAAAAATGGCCAACGCAACGACAAGAAATGCAACGATCACCCTAATATTGACAACCGAAATAACTACTCGGGAGGTCAGAATCGCAAGAGGAAGCCAGACAATACTGTCGCGGTAATGTCACAGTCATCCAAGAAAGGTGGCGGCAGGAATCAAGATAGGACCCTGTTCAGCGAGCTCCTGAAGAAGCAGTGCCCATGGCACCCGTACCATAAGCACTCTACGATGGATTGTTACAGTCTTCGCAGAGTCATGAAAGACTTGCCGGAACCATCTGATACTAAAGACAAAGGCAAGGCCAAGGAAGATAAAGACGATGGTGACAATGGCAAATCCAAGAACCCTTCCAACACCATCAACGTCATCTTTGGCGGCGCACCGGGTACTGCTCCTAAGTGGTCCAGAAGCTCGCTCTTTGAAAGATCATGTCCACTGAACTAGCAATACCAACGTTGCTCAGATGATCCGAGGAGCCAATTACCTTCTCCAGGAAGGACCAATGGACTAGTTTCTCAGACCCAGGATGGTATCCTCTCGTCCTGGATCCAAAAGTCGCTGGCTCCAGACTCACCAAAGTACTCATCAATGGCGGTAGCAGTCTCAATGTACTCTTCGCCAAGACACTGAAGAAGATGGGCCTTGACATCACTGACATGCTCACCCCAACAAACTCTCCGTTCTACAGGATTGTCCCAGGCAACGCGGTCGTACCCCTTGGACAGGTGGTTTTACCAGTTACCTTTGGGACCAAAGAACACTAAGCATATTTATTTTTCATCATAAAACAACTACTTATTTCTATCTAATTACGGCTTGCAAAAGCAAGTTTGTAGAGCTGTTCAGCTCCTTGGGCAATATCGCCCAATTCACAGGTTGTAATAACAAGTCTATACAAAGCTATTCAGCTTCTAGGGCACAATTGCCTACATGAGGCTTGTAATAACAAGCCCACAAAGAATTTTTCAAGTTATTCAACTCATTGGATAAAATTGTCCAAAAGCAGCTTGCAAAGACAAGTCCGCAGTTAAATTTGTAAGTTATTTAACTCATTGGATAAGTCTGTCCCTCGGCAGCTCCCAGAAAAGAAGTCGTTAGCAACTCAAGACTTAACTAAACTACCTGAGTTACTTCCTACTAGAGAAGTCTGTCTAGTCGCGGCTTGTAATAATAAGTTTGCAGTTCCAGGTTTTCGAGAGCACAACATCAGAACAACCTAGAGAGGTTGTGAAAGATAGGCTCCAGCTAAAGAAATCCTGAAGAGTCTACTCACCTAAGAGGTCTGACTACCCAGATACCTTGAGTACTCGTACTCCGCAGAAAGGAGTCGCATCCTAAAGTACTCTACATTGTGTATCTAAAGAGGCTCATCAAAGTAGCCTTGTGCGCAGACACTTACATCTACTATACGAGCAATCATCAGGGTAGTTCGTAAGATGCACTAAAACAACAAGTCGAAAGCAATAAAAATTGCAAACAAGACTTAGAAATATTTACATTTCATTCATATAATATTTACATTGCAAAGAACTAATGTTCACTTCTTACAGAGACTACTCAAGGTCCAAGTGATTCGCGACTTCCTCCACGATAGGGTCCACCTCCTGTAGGTACTGCTGGAAGAGCTCATCAGAGCAGTCTCTCCACTATTCCCTCCGTGATAGGAGCTAGGTCAGCTTGCAGGTAGAAGGACTTCACGAAGCCTAGCAGCTACTTGGAGACTGACTTCGCTATCTTCTAGACGTAGCCGATGAACTTTGCTGGCACTTCCTTGAGTATCTCAAACAAAGGGTGGGGCTCCACACCCTTAGCTGGGGGCTCCACCATATCCGCAATAGGTTGAGCTGCCTCGGATAGTTCCTTCAGAGCAATCTTCGCAGCCTCAAACTCGGTCTCACGCTCCTGGAGGGTCTTCATGGCGTTGACCAAGTTGACCTCCCCGTCCTTGCGCATCTTCTTCTCCTTTTGCAGGAATAATTCAAAGGAAATTAAGCATAACAAAGTGAAGTCAGTACTCAAAGACAAATTACCTCTCAGTGGCTGCTTCAGAGACTTGTTGTGCTTCCTGAGACGGTCCTTCTCCTCCTTGAACTGCTGGACACTGTTTCGGCACTCGGCGGCTTGTCCGTCGTACTTCATCAGCAACCAGGAGGAGTACTCCCTCTTGTTCACAAGCTCCTAGGCATGTACCTCAGCACGTATTACTGTGTCCCCATAGCCCTGAAGCATCTGAGATTTTCTTTGGGAATGCTTGATTACATCCTGCACAACAGAACAAGTACTCGTGTCATGATACGGGTACTGATTTCAAGTCATAGGATCAATGGGATCAGAAGCATACCGCTGCATATGCACCTACATGGCGGTACATTTCCATCATCCTGACCTCCATCTCTATGTCAAGTAGAGTCATCGATCAGTTGGATGTCTTCAATATTAATCTCGCCAGCTGCCAATGGCTCCTCATGTGCTTTAGCATCTACTGCATTGAGCAGAACCATGGCCCGACTGTTCGACGGGCTTGGCTCGGAAGGTGGGATGGCCGCCACAACTTCCAGCACTTCAACAGCTTTGGTTTCTACCTCCAGCTTGAGGGCTACAAGAGTAGCCACGGCCCCAGAGGTAGTCACCACTGTGGCCTCGAGCACTGGTTGCTCAGGGGTCGGCACTACAACGTTAGTCAAGCAACTTATTACATCATGCATCAACGTAGCTACAAGAGATATTACACCTGAGTTGCTCACCGGTGTAGGATCTTCTTCTAGTGGTGGACTTGTTGGCGTTGGGGCAACATCGTGAACCGAGTGGCTACTGCCATCGGTCACAGTCTTCACGCTTGCCCCTCCCAGTTCTAAGCTAGAGGATTTCCTACCAAAGACAAGTTGTCAGAGAAATACTACAAGTCGATAACAAACTACAATTAGTAGTAAAATGGAGTACCAATACTTACTTTGAGGATAGCCTCAACTTCAGAAAGGGCTCCCCTGATAAGCGCAGTGGCTTGATGGTTGGAGACGACTTCTTTGGCGCAGCTTGTTGGGTTGCAGTCCGATCCTCGCCAGCCTTCATTGCCACCTCTGTCTCTCGAGTAGTCCTTGTGATAGCAGGGTCCGCCCTAGCAACGAGGGGTTCTGGATCATCTTCAATCTCGATGACCTCCTCAATTGCTGGCAGCTACTGTTGTACAACTTCAATAGTCGTCCTCTTCACCTCCGCCACCTTTCCGACTACTTGCAAACCACCATGGCTATATTGAGTAGACATGGTGGTGTTAGATTTACTTAGTAGTACTTGATCCTCAGGATCTTGCCCTTTCAAAGGTTATTACTGGTGGAGGTACGTCTTCGGTAGTCAGAGGCTTCCTCACGGCACGCTTCCCAGTGATGGTCCGTTTCTTCCTTGGCGGCGGAGCTAGAGCAACCTCCAGATCATTTTCAACTACGCGCTTTGATGATTCGAAGGATGACCTAGCCTTGTCAGATGGCTGGGCCTTGATCACAAAGTCCTTCGTAGTTTCAGAATTAGAGCTGCTGATGGACTCGATTTCTTATTCTTCCTTCTCCTCGGCTTCACTCCTCACGCTCGCTACCATATGGATGCAAGGAGCAGCTTCAATGTCTTCTGATTCAGGAGGAGGAGGAGCAGAGCAATACAAGTGTACGTCTTCTTACACAGACATACAAGTTAGTACATCAAAATTTGCCAAAAATGAGTACTCGGGGGCTGCGGCCATGGGTACTTACAGTTCTTGGTAGGTTGGTGGCGCAGAACTCTCACACAATCGTTGGGATTTTGCCCGCATTCTTGAAGAGGCGCCTCAATCGCGCTATGACCTCATCCACACTGAGTTCTTCTGGAGACATCCTGGACGAGTCATTGACACCTGAGTAGTCATAGCCCTAGGTGCACCGCAGTTGCAAGGGTTGAACTCATCACTTCATGAAACTAAAGGCTACCCCAACTCCTGTTAGCCCTTCTTGCTTGAGTTTGGCTATCCTGTCCAGGAGCTCGGGTAGTTGCAGGCAGTCTCCGTGGCTTGGCTCGTCCAGCCACCAGTTGTTCCAAGTTGGGCGATGGCCTGTCACCTTAGAGAGTTTGGGATCGTGGTTGCCGATGTATAACCATTTCTCTTTCCACCCAGAATGTGAGTCTACGAGCTCATAATCCAAGTACATGCCCTTGAGCTTCTCTCTCATCTGAATTCCAACCCTGCCGACTACTTCAGTGTGCTGCATCTTGGGCTGTGGCTTGACACGGAAAAACTTGCGAAAGAGCTGGAAGTAGGGCTGGATCCCCAAGAAAGCCTCGCACAAATGTACAAAGATTGCGACGTGCAAAATGCCATTGGGGTTGAGGTGTACAAGCTCCAACTTGTAGTAATCAAGCAAACCTCGAAGAAGTCGGAAACAGGCAAAGCCAGGCCACGTTCTATGAAATGCGAGAAGATTACCGTCTCTTTCGGGTACTCTTCCATTAGCTAGGGGTTGCTAAAGGCAGGCCTCTAGTTGATGACGTCTTTTCCTTAGAGAAGGTTGACTGCCACCAGCGCCTTAATATCTTCCTCCTTCAGCAACGATTACTTCCAGGTGCATGCCGGAGTTGGCGGCGTAGTTTGGTCCGTCCTTCCATACTTGGGGGCTGGCAGTTGGATCTCTTTCTTTTTGTCCGCTTTCTTCTTCTCGCCTTCCACCGCCTTGGTTGTAGCTGATTTTTTCCCATCCTTGTTCCCACGAGAGTCTTTCTTCGCATACGCTCGGGGGCTAAGTGGCGGCGCTAGCGCTCGAGGATGGGGCAACGACGGCGCTAGGGCTACAATGCGGAAGTTGAAAGAGCAGATAGCAAAGGTAGAATGGAAGGGATGTTTTTCTCCATTATTTATAACCGCAATGCAGTAATAGTGGTGGGAATAAAAGGAATATTCAGGTTTTAATGGACCCGAAGATTTCGCACTAGATTGACAGTTACTAGTAATTTCGGAAGAAATAAGGTTACTATTACGTTGACCAAAGGTTGACCCTTATACCCACCAAACTAGTCGTGTAACGGCTTGGGGGCTGTGTGCCACGTACCCATCGGCTAAAAAGATTTTTTTCTAGGTTTTAAGGGAAAAGAGATGCAAATTACAGATTTTCCCTCAACTTGATTCCTCGATTCAATCTAAGACTTGGGGGATACTCCATATGGAGTATGACTTTTGTTGCACTTCCATATAAAAATTCAAGATTGATGATTTAAGACTAAGTTAAATGAAGTTTGAGCACATTCTAGCCGCATGGCAGTCTCGAGTACGTTTTGAAGACTCAAAACCGATGGAGTATTCGAAGAGCAACAAAACTAGTCGGAGAAGCCTACAAAAGTACTCGGAACTGCTGCATTTGACTAAAAAGTACTTGGAAGTGGGCCTACCAGAATGTTTGGACAGTCCTAGATACCGGGATGGACACCGGAACATGTCTAACATGGAGACTACGATGAAGGACGGCGTGGTCTATGTGGCAGGACAGGAACTAGTCGAGGATTAGGAAAACTACTTATAGCAATTAGAGTAGGATCCACCTAGTTGAATCCAACTAGTATTCTTGTAAATCAACCGACCTGTAATCCTGCCCCCGGCAATATAAGGTGAGGTAGGGACCTCCTCCAAAGCAATTCAATCCAACCAACACACAGGACGTAGGGTATTACGCGATCTAGCGGTCTGCACCTATCTAAATCATGTGTCTGTATTCACCTTCGAGTTCCTGATCTCAGCGAGCCCCACTAACCAAACACTACCTCGAACACCCCCCTTGTTGCCGGGTCCAAACACCGACAATGAGTTAGGATACAACAATGCCAAATTGCTTCTGGCGTTGCTTAAATATAGACTTGGTGAGATAAGGGACCCCTGCAAAGGCAGAAAGAATTGTCATTTTGATCACACACTGCTCTAGCCTGTAAATACCCTCTGACGCCGTTGTTTCTATTTTTCTTAGTAACGGACTAGGCTGTCTTTCAAAACGAAACACTTCACCAGGCAGCAGGCAGTCAGGCACCCGTGCGTTCCTAGGGTTGGTAGCACTTGCACTTTCTGCACTCAAATCGTGAGCTGAATCTTCGCTGCAAAGGGAGAAATAAGTGAAGACGAGTACCCTTTTTTTGTTGCTCGAACTTTACAAAAGAAAAGGACATAAATGTGCATCGAAGTGTCTTAAATTATTTGACAGAATTTTTTGCTTCGGTGGCATCCTGTCGAACATATCCAAAACTTTGGTTATTTTAGGGACATGCAAGGATAATATTTGCATGCACCATAGAGCAATTAGGGTCACCCTTTTTGCCATTTCCTCAAACTCAAGTTGTGACATCAAAGGACTGGTAATCTATCATCTTGTGCAATGGTCATAAATCTAATCTGGAAAATATTTTTCACTGGGCTTTTGAACCATTGATTTCACATTTTTTCTATCCTCCGAGCAATAACATCATTCATTAACAAAAAATATCTGATTTTGTTGAGACAGCTCCAAAAAGGTTCGAGAGAGAACTTCAAATGCAATGAGCCAATGAAGGCCTTTCTTTCTACGTACTGCGAGGGGCTAATGGCGGGCCAACCCACGTTTCATTTGGCTCATTAACCTGTGAGCATTTCTGTTGTAGCGAACATGGTCCAATTAAGCTATAATTTGTGATTTTTATGATTGAGTGCCAATATAATTATTGGGACTAATGGTTTGTCAAGCATGTGCCTTGTAGGTTTCTAGGTCCCAAGTATGTAAACCAAATGATGGCAAGGTCCAAATCATGGTATTTAAGTATCCAAGCTATGGTATTCTTGATGTCCAAATCATGGTATTCAAGTATCCAAGCTATGGTATTCAAGTGACCAAGTCATGGTATTTAGGATTATTCTATGGTATTCAAGCATCCAAATGACAAAGAAAATCTAGAGATATTCTTTGATGTGCAAGTGGTGGTATTTAACACAGAAAAATCAGCACCATCGAATATTCCGATGGTTCACCGGAGCAAGCATCGAAGAAATTAGTACAACGGGGAAATTAACTTGAGTTCCAGGAAACACCGGATGATCCAACGGTGGGAATTTTAGTAGCGTCAGAGCAATTCTTAGAGAAGGTAGAAATTGACCTATAGCACCGGATGTTCCGATGCCCAGGTGACCGTCGGATGAAGCATATTTACTTTGCAAAGTTCCAAAGAGGTTTTGGGCAAAAACCCTAGAGCACCGGATGCCGACAGTACCATCGGATAATTTTTGGATGAGTCAGTGAAGAACTTGGGCGTGGGGAGGCAAACGGCTAGTTGCACCGGATGTTCCGATGCATGCCTAAATAGACCATCAAAACATCCGATGGTATAATTTAACTAGCCGTTGGAGCAACGGCTCTTTGATGCCTTGGGCTATTTATACTCTTCCACTCGCCCATTTGAAGTTGCTAGAGTGTGCAAAAGTTCATTGGAGATCAAAACTCATCAAGAGCACATCCAAGCCACCAAAAGTGCATAAGTGATTAATCAATAGCTTAGCACAAGCTTAGGAGAGTGATTAGTGTTAGGATAGGCCTAGAGAGAAAGAGGGTGCAAGGTGTGCCTAACTTGTGATCGGTGAACCACAAGTGTACAAGGTGTGACGGCGCCTTGGAGCCTTGGCGGCTTGCCGGCAAGTCGTCGACCCTCCGGCTTGGTGTGGAGCGGCGTCGACAACCATGTGCGGGGACGTGGAGACCCTATTCCTTCGTGGAGAAGCTCCTTAGTGAAGACGGTATCAAGGTGACTGGGGAACTTAGCGTGAGCCTTAGTGGCCGAGCCTTTGTGGCAAGTCAAGAGGTGTCCCGGAAGAGACTTGGTGATCGGGAAGCAATACTCTTGTGTGAGTGCTTCAACAACGTGGACTAGTGGTGGCTTAGTACCTACCGACACCACGGGATAAATCCTTATATCAAGAGTTTGCTTCCTCTTCTTCACCTCTTACGTTTTCGTGTTTCATACTTAAACTTGTGTGCCTTTACTTTCCTAGTGTAGTATCTTGCTAGGATTAGCTCTAAGTTGCAAAACCTATTTTGGATGAGGAATTCACACTAGATCAACTATCGTTGCACATCTTGATAGCATGATATAGTTTAAATTTGATGCAAAAGTAGTGGAAGTCATAGATTAAGATTTTAAGTTACCTAATTTACCCCCTCCTCTTTTGAGTTACGAGCACCGATTCCCTATCCTTTCTCCCCCGTTCCCGTCCCGTACCGTAACGTACCGGACCGTTGCTTACGAGCGTAACCAGATTATTCAGAGATTGGAGTATGTTACAGCTCCAAATAACGACCAATGTTGCTGATTCTGACTTGTCAAAATTCACAGTCCCCATCTAAAGTAGTACACTAGTACGTCGTAGTAGGCGTAGCAAGCAAGATTGGTTCGACGGCGCCGGCAAGCCGGCGACGGTGCTTGTGTGAGCGGTTCTAGGACATGGCATCTACCTTCCGTGCAACGCATGCCAATGCGCCCAGAGGGATCGAGAGGGTGCATACTGCTGGAAGCTAGTCATGCCGTGCGTGTAGCAGGTGGTGCTTCCGGCTGGCAACGGCACTGATGGATTTCAGGTCTCAGGAAAAATGCTATACACACTGATAACTTTCCAATCTCGAGGGAACCATGTACGCCTAATTTGTTCAATATATTACAGAAACATCGATCAACCCTGGTCACCCAGTCACCCTTACGACACCTCCAAAAGGGTGGCTAAGAATCTGAAACACGCATGAGCAGCAATTCAAAATGTACTACTCCCTCCGTCCCAAATTACTATTCGTTTTGACTTTTCTAGATAATTTTTGCTACGTATCTAGACATAATATATATCTAGGTGCATAGTAAAAGCTATGTATCTAAAAAATTCAAAACGAATAGTAATTTGGGACGGATGGAGTATATTGACCTCTTCTCCTCAGTGTTTGTCAAAATGTACTATATTAGTGTCTTCTCCTGTGGAAAGGTTTCTAGTAATACTTGGGCGAAGGAAATAAATTAACAACATGAATTTTATGCTCACATTTTGTGAATGTATTAATGTAATGTGACACATTGATTCACAGTTTTCGATAAAGGCTGGTAAGTTCGAAGGTAAAGAGTTTACTTCAGTAATTTGCTTTTGGATTGCAGAAACGCACTTAAAAGGGATGCTTCTCCCGAGTCCCGACAGGAAATTCTAATTTAAGATGAAAAATATGACGGCTCCGAGGGACATGAAGCAATGGCTTTGGGGGCATTTCCAATTCATTTACGTTCTTCTCCAGCATTTTTATGACCCTTGTTATTGTGGGGACATGTTTGAACCACATTACTATAAACAATAGGTACATACACAATGTTATTGTGGGGACATGTTTTCAGTTTCTATGAAATGCCTAATGATGTTTTTACTTCTAGAATAGGTGAGTAGGTGACCATCTCACAGAGTTTGGGTAACACTGTTGTAGGATTTTTGAACTCGCAAGGCCTCCTTCAACCTTGATCTTTAGCATGTCAGTAATCACTATAAGCTTGTGTTTTCGTAGGACTGCTGGAACTTGTACTTTCTACATCCAAATTATAATCTGCACCTTGGCTGAAAAAAAAGAGAAAAGTAGTTGTGTGCATTAACTTCATGAAAATTGGCATTGGACAAGTGCAAAAATGAGTAGAGAAAATAACTTACAATACTTGACTGAAGTTTTGTTTTGATGGCATCTCCAATTCGTCTAAGCCTCTTTCAAACATTTCTAAAACTTTGGTTATTGTAGGGCGATGCATAGGTAATATTTGTATGCACCACAAGCCAATCAAACTCATCTTTTTTGCGATTTCCTCAACTTCCGGTGTAACTTCACAGTGATTTCACATTTTTCCTGCCTCCAACCATCTCTAGCAACAACATTCCATAACTATAAACATCCGATTTTATCGAAACCACTCCAAATGTTCGTGAGTGCACTTCAGGAGCTATGAATCCAATTGTTCCTCTAGCACCGGTCACCGAAAGCTTACTATCCTTGGTGCAACACAATTTAGCTAAACCAAAATCAGCAATCTTGGGGCAAAAGTTGTCATCAAGAAGGATATTTTGAGGCTTGATGTCGAAATGGACAATGCGCGTATTACAACTGTGGTGCAAATATTCTAATCCATGAGCAATCCCAACTGCTATTGCATAGAGCCTTTCCCATCCTAAAATTTGTTTGGGATTCTTTGAGTAAATGTACTTATCTAAAGAACCATTGGACATGTACTCGTATATAAGAGCTCGTTTTGATCCCTCCAAACAAAACCCATATAAGCTAACAATATTAACATGTGAGGTCCTGCCAATGCTCATAACCTCGTTCACAAATTCGTCCCCTTTTGCTTTGGAGTCATGCAAGAATTTCACAGCTACTAGACGACCATCATGTAGCCTTCCTTTGAAAACAACACCATAACCACCTTCTCCAAGCTTATTATTCATCGAAGATGTTATCTTTGTTGCTTCTGAGTACTTGTACCTTTTTGGAGCTAGTGATCCATGCGATACTAGTAGGGCCTCAATGTTCCTTTCGTTGTTGCTCATACTCGTTTTGCAAAAGAGAGAACATAGTTTTTGCCCCTTTCTATGCCATATCAGCACATACATACATGGAAGGAGCAAGCTTGCAGCTACTGTCATCAACACTGAGATTAAATGATGTGTCAATTTTGTCATAGAAAAAAGGAAGTTATATTATGGACATGCAGCACTCGGTAAACAACGATACTTAGTGTTATATCAGTTTCGATACAATGTATCAACAGTCTAATAAGCAAGATAAAACTCTCAAATTTTTCTCCAAATTTACCACTATTTTATCCAAAGGCATAAATGTTGCTTGTTCTGAATTTTAAATATTAACTTTAAAATGGTGAATATATGATCCTGCGGAAATTGAATTCAAAAATAATTTCTAATGTATAAAAAATAACCATTTGTCACTATTGAAATAGATGGTTATTAGATATGAGGAAATGGCTAAATATAATTAATTACCTATCAGTATTATCTTTCTGCCAGTCCGCTTGCTACCTGGAAAATGTAACATCAGTTAAGAAAAGGCAATATTTGTAGTACTATATATCGATGTTTCCAAATGGAGGGAATGCGTATGATATTTGAAGTCTCCATATTTTTGCAGATGGACTGTGCAAGAGGGAAAGGAAAATACATCATTATATTAGATGGTGAAGGGCATGCATCCTACTTTCTTTGCATGGAGGTGTGTTGCTTGAATTTAATCTTGATACAATGATATGGTGCTGTTCGGCTGCTGCCGCTGCCTGCTGGTGCGTGCTGCTGCAGCTGCTTGCTCTCCGCCGAGCAGCAGCAGCCAGCTGCAAAGCAGCCAGCCGAACAGAGTCACCGAAACCATAAGTTCAGTATGGTAGCCAGAAGGTACCATGTTAATGGTTATTTTTAGTGAACTGCATATACACTGATTATCATGAACAGTGGTGGTGTTGACAATATGTAGTGAATGAATGGTCTTATTATTAAAAAAGGGGGATCTTCTAGGAGGAACTAGGTGATTTTGTATTCATAAGAAAGGCACTACATAAATAATCACTATTAATAGGCTGCAAACTTGTATCTGGGGATGCATGAGTTCACCAGTTGTAAGTTTATTACAGCAATTGGTCTCTTTTCGGTCTGCATACCAAGCAGAGCCGTGCATTCTAATATAGGCCTTGGAGTTTTGAGTTTCATGATAATATAATGCTCTACTTGAGAAACAAAGTGTATGGAAATAATGAAACTAAGTGGGGAAAAAGAAAAGAGAAATCTGAAAAGTCTAGACCAGTAGATGCCTTTGATTGTACACGCAAACTATAGTCAACATCTATAGCCTTCTGATAGCTGATAGACCTGATCGATGCTTCTACACGAAACTGCTCTAAGGAATATAATGCTCTTTATATAAGAGATTTCCCTCTGTGGCTCTGCCTTTGTTGAAAACATATATTGTTTTACATTCAAGTTATGGAATCGCCATTAATTTGGTTCTTCCTACAATCACCAAAATAGCGTCAACCGACCTAGAGTGTAAAGGTCCAATGTAACATGTACTCACCGCAGTTCATGGGGTAGTGGATGCCGTCAGGGCAATTGCAGGAGAAACCCAAGCCGTTGTCAGGGTACATGCACTCCCCGCCGCTTGCAGTGCATTTGGAGCAATCCCCTGACACCACCGTCCACTCCAGGAGAAATCCTTTCCTCATGTTCGCGACGTAGTCGTGCCTATGATCTGGAGCCGGAACTGGAAGAGTGGGCACAACGGAGACGAGGCAGCCCTGAGGTATTTCCCTAAGAACGCTGCTGCTGCCATACCGCCTTCCGAACCCGACGAACGAGTAGTTGTCGCAAGGCAGGCGCCGAAATCCAGGCAGAACCTCCGGTACAGTCTCGTCACATCGGGAGAGGAACCGTAGCTCGCTGTTCGCTTTGCTGATGGCGAACGCGCCCAGCCCCATTGCGAGCGAGATGTTGAAGCACGGCGCCGGGCAGCCGGTGGCGAGGGGGAGGTTCTCGTCGACGACGTGGAAGGAGTTGTTCTGGGTGAAGATGCGGACCACACGGTAGGCCTGGAACATGGAGTGGGTCAGGAACGCGCCGCTGCCGTTGCACTTGAGCTGGAAGGGCGGCGACCCGCACGGCGGCCGGCCGGGCTCCTCCAGCCAGAACGGGTAGGAGATGTTCAGGTCCCCGCATGCCTTGGGCGAGCAGCCTTGTTGCTCGGGTTCTGATGTTTGGGACGTTGCTACTGATAGCTGTAGCAAGAAGGCCACAGCCTGGAGAAGAAGTGATGGCAAGAGCACCACGGTCATGTCTCGCTTGTTGCAGATGTTGGGAGAACGAAGTGTTGAAGAGATCATATGTGAAAATGCGGTCACTGGGCTGTTTCATGTATAGGCCTGGAGCACCGTAGTTTTCAAGTCTTGCCGTTGCCGTGGAGGACCGTCCGCTGAGGTGACCAGCTGACAAGTCTTTGCTTAGTAGTCTCCGGTACTTGTCAGCAGTGGTCAGTCCAATTTGATCCTTTTTTCCACATGAATGAATTCAATACAATGGTCGACCCATCATACAAGAAAAAGAAATGTAGCTACTTAATCTCGCAAATGCTACGCGATGGTGCACCACTAAATATTAATGTAGTGGCCAATCCACTAGCTTACTTACCGTTGCTGCCAGAACCGACGGAGTGCTGCCACCGGGTTAGAGATTTGGGTTTCTAGGGGAGTTTTATCTCTCCTCCGAACCTTAAATCCCCAACCTCTTGGAAGGAAAGCCCGTTGGTGTTTGGGAGCTGCGTGCGGAACGGTGAGGTGTGCCACTAGCCGTCAGTGGATCCAGATCAGGAGCGAGGCGTCGTGGTGATGTGGTTAGTGGCGTCACCAGCCGCTGGATGAGGAAGGAGGTGAGATCGTGCAGCGAGTAATGAATACGTCGACGCAACTGCAGATGGATGGAACCATACGGGGCAGAGGTAGCGGTCATGCGGGACCAAAGATGGAGGTAGAAGACGATCCAGTCAACCACCGCACCGAATCCCGACTCGAGCTACCAGAGTGTGCCCAGTAGTCTTGAATTGGACACATTATTGATTGGGATTTGGGAAGGACGACAAGCGCGACGGATCAAAAAGTCCTGAAATTGAATCCACGTGCTAATAGTTTAGTTCATCAGCGTTCACACAAGCTGACTATTGTGGTCATCAGTGGGCGCACCACGATCTTGTCAAGTCGTCGATGTCACCACCAATTGGGCATGAGTACACGCGAGACAACCACAATCCAGGCTGCCACGCGCCAGGATCATGGGAAAGCCATCGAGAGCTACCCACAATGCAAGTGGGAGCAGTAAACGTACACCGAAATCTCCATGAGAGTATGAGACCGAAGGATTAAAAAGGGCAGAAGCACTAATTAAAGCGACCACAATGCGCCACGGAGGCGTCGCGATCCACATGATGCAGTTGATCTTACAAAGTCTTCTTGCATGCAGCTAAAAAGCCTAAAACCTTATCTGCCAATTTCTGCCGTCGTCCTCGCAGACTAGCTACTGTAGCAGCGGAACGTACGCGATAGCGATGCGTGGGCAAGTCCGCAATTGGGAGCTACCGAGCTAGGGACTCACCGGCGCATGTCCACCTTGCCCGCAGCCTGCCATCGGGAGCTCGGGGGGCAGAGGCATACGCCGTTGTGTCGCTGAGGCTGGGCGGTGGGCGCATGTTAACCGGAGAGGATTCGGAAATTAATTGGCCGGGAGTGGCAGCAGGGCTGACAACACTCAAACGTCAAGAGTAGCAGTACCGCGATTCCTTCCTAGCAAGATCAATATAGCAGCGGAAAAAAGACCACTACTCACGCAAAATTACCAAGGAATGACTCACACAACCACATCAGTAAGGCAGAGATAGATTCTAGTCTTCTTAAATGATATGGCAGTGCTCTTGCCGAGTTAAGTTTTTTTTTAAAAAAAGCAGAGATAAATTCGGCTTACAAAATACTAGGCCCCCACATAACTGAGCTGATACACAGCTCAAGCTCAACACTATCATCTTTATATTTGATAAATGAACAATCAAAAGATATGTAACAGTGCATTCTCTAGTAAGAATGAACACATGACTTCTAATATAGCAATATTATGTAGCAGCTAACTGAATTTGCACTCCGCTCAAGTAAATTGACCAGCAAAAGAACATACCAATCAAAGTTAACTTGACGTTCTGTTTCTTCCTTGTATCTGCTAAAACAAAATTATAATTTTGTACCAGATCATCGGACAAAATAACAAGATGTCAAAGTAGTTTTTTTCTCTTTTTACGAACAAAATCAGCCAGGGTATTTATTTTTTCCATTTAAGGAAACCAAACGTACAAAATAGTTGCTATAGTGATAACATAAAAAACAATATATTTATTTTTTCAAGGTAAGCTGCTATCGGAGATAATACCTTGCTTTTCCTCTTTTCTTCCTCAGTTTTATAGATTCAGTTACAACTTTGGTTCTTTATATCTCACTGACAGTAACTATAATCCTAAAATTAAACTGTCCACAAAAAATTACACATTTATCTTTCCTCAGTTGATTTCCCTGATTAATGATATAAATTTAAATTTATTTGTTTTTGAATCATGTATACTGTTTTTTACAAAGAGGGACCCCAAAACATCGATGAGAACTTGACTGGTTGCAGAAAGCATTTTTTTTTTGGAAGAGTCTGCTTCTGAGTACTATAGACTACAAGGAAATTTTTTCTGACCTTGATAAGTGTTCTTCAAGTTTCCTCAAGTCAGACAAGAAAAGCACAAAACCTGGTGGGTTTGTTGAGCAGAGCGACTCGTCGGAGCAGATGCACTGGAATGCACGCGCAACGAATCTGCACTCCCCGCCACGCCGCGTGCACACTTTTTTTTTTTTGAAACGAGCTGGCAGGAGAGCTGCCGCTATATTAATAAAGGGGAATGCCCGAGGGCGAAACAGATTTACATGCCGCGCACTGCAAGCTTAGCTCGCGGGCAAAAAGATAAACTGAAAAGACACCCTTATATACACTCAACTGCGCCTTGCGGCATCTAGAAACTGCTCCAGGTGCACAGCACCTGCCGACACCCACGTGGTTACCTTGTCCCTTATTCGAGCCACTAAATGGGGGATGGATTGTTCCTGTTGATGGAAAACTCGCGCATTACGTTCTTTCCAAACTTCCCACAAAACTAAGATGATGAGAGATCTCAAGCCTTTTTTGTCAGCGACCTGCGCGCCTGCTAAAGCCGTCCACCAGTCATGCAGAGTGTCATGTGAAGTCCAGCATTCTGGTTCAATGGCCGGGCACCTCGTCCACGCGCTTAGTTGAGCCCAGACATTCCTTGTGTAATTGCATGCGGTGAACATGTGTAGCCCCGTCTCCTGAGTTGCTTCACAGAGAGCACAATTTGGGTTGCACGGCCAACCCCGTTGTTGCAACCGGTCCGCTGTCCAGATTCTGTCCTGAAACGCCAGCCAGCTGAAGAACTTACACTTTGGTGGCGCCCACGGCTTCCAGATGATGGCTTCGAAGTTGGTGTTTGTGGACCCGAAGAACTGCGCTCGGTATGCTGAATTCGTGCTATAGTGACCGTCGGCCGTCAATTTCCATCGAATGGTGTCCGGGACCCCTAGTCGAAGTTGCAGACGGCTCGCCGCATTCCAGATTCTCTGCAGCTCCATGAAGTGTGTGACCGAGAAGCTCTGGTGCTGGAGGTCGATATCTGTGACCCAAGCATTGTTTGTGATGGCTTCGCGCAGCGATCTGTTCTTCCTTTTTGAAATGCTGTAGAGGTTGGGCGCCATGTCCCGGGGCCTTTGGCCATCGATCCAGCCACTGTCCCAAAATGAAATTCTGTTGCCATCACCGATTGTTATAGTGGTGGCTGCCGCGAATAACTTACGGTCAGCCTGTGTGCAGGGGACATCACAATCATCCCATAAGGCGTTCTCATTCATCCATTGTTGCCACAGCCAACGCAGACGTAACGCTCTGGAGAATTTGCCCAGGTGTAGAATCCCAAGACCACCCCCTTTCTTGTGTCTGGCAGACCGCGTCCAATTCACCTTACATTTCCCACCAGTGACATTCTCATTTCCGGCCCAAATAAACTGCTTTCTTTTGGTATCGCTGGTCTTCAAGATTTGCTTTGGAGCCTGTAAAGCTGTGAGTAAATATACCGGTTGGGCTATCAGCACCGATTTGACAAGTGTCAAACGCCCAGCTACAGTCATGTTTCGTGCATTCCAACTGTTAAGTTTCCCTATTGCCTTGTCGACCAGAGGCTGGAAGTCTACCGTTTTAAGCCGTGATGTAGATAGCGGAAGGCCAAGGTATTTGGTTGGGAAAATTCCGAGCTTGGCTGGCATGTTCTGTAGTGTATCTGTTAATGCTATCCCTTGACAACGAATAGGTAGAGCTGTTGACTTTTGAAAATTTGCTTTGAGCCCAGTCGCCTCGCCGAACATATTCAGTATGTTCACTAGCGCATCTATCTCCACTTTTCTTGGCGCAATGAATAGAGCCGCATCATCCGCATACATTGAGATCCGACATGAAGGCCCGCGGCCTCGTAGTTTAGAAAATATACCCATTTCCGTTGCTATGTGTAGTAGCCTTTGTAACGGGTCAATTGCTATGACGAAGAGGAGCGGTGAGAGGGGGTCACCTTGACGTAACCCCCTCCTGTGTTTTAGAGGTGGATTTGGGACCCCATTCAGTATGACCCTAGAAGAAGATGTGGACAATATCGCCGCTATCCAATCCCTCCAGCGTGTCAGAAAACCAAGTCGTTGCATTAGTGTAAGCAGATAATCCCACCTAACGGAGTCAAAAGCCTTTGCAATGTCCAGTTTAAGGAAGATGGCCTGCACGCCGTTGCGATGGAGACGTCTCACTGTATTGCGTACCGACATAAAGTTGTCATGTATACTCCTCTTCTTGATAAAAGCGCTCTGACATGTAGAAACAATGGCGTTCATGTGTGGTTGGAGCCTTAGCGCCAGCGTTTTGGTGATTATTTTAATGAAGGAGTGTATCAAGCTAATTGGTCTGAAATCCTGGACGGAGTCAGCCTCCTCTCTCTTTGGTAGTAGTATGATATTCGCCGAATTAATGAGGCCAAGACTGTTACATCGAAGTGAGTAGAAGGCGTTGATGGCCGCCATTACATCTTGTTTGATAATATCCCAGCATGATTTGAGGAAGAGTCCCGTGAAACCATCCGGTCCCGGAGCTTTGTTTGCCGGCAATTTGTCAACAGCCCTCTTGATTTCATCCTCAGAGAATGTTGCATCAAGTGAGGAAAGGTCGTGATTGTTGATCCCCAGGATGTCCCAATTTAAGTCTGCCCGTCGTGGTTGTGGCTGTTGCATGGTTCGTGTAAAGAAGTTTTGTATCTCTACTGCTTTTTATGCATGGGTACATGCCCAGCCGATGTCCTTCTTTAACTTGTGGATGAAATTTCTGCGACGCCTAGCATTTACCCGTCGATGGAAAAAACGCGTGTTTGCGTCACCCAGCTTCATATTTTTTGTTCTACTGGCCTGATTCCTACGTGCTCGTTCAATAACGGCCAGCCCCATGGCTCGAGATTTTAGTCGGCTACGCAGCAGTCGTTCACCGTCGGATAGGGGGCGATGTTCCTGAGCTATGTCCAATCTCAATATGACCTCAAGGGCCATGTAAAACTGCATTTTCACGTCAGGTATCAGATGGTTAGACCATTCCCGTAGTGCGACGGCCGTGTGATGAAGCTTATAATATAGGCGGTGGAAAGGCTCGACGTGTGCTGTCGGAGCGGCCCAAGCTCGTGTGACCGTGTCTCTGAAACCTGGCAACTTCGTCCAGTAATTCTCGAATCTGAACGATTTTGGTCGTCTAGGACCACCGTGATTGGAAAGTAGCAGCGGACAATGGTCGGAAAGTGAAGTTGACAACGCTTGAAGTGCATGGTTACTGAAAGCCTCTTCCCATTGTACATTTGCGAAGACTCTGTCAAGCCGAACCAGAGTGGGATTTCTCCTCTCATTACTCCATGTAAATTTTCTGTTGTTAAGGCGGATCTCACGGAGGTCACATGCATCCAAAGCTTCTCTAAACATGTTCATATGTCGCCGATTTATTCTGTTATTGTTTTTGTCGCTCGCTTTGTAAATGAGGTTGAAGTCGCCAAGGACAAGCCATTGAGAATTATTTTGCGGTTTTGTAGATTGCAACTCGGCGAGAAATTCGGCTTTCCTGCTAGCGCTGGTCGGACCATACACTACCGTCAAGACAAAGGTGTTTAGAGATTCTAACATGGTGACTGTCGCCGTAATGTGGTGTTGCCCTATGAGCACATTTGATAGCTTGACGAAATTAGCATTCCATAAAAGGAGAATGCCTCCTCGCGTGCCTGAAATGCCCCCCGCCGGCTTGTAACAGTAGTTGTCGAGCCTATGGCCTCCCAAGAAAGCCGCTGTGAATTGATCAATGTCAGCAAGCTTGGTTTCTTGAAGACATGCAATATGGCATAAGGTACCCGTAATCGTTTCTCGGACTATGTCTCTTCGTGCTCTTCTATTTAGTCCCCTCACATTCCAACATAGGATCTCAATATTCATTTGCACCATATTGGAACAGACGTAGAACGCGTTCGGTTAAGGCTATGGTTAAGGCTATGGCGTACGTGCGTTGGCTCCGTGGTGAGCGCCGGCCGATCAATTTGAGGGGTGAGCGTTGCCTCGTCCCTGTTAGCTCGCACAAGTGTGGCCGAAAGAGCCACTGTATCATCGCGGCCGCTTGGGAATAAGGTGCTGCACTTGACTGAAGTAGCAGACTCGCACGTAAATGAAGTAACATAGAAGCTAAATGAATCAACAACAGTTCAGAAGATGAAGCCCAACCGTGACGTAGCTGTGGCTTTAAGATTACAACCCGGGCGGAGCATAGTCTGTGAAGTTAACAAAAGAAGTGCAGCAGCAACACACGCTGCCCATACGAACTGAACTTGCAACTGACATAATGAAATAGACGGCACTAATTGATACAAGGCGGGGCTGTTAAGCTGCCACCTGAGGACCTTCGACTTGCAGGGCATCTACAGCTTCTTGAATATCCTGTATTGCTTCTCCGGCCACCATTGCCATGGCTGCATCAAGGGCTTCAGCTTGCTCATCTTCCAGGTTAAACGCCGCCGTAAGCGCCGCAATGACTTCTGGTGGAAGGGGGCCCTGGAACATGGCGAGGTATTCCTGTAGCGCGGCCTCCACAGGCTGCATATCATCGTTCAGAAGACCAAGCTTGCGGCATAAGTTGTGCTGTGCACGTTGCATAACTGGCATCGGGCGTCTAGTAGAAAGACGCGCGCTACGACGTACCGTTGACATATCGAAGACACGGCGAGGGCGGCGACGCTTTGTTGACTCCGGTTGTGCCTGCGGGGCTGGTTCTTGCCGCGGCATCGGCGCGCTATGGAGGGGCGGTTCCGGCCTGGTGAAGAGAGCCCCGAAGGAGGATGCATCTTGATGCTCTGGTACAGGGAGGACAGATTCCTCGTCGAGGATGTGGCCATTGTCTTGAATCCCTGGTGACTGCTGACCTGCTTCACCTCCCACCACCGGTGCATGAGCAGCACGGCCAGGTTCAGCCCCAGACAGGGCGCCGACTGCCTGTCCAGGAATGCCTTGGCTGGCCACCTCCAGGCGCACAGACATCCTGCGGAGTTCCTCATCCACCTCCTGGATGGATGGGTTATAGGGGGGAGGCAGCGCAGAAGTAATTCTGTGGAAGACTTGCTGAAGAGGCACGACAGGCTGGATGTTATGCACTGGTACCTTTGAATGGTTGTTGATGTTGTCGCTGTAGTCGAACCAGGCTTCTTCCCCAGTGGCGTCGACGATGCTTGACGTCTTTCGGAAGATGTCCATAATCGGTCGTGGCGTCGCTGCCGGAGAATGGCGTCGCTACAGGTTGAACATCTTCTGCGCCGCCTCCGCCATGGACCCAACTTGCAGGTCGTACAGCAGCTTGAAGTCCGTCGCCTTGCGGGTGTCCGCGGCCAGAGGGGCTTCACCGTCCAGGTTCCTCCGCCTGCCCCCTTGGTTGCCGTGACCGGCGTGTCGACGTCGCGGTGAGCGGGAGCGCTCTCGGCGCTGCCCGCCATGCGCCGCCCCTCTGGGGGGCCTGGGATCACCGTGTCCACGCCTCTCGCCGTGCCAGTCGTCGTAGTCCTCATCGTCGTCGTCCCGCCGACCGTGCCAGTCGTGGAAGTCGGGGTGGTCGTCAGGCCGCTCCCGCCGGCCACCGCCCCGGCGGTCATGGCCCCTGCGCTCGTCGCGTCGTGGAGGAGGGGGGTGCTGGAATTGGGGGAAGGCCGGCGTCGGTTCCTGGTCACCGTCGCGGACCCCCCAGTACCAGGGCAGGCGCCGCTTCTCCGGCTCTCCCACCGCCACGTCGGGATCATGCGGGTCAGTGGTGACGGCGGAGTAGTCGTGGATTTCCCACAAATGCACCAGGACCCGATGCTTGATCCCTCGTTGCCAGCGTTCAGGAGGGACCTCGTTGATCTGCACGGATGAGGACGAGCCATCCATAGAACGTGTGGTGAAGACAAGCCACGTTACCTTTGCAATCCTGCTCGGGTCAGACGTCCATGCCCAGAGCTCGATGCTGCGCGTGTCTGACGGATGGAGCAAGTTGGTGTCGATGCATTGGAGCGCGCAGTGCCGGCCGACGAGACGCTCGACGATGTCCGGCAGCCAGGCGTGCCTCGGTACCCCGTCGAGACAGATGCGGACGCGGTAGAAGAGCGCCGCGCCAAGAGCACCAGTGAGGCTCCGCCATGGCCTGACACATACTTCATTGCCACGGAAGTTGATGTTACCTTTGGCGTTGACTTCTTCGCAGTGCCGGCGGTGTTGGAAGCGCAACAGGAACGCCTCCGGGCGATGCCTTGTGACCGAGACCTCGCCAGGGCGCAGCCGGAACTCCTCCAGGATGGCGTCTTCAATGTTTCTTGCAGTGGTGCTTGGCGGAACACGCATGGCCCAGGTGACCAGCGCGTTCCCCTCCCAGTCCCGCAGCTCGTGGTCGATCTCGAAGGAGGTGGGGATGTGGAGCGTGTCGTCGCTCGGCCTCAGGGCCGGGTCGCCGACCCGTGCAGCCGCCATCTTGAGGCAGGTCGATGGTGGGCGCAGCTCCGGTCGGCGTGGCTGGTGTCGCAATGGGGGAGCAGCCTGTGGGCGCAGGACCGCTCGGCAGGAACGTTGCTTGTGTCCCGAGCGGAAGCAGCGCAGACACCGGATGGGGTCTCTGCACGCGGAAGCCTTGTGGTCACGGCCAAGCACCTGAAGCAGCGTCCTTTTGTCTTCTGAAGGAAAGCAGAGTTCGCAGCAGTGGAGGATTGGTGGTTGGCAATGGGTGAAGAGAGCTTTGAATGTCTGGCAGCACGGCCGCGGCTGGGGGGCGCAGGAAGAAATTGCTGCTCGCGCTCTCTCCGGTTGCGCCGGCTGACGCGGGTCCATCCAGGCTCAGAGCCAGAGTGGATGTCGCGTCGGAGATGCTGGTGCTCTAGGCTCGAGGACGGGGGCCGGCGGGGGGGGGGGGGGGAGGCCATTACTCCTCTGGTTGGCTGACCGACGAGGTGTGACGCCAGAGGGAGATCCCTGGCGGATCCTGTAGGAGTGAGGCCGCTGCTCGGGCCGCGTAGCGGCATGGTGACGCAGGCGGCCATAACTGCTCGGGTTGACGGCCGGAGAACGACGGGGTTGGCGAGGGTAGTAACTGCTCCTTGGCGGGATGGAGATGGTGGATTTGAGCTGGCGCGGCCCTGGTGGTTGTGGGGTAGGCGGCGAGATGAAGGCGGTCGCCCCCCGCCGTACCGCTTCCGTGTAGGTTGGGGCCAGATCTGGCGTGTCCGGGACGACGAGATCCTCCCAAGATCCGGCTCGGCAGGTGCGCGGCGGCGGGGGGGAGGGGTTTCCCTCCAGTAGAGCGGCGAGCGAGGGAGGGGCGGAGGGGATCGGGCATCAGGAGCAGCAGGAGGAAGATCCAGATCTGGACCAGAAGAGCGCGATTGGGAGAGGGGGGGGGGGGGCTGGACGCGAGGGGCAGCGGGGGTGGAGTGGCGTTTGGGGTCTGCCCGAGGACGCGTACTGGCTGGCGACGGAGGAGCTTGGGCGGCGGCGCCGGGGCTGGCGACGCCGGCGAGGGGTGGCGGAGCGGCGCGCTGGGGGGCGGGGGCGGGTCATAGCGGGCTTCGTAAAGAAAAATTGTAATCTACTGCATCAGTCCACCAAGCCACCAATAGCATGTGGCATCTGAGGTCGCAGTCCCGCGTGCACACTTCGCACTCTCCCAGCGTCGGCCACTCCAAGAGGAACCCGTCGCTGATCATTCTCCCATAGTCACGAGTTGGGCCCATCCCTTCGAAGCCGCGCACCGGCACGCTCACAGAGCTGCAGCTCTTCGGACCCACCCATGGCTCGACGGCGTTGGAGATGGAAGCTCCCATGGTGAGGTTAGCACATGGCCGTGGCAGCCGTACGCTTGGAGGAACCTCGCAATTGTAGACGAAGGCGAGGTTCTTGTTTCTGCCGCTGATGTTGAGCGGAAAGAGGAAGAGGCCGGACGACACGTTGAAGTCCGGTATGTTGCATGTCTCGTCGTCGCCGGAGAAGGTTGTCTCGACGGCCACCGCCAGCGAGTTGCTGTCGTACGATATGTCTAGGATGTGATACAGGCGCTTCTTGAACGTCCTGCTGAGGTAGGCGCAGCCACCGTAGCACGTCAGCTCGAAGAAGGTCGGGAAGCCACAGTACACCGGCTGCACGCCGCTGAGCGTGAACGGGTACGTGATGTTCACGTGCCCGCACCTCGCCGGAGCGCAGCTTGTGTTGCTGGCCGAGTTGGTGATGGCAGCAGATGATAATTGTAGCAAGGAAACTAATGTGACTGACAAGAGTTCCAGAGTCATCGATGGATGCAAAAGGAGTTCCCAACACCTTCAGGTGTTTGGTTCTTTGTTCTGTGAATCTCGAGTAGTTCAGCGATGAAAAGGGAAACGAAGGGACTGGGTCCCGTCAGATATTTTACCATGTAAAACCAAGCTCGTAACTGTTTGACTGGTTCTCATTTTTATGATCTGTGCGTAAGCTTCTCCCGTTAAAAGCATGGGAAGTCGCGGCGTCTTGGCAGTATTATTGATTGAACCACACATCCAGGCAATACGTTATGTACTCTGAAAACAACATCTTTGCTAGGAGTGTGCGGCTTGCAGTCTTTCAACGCGATATCAATCTCTAAATCTTTCGTGCGATTCTATGACTGACCGTATGGATCAGGTTCAGACTTCAGAGGAGCCTAGCCTTCTGGGGAGTGTCTTGAGCTCAACTTGACCGTCACATTTGGAAACGTGATGACCGGGCCAGGATGATCAGCTTCAGCTCTGGCTAATGCACCCCCTTGTTGGCCAAGAAGCTTTTGTTTCTCTCACGCACCTTTGCCAACGAAGTAACCATAACTGAAAACTTATTGCCATTTTTGTGTCGTGACAACCTGACACATCTACATCTACATCTATATACCTATTATTAAAGTGAGGAATACTTTTGCCCACGTTTTCTGTTTGATCCAACTTCTATCAACGAGAGATGGGCCTGATGTTTACATTAAAGACTTCTGCTAAAAAAATTTCGTCCGTCCCCTCCCGTCGCGCCCCTCTATCGGCCGCGTCTCCCCCTCCTCCACCCCATCCGGAGGCGGTGGCGCCCGCCACCCGCGCCACCACGTCGTCGTGCCTCGCCCGATCCGACTAGACCCACATCCCCTGCCAGCAAGCTTGCCCGCACCGGCCGCATCTCCCCTCCTTCTCCACCCTGTCCAGCGGTGCCACCACCCGCCACCCGCGCCACCACATCATCGTGCCTCGCCCGATCCGGCGAGACCCGCATCCCCCGCCAGCAAGCTTGCCCGCGCCGGCTGCGTCTCCCCCTCCTTCTCCACCCCGTCCGGCAGTGACGCCACCTGCCACCCGCGCCACCATGTCATCGTGCCTCGCCTGATCCGGCGAGACCCGCGTCCCCCGCCAGCAAGTTTGCCTGCGCCGTCCGCAACCCATGCGACGCTCGCCTGCGGTGGGCTGAACCCCACCCCGGCGAGCAACCCGCCCGCGTCAGCCACCGCTAGCCCCAAGCCACTCCTGTCTCAGCCGCGGTCCACACCCCCAGGCCGCCTCCTGTCTCGGCCACGGTCCACGCTGCCACCGCTCGCTACCGCTGTGCCACAGGGGTGCACCGCAGGGCCACGCTACCGGTGCCCTGCTCACGAAGGGGACCCATGGAGTCAGGGCTGCGCCGCAAGGGAGAAGGAGGCATAGGAAAAATAGGAAGTAGAATTTGTTAGCCCAATGACAAGTAGGCCCCTGTATGTTAGGAGAAACAGAAAGGGAGAGGGGGAGGGGGATCTGCTATAGAACCTCTCCCCTTTATATTCAGAATGTGTTTTCTCTTGTGGTAATGGCGGACAGAAAAAATTTAATCCACGGCGGGACGAGGCATGAGGATGCACGAGAAGAGGCCGAAGGTGGAGCTAGGGATGTGGTGGAGTGATGCACAGTGGCGATTTGATTTTGGTGGAGGCTGGCGGTGGGATTTGGCCGGTGAGCTCGGCCACACGCGAGCGGGGAGGGAGCTCCACGGCGGCTAGAGGGTGAGGCAGGGAGCAGAGAGTGGGCGAGGAGAGGGAGCAGAGGGCGGGTGAGCGGCGGTGGGTGGGTGTGGGTGACGGGAGCGCCGGCGCGGGGCGTGGGGAAGAAGAGGCGAGGGGAGAGGATGTGTTGTTTTGCAGATTGACCCTTGAAAAAATGATTCATTTCATAGATTAGTCTTCAAACTTAGGTACGCTGCTGAAGATGAGCTCAAAATTGGATCCGCCCCTGCATGTATGGAAAGTCCAATAGTCCTAGAGTAAGAAAGTTACACAACATGATAAAAATGTCGCGCGCTAAGTAATGTTGTTTCACCGTAGCAACACACGGGCATCTTGCTAGTATCATCATAATGGTGAAAGTGAAACACTGGCTTAGGCCAGTCTCAATGGGAAGTTTCATGAGAGTTTCATGGCATTAAATTCAATGCCACATCAGCAAAATTGCTGACTTGGCAAAGTAATTAATAGAGGGAGTTTCATCAGATGAGAAAGAAGTTTCATCCCCATGACCCTCATGTGACACATTTACCTAGTTCTCAGTCTAGATAACTGTACAATGAAACTGTACACTGAAACTGGCCTTAGTACAGAGGGAGGTTGAACCGCATGGCGAGTTGGCGACACGCAACCGATAACGTGATTGAATCTAAGGTCCAAAGTTGTAATGACTAATGAGTAATGACATTGTCTCAGTTTCTAGAATGCGCAATGCCTTGATGAATACTCGTTAAATTACTTGATTGGAGTGCATATGCATAGCGTTTGGGAGATTCTGGGTGATGGCGCGTGAGTGAATGAACAATGACAAGCTGTAAACCTGTAACTAAACAAAATATAGAAATGTTAGGATTATGTAAAAAAGCATCGTGTGACTTTGAATGGGAAAATATTATAGCAGGCCTGTAGCCTTTTCTTTAGAAACAAGTATCCTAGTAATTTATTAAGATTTGAAATCTCTCTCATATAGATATACAGCTTAATATCTATTTCCAATGCTAGATAACCTTTTCACAGCGTTGGTAACCGCTGTAAGGTTTTTGAATTCACAATGCTTATCTCCTTCATCTTTAGCACTTCGCTTAAAACTCGTGTTTCAGTACCACTGACTGTTCTCGTGATTTCTACATTCAAACTGTAAGCTGATCTTCGCTGCAAAAGAACGAACAAAAGATGTTGCAACGTCAACATTATTATAATAAGTGGTACTGGCAGTTACGGAAATATATATCGCAAATATCTTATAGTATTTGACTGAAGTTTTGCCTCGGTGGCATGTCCAATTCATCTAAACCTCGCTCAAACATTTCCAAAACCTTTGTTATGGTAGGACGATGCATTGGTAGTATTTGGATACATCGCAGGCCAATCACACTCATCTTTTTAGCTATTCCTTCATCTTCACTTGAGACTTCACATGCTTGTAATCCATCACCTCAACCAAAATGATCATAAATCCAATGTGGAAAATACTTTTCACTTGACTTTTGAGCAATTGAATTCACATTTTTTTGCCTCCAACCATCTCCAATAGCATCATTCCATAACTATAAACATCTGATTTTGTTTAAACAACTCCAAAGGTTCGAGAGTGCACTTCAAGAGCAATGAAACCAACTGTTCCTCTAGCACCAGTCATAGAAAGCTTGCTCTCCTTGGTATGACACAATTTGGCCAAACCAAAATTAGCAACCTTTGGGTGAAAATCCTCATCTAGAAGGATATTTTGAGGCTTGATATCAAAATGGATAATGAGTGTATTACAACTGTGATGCAAGTATTCCAAACCTCGAGCAATTCCAATCGCTATTGTGTAGAGCTTATCCCATCCTAAAACTGCTTTAAGATTCTCTGAGTATATGAACTTATCCAAAGAACCATTGGGCATGTACTCATATATTAGGTCCCGCTTTAAGTCGTCCAAACAAAACCCAAATAGGTTAGCAATATTAACATGAGAGGTCCTGCCAATGCTCATAACTCGTTAACAAATTCCTCTCCTTCTCCTTTGGAGTCGTGGAAGAATTTCACAGCCACTAGATGACCATCATCTAGCCTTCCTTTGAAAACCGCACCATAACCACCTTCCCCAAATTTATTATCAAAGGAAGATGTTATCTTTGTTACTTCCATGTAATTGTATCTCCATGTACTTGTATCTTTTCAGAGCTAGAGATCCATGCGATACTAATAGGCCTTAATGTTCCTTTCAGTGCTTCTGCTAGTCTTTTCACATAGAAACACAGTAGCTTTCCTCTCTTTCTATGCCATGCAAGCACATATATACATGGTAGGAGCAACTAACATCAAAACTGAAATTAAAGTAGATGTTATTTTTCTCTTCAAATAGTGGCTTGTTATATTAATATCATTCAGATTTCCAAGACCATTAAAATCCGTTGTTGTCTCTTTTTATAAAAATAAAATAAAAGAAGAAGTGCATAGCTGGAAAATATGAAGAAGCTATATAATTAAGGACAGTGAATCTTGCTCAAAGTTGCCTAATTTATAATAGAAGACACAGATTGTGGATAACTTGTTCTAAAATTTCATTTTAGAATCTATGCACAATCATATATGATAAATGTTATAATAGCTCTTATCTGGTCTTCCGAAGACTAAAAATAAAAAAGTAACTTGTTGCAGTATGTAAGTACTGAAATTTGAATTGCTTGATATGAAATTATGTTAAATGTAGCATACCTATCATTATTATCCTCCAGCTAATCCTTATGCTACCTGAAATAGCATTAGCTTAGAAAAGCATCAAATAGCACTTATTGATTCTTTTGCTTAAAGGAAGGAATGAGTGGCATATTTGACAGTTCCGAATTTGCAAATAGAATTCAAATAATATGCTACACCCCTGAGTTGACATCTGCGATCTGCCATTCTTGTGTGTATAATATTGCCCTTCCTTTTTATTAGAGCTGGAAGCGACAATTGACAAAGGAGATGCATTGATAGTGAATGATACACTTGACGCATGCCGCAGTTTGCCTCATTGTGGTATTTAAGGCTACACCTTGACCATTTAAAACTCTTAGGCCCCGTTTGGTATGAAGGAATTGGAATCTATTTAATGGAGTAGGCTAATTTATGTTGGAATGTGGCATTCCACAACTTTCCAAAGTTTATATATAAGCCTATCTTAAATTCATGGGGCGGGAGATGGAAATTGATTCTATAGATTATGGTTATTAGAATGGAATTCAATTCTTATAGCACGCTCTTAGACTCGCTTCTCTATGGTAGAAGTGCAGCATATAAGTATCTCTCCCATATCACCAACTATAATATACAACTATATTCCACATACAATTATATTAGCTTAATTAATTTGTGTCTAAATTATGATTATTATGATGGAATTCAATTCCAATGATCCAAACGGGACCTTATTCTATTTTGTATTATATTACCTTACATTATTTACGACCATGTAATTGACATCAAGTATATGAAAGTGCTTTTGAATATTTTTTTAAAGGTGCCAAGGCAGGCAAGTAGCCGGCTTGAACCATGTATTAATATGCGAGTTTTTGCGATGTGGGGGTAGAAGAGAGGTGAGAGTACTTAAGTTATGTTACAAAATAAGGTACGCCACATCTGTGTCCGTGTTCCCAAGGGCACGATGAGCCCACAGGTCAAGATCGACTGCGATGGCACGGACGCAGGCGGCCGGTGGAGTTAATTTCGCATTGAACACAAGATCGTTGCGGTCCTTCCAAATGTTCCTGGTAATGGCAGAGTGCTTTTGAATATGAATCCATAGATAATAAATTTATATCATGTAATCTACATGGGCTAATTATTGATGAAAAAGTTGTGTGTTTAAATAGGTAGACATGGAATGCTTGTGTACGAAATTGCAAGAGTTAGGGCCGGCCTATGCATCCTCATATGATTTCTTTTTAAGAATCTCCTCGAGCCCAATCAGGATCCTAAACTCACCGCACTTGACGCCGGAGCAATGCCTTTCCATGCACTTCGGGCAATCCCTGGCACCTCTGTCCACTCCAGGAGTGACGGGCCAGGGTACCCGGGGAAGGAATTTAGGGTAACCGGATGCAAAAAGACTAAAGGTCCAACAGCGAGAGGCGTATTGGAGGCGGCCTATACGACGCTGCGACCCATCACCCGACCTCTCTTGGTCACGAGTTGAGGGTCATAGTTCACCGATTCAGCTAGATTGGGAGCGCGGCCCGTAAGGGGCCCACAGGACCCCACCCACTCCTTGACTAAGGGGAGACCGGTGTCGTACCGGGAGCATTAAATGCAGGGTGTGGCCCCCTTGACCGCCCCACGCCGGGACATGACCTGGCGAAGGGAGCCGACCTTTAGCTAGGGGGTCCGAGGGTGAGGCTACACCCCTCGGACTGCTCAAGACGACCTGCAGGCACGCGCAGTTGTATGAGCCCACACGCCCCAACGTCATTATCACCCTCGCTACCAGGGTGACCCGTCAAGACCATGCCAGGCCTCATATGGGCTCGCAGGCGAGGCGGGATCTAGCGTCAGGCATAACGGCGTGGGGCGGCTGTGAGCACACTAAGGAGGTCTGGGAAAGCTGGGGAAGTAGCATGCCTCTTCCAAGCCGCTAACCAAGGCTCACTCACTCATCTCCGGTACGGACGTCAGAGGCAGCTTCCGTCCGGTTCACTACCACGGGGTTGGCAGACGGGATGGAGCACGCCGTGGAACAGGCTAGGCCATATGTAAGCGGCCCACGCTGCACAGGAGCCACCGTACAGGGCGTGCAAAGCCCACGACCGGCCAAGAAGACAGGACAAGGAAGTTCCTTGACACAAGGCAGCTCGACCACACCACAACCCCCGACCTCAGAGGTCGGAGACCCCCTCCATTTCTCAACATTGTCACCCAGTCCCTATCCTATATAAAGGGAAGATGCCCTTCCTACACTCACACACACCCTCGCATCGCATGCACGCTTGCTTGCAAGCACCCTGTTGTAAGCCCAGTGCACTTGATCCAAGGAACACGACTTCTGCCGAAATCGGACGTAGGGATCTTCCCAAACCAGTATAATTCCTTGTCTCTTGTGCGCTAATCATCGGAAGGGAGGAGAGCGCGGCGTACAATCACTAGTCGGCAAAACAAAACACCGACAAGGAGAAACCCCTTCCTTAAGAGCATCTCCAACATTTCCCCAATAATTTTTTACCAGTAATTAGCTAATATGGATGTCCTAATATTGATATTTATTGACATGTAAGACCAGCAGCAGCGTATGTTCGTTTGAAGAAAAAGCACGAAGGACACGTCACGAAGGTAGAGCTCGGACTATTTTGATCCAGCATGGAGCACCCCCAACCTCGGTACCCAGCTGAATAAAAAAATCAGCAGTGCAATTTTTCTCCTCACTCTCTTCCCTGTCCGACCACTCACGCTGCTCCAAAAAATAAATTGTATGTGTAGCACCTGGTGCAAAATTGGGCATCCGTGCTAAGAAGTTGCTCCCCAGCACCCTCTACTCCACTCCACCATATAGCACCATGAGAATCTTTTTCTCTCTCATCGAAGCACCCTCGAAAACAACAACGCTGGACCTGCTCTAAGGCCTCCTTCAATAAAATCATGTCAACTAATTCTTAGGCAGGTCATGTCATTAATTGTCCACGTGGAGGAGAGATGAAGAAGAGATAAAGAAAAGTTATCTCTTGTTCAAGAGATAATTTCAAGCACGCTTCCCAGTTTTTGGCAGCCAAGTATTTTATCTTTTCCAATCATCTTTCTTTATTTTGTTGGAGAAGTTGACTCTTATACTATCTGTTAGATAAATTTACAATGAAGCAACTGTTGGAGGAGGCCTAAAGATTGATTCTCGGTGAAGATGCTGACCACCGGATACTCCAGGAAGAGATTGATTTGCTTAAGAAGGCCTCGCTGCCAGGGCGGATCCAGCGTGGGGATAAGGGGGCCTACTGACAATGATACAAGGGAGCCTAGGCCCCAAGTAAGCTGGAGACTGGAGTAAGATCTGAAGGTTGAAGTGGGTGGTTTTAGTTGTGGACCGGTAAATGTAACTAGGCCCAATATGAAGTAACCCAAACTTAGTTTAACAATGCATTTGAGCCCAATGCTCAGCCCCCCTATATAACCTTTTTCTAGATCCACCTCTCGCTGCTGTTACACTTGAGCTGGAAAAGATGGCTGTCTGCGTGGCGGCCGTATAGATGGCCAAACGGGCCGGTCCGGCCTGGCCTGACACGAGCACGATTTGACTCGGCACGTTTAGGCCCATATAGTAACCGTGCCGTGCCGTGCTAGCCCACGTGCCGAAGAAGCAGCCCATACATGGCTCGCTACCTTCTTAGGTGGACCGTGCCAGCACGCTGGCTCAGCGGGCTTTAACAGCCTCGCCGTGCTCGTGCCAGCCCGCAGACATGGCATCAAACCAACCCTTATTTAACACAGCAAACTACCCTTTAAACAAGGCACGCATCGAGTCACTGCCTCAGCCTTTTCCTCACCATTCCCACCGTACTCCCAGATCTCCCCCCTCCCCCACGCCTCCCCTCTCATGTCGCCACGATGGCCGACGAGACCCTCGACCCGCCGCTGGACACGGCTCCGTTCCTGTCCCCTACCACAACGACACCGCCGCCTCCCGCCGCCACCCCCGCGGCGCTGCTCTGCCCGTGTCGGGAGGCGTTCGAGCACGGCCTCCTGCCCATCTCCAAGCTCATCTTCCCGGAGGGCACGCTAGTGCAGACCCTCGCCCAGCTCAAGGAGAAGCTCGCCGCCGCGGCCTTGGAGGCGGGCGCGTGGGTGCCGCCGCATTGGCGGAGGCACTGTAGATCCAGCAGGAGCAGGCTACGCTCGCGCTCGGCACGCTCGCGGCCATGCTCCCCGCCAAGGACCCGCCCTTAGGGACGGTGTCAGGGATGCCGACGTCCACGATGTGCTGCTCTTCCTCTTCCTCTGGGCGGCGGATCTGCAGAGGAGCGAGGGAGCGGGGCTGCGGGGAGGCGACGGAATGGAGGTTAGGGTTTGGGGGAGGCCTCTCTCTCAGCCCGCGTGCTGCCTCAGTATATACCAGCCTCTACTACTCCTAGGTACCAGCGTCCACTCAAGCCAACTACTACGCTTGCCGTCGGGGCAGAGGCACACGAGCGCCGCGGCAGGTTGTACCATGTACACCGGGCAGCAAAAAATGGCATGAAGAGGAAACCATCCCTAATTAGACTATTTTGGCCCGGTGGGTCATGCATCGAGCGACAATGCGACACCAGCTACGCCACCTTCAACGTCCAACAATACCTTCCACGAGTTTGATGCATATGCATTGTTCATTGTTGTGAGTTCTCCCTGTAGGATGGTCTTAAATTAATCTTAGGCCCCGTTTGGATCATTGGAATTGAATTCCATCCTAATAATCATAATTTAGACACAAATTAATTAAGCTAATATAATTGTATGTGGAATATAGTTGTATATTATAGTTGGTGATATGGGAGAGATACTTGTATGCTGCACTTCTACTATAGAGAAGCGAGTCTAAGAGCGTGCTATAAGAATTGAATTCCATTCTAATAACCATAATCTATAGAATCAATTTCCATCTCCCACCCCATGAATTTAAGATAGTCTTATATCTAAACTTTGGAAAGTTGTGGAATGCCACATTCCAACATAAATTAGCCTACTCCATTAAATAGATTCCAATTTCTTGGACCCAAACGGGGCCTTAGTGAAATTTACGTGGCGATGACGACCATGTCAAGAGAAAGCCGCCGCTGATGAGCTCCTCGTATCTGCTCGCGTTCGCCTCGCCAGAATTCCCAAGCACCGGCACGACGGTAGTGTTGCAGCCCTCCAGAAAGTAATTGCTGTAGCTGCCCGACCCCTCGTCTCGTCGTAACGACCTCCGGCGCGAACAAACGTGTTGTTGCGGCATGCCGTCCCCACAAGGCCGCGTTTCTGCCTCTCCTCCTCTGCCGCTGGATTGGTGCAGTTGTAAAATATGAGGTTCTGATTGACGGGGCTGATTGAGAATGGGCTGCCGAGCTTTGTGGAGACGTTGACGCCTGGGGCATGGCAGCCGTTGGGCGCGGAGCTATTGAAGTCGTGGAGCTTGTAGACATCGGCAACGAATAAGGAGCCCGTGCCGTAGAAGATGTTAAGAATCTGGAACGATACCTTAAAACCTAACCCGAGGTAAAGGGTGTTGCCTGAGCAAACGACTTGGAATCCGGAGCACTGCGTAGTTACTCCGTTGCTTCCTCCGAGAGTAACACAAACGGGTAGGAGATGCTGAGGTTGCCGCATACCACAGGTGCGCAGTCCTTTCCTCCTTGCACGTATGCTGCTGCTGCCGCAAGCATCACCCGGCACCGACGAGACGAGGAAGAGCAGCAAGGACGACGGAGCCATGGGAGCGTATGGGAAGGTTTCTACGATGGCAGTAGCAGGACGAACAGAGTGGTGAATCAGTTCTGGACGAATATAGATAGGCAGAAGCGCCAGACTAAATGGTGAAGCTGGTGAGTCGCGCGCCCTGTGTAGACTGTAGCGGCAGAAAGCTTTGAGTGGACACATTGGGACCATCGTCATCCGCGCACGGAAACGTCCGATGTGCCCGTATGGGACGGGGCAAAGCGACGACTGTCATGAGACACTGACGTGACTGGATGCGCGCCCTGAGCCTGATCAGCTCCGGGTAATACACGCTCCTGTCGGCCAAGCAAGCTTCACTCATTTATGCCAAACACTAACCCTGAAAGTTGGGCCTGTTCGCGGGTAATACACGCTCCTGTCGGCCAAGCAAGCTTCACTCATTTATGCTAAACACTAACCCTGAAAGTCGCTTCAGCTTATAAGCCGGCTAAAAAACTGAAACGGCTGATTTGTTGTGAGAGGAAAATACTGTTTGGTGGCTGATAAGCCGGCTGAATAAGCTAAAGCGAACAGGCTGGTTAACTACATACAGCTGGCAACAGTTAGATATTGAAAGGACTCCAGGCCGGTACAAACATCGTCGGCCACTTGGCCATTCCAAGAGAGCATCAGAGGAGACGACTAGCACTGTATTCACCACACAACCTAAAACGTCCAGGCTATGCATCCAGCTTCCTGAAAACAAAACCCTGTCACCTTCCCAAGTCAGGATGTGCAGAGAGCACACATCATATGCATTGTGTTCTTTTTTGGAGACGCTGACAAATTGTATTGGGCCATCGGAGGCGACGGCGTGCCTGCGTGGACCTGGCACGGTCCAACTTTTCATGATGGGCCCTCGCCTCAGATGGACTCGGTCCATGGAGATCCGCTCTAGGCCGCAACGACTGACGAACGAGTTGCTGAGCTGTTGCAGTTGCCGTCTCGCCATCGAGATGAGCGGCGGTGAACAACAGTTATAGCACCATCCCCAGCCATCTCCTACGGCGCAATAGCAGCCAGTACCAAAAAAAATTGGTACCATCCTATGAGGGCATGAGGAAATCCCTCAAGAATCTCTCCACTCTGCGCCTTGCCGCATCGCCGGCTCCGTGCTGGTGATTAGGGTGGTAGATGGAGAGGCTGCAGTACTAATCCAATCTCGCATCATCAGTGGCATCACTACGGGAAACCTCAAAGTCGCCGAGTGTAATTTCTTCGCCGAGTGTATTATTGCGGGCACTCGGCGAAGGACCTATTTGCCGAGTGCAATCCTAGAAACACTCGGCAAAAATAATACACTCGGCGAAAACACGATTTGCCGAGTGCCACCAAAAAAACACTCGGCAAACACCCACGGGGCACTCGGCAAAGATGGGGCACTCGGCAAAGTCTGGAGCACGTGACTTCCACGTGCCGCGCTGCACCGTCGCCGTGACGGATGTTAGGATTTGCCGAGTGTCGACGGGGGGCACTCGGCAAACATGCTAGTTTGCCGAGTGTCTCGATGGGGCACTCGGCAAACATGCTAGTTTGCCGAGTGTCTCTTGTGGCACTCGGCAAACCTGGGGTGTTGCCGAGTGTTTTTTTAGCACACTCGGCAAAAAAAAAAGACCTCCTCCGCCCTCCAAACTTTTTATACTCCACATGTATGAGATTTAGCACTGCATGGTACAAGGTGGACTTCTTATTGACCTGTTTGCTATATTTACTCAATTAATTTCATTTAGAGTAATTTGTTGATTTAAGTCAAATTTGAACTGCAGGTGTTTGGAATAATAGAATAATATGAGTGGAAAAATCATATTCATGTTAGTGAGTCCACATTGAGGTCTTACCCAGAAAATGAAAAGAAATTTCGAATATTTTGTTAAGGAAACACGACTACGAACGTGTGGCCAAATGATTGTTTAATTCTCAAAAATACAAACGAAGTTTGAAAATCACGAGATTTTGCAAGATACTATGATTTCATATGCAGAGGCTGTGGTAAAAAATTGACAAGGTTTCGCACAAGTTTTGACATATGATGTTTAGAATTCGAAACATCTCCGGAGAGGATTCATAGAAGTTGGAAGGATCCGGAAAGATTTTGAGACAAATCAATACTTGAATTTGTCATTGAGTCCCAATTTATTTTTATAGGCTATAGAGAACATAGATTGGTTCATGTCAAATTTTGGGGATTTTTTGGATCCGTTTGATAATTTTTATTTATTAATTGCAAGTATATGAATTTAATAGATATAAATTAAATATGAGCTATAAATCCATGAAATAATGGAATAATATTACTTAAAAAATGGAATACACAATGTTTAGTGAATTTGACTAGGTTTACACAAAGTTTACAAACTTTTAATTACTAAAAGTGTTGTTGCACATGCAATATAGGTACCTTTTTGCCGAGTGTCGTGGTACGGCACTCGGCAAATACATTGTTTGCCGAGTGTCATCCCCTGGGCACTCGGCAAAAAGCACCGCGGGTCCACGTGGCAGCGTTAGTACGCAATCCGGGGGAAAAAAATACCCTTTGCCGAGTGCTCGATCAGGGGCACTCGGCAAAGGGTTCGAATTATCCTCCGGCCAGCTAAGTCCCCACGCACACAACCACACACGCACAGGCATCAGCACACGCACCGCACGCGCCGCCCCCGGCCGCCCGCCCCGCTCGCCGCCCGCGTCGCACGCCCCCGGCCGCCCGCCCCGCTCGCCGCCCGCGTCGCACGCCCCCGGCCGCCCGCGCCGCCCCGCCCCGCGCACCGTCCGCGCCGCCCCACCCCGCTCGCCGCCCGCGCCGCCCGCCCCGCGCCGCCGCCCCGCGCCGCCCGACGCCGCCCCGGTCGCCGACGCCGCCCCGGCCCGACGCCGCCCCGGCCCGCACCGCTCGCCAGCCCCCGGTCGCCCGACGCCGTCCCGACCCGCGCCGCTTGCCGGCCCCCGGCCGCCCGACACCGCCCTCGGCCCGCGCCGGCCCCGGCCGCCAACGCCGGCCCCGGGCGTCCCGCCGCCGGCCCGCCCCGCACACGCCCGCGGCCGGCCCCGGCCGCCCCTAGCCGCCCCGCGCCAGCCCGGCCCAGCCGCCCGGCACTGGCCCCGGCCGCCCACGGTCGGCCCCCGACCCCCGACCGGCCCCCGGCTAGCCTCCGGCCGTCCCGGATCGATCCTGACCCCCGACCGGCCCCGACGCACCGCCCCTGGTCCCAGCACTAGGTGAATTGATGCAATATTATCATGCTTGTTGTAGAGTCGGCCATCGTGCCGTTGTGATGTTGTAGATGTGATTGTCGGCCATTGAGCCGTTTTATTTGATGCAGGTGTAGGAAACCTCCCCATGCAGGGGAGGTGCTGTCGAAATTTTAACTTGACAGGAGTATTTTTTTTCAGGAGAGCGTACGTTACCGTCCTCCAGTCGTCACTTTGCAGGATAGCAAGGTGAGGCATCCTACACCTTTCTTTCCGTATAATGTTCGTATATCACGTAACGTAGTTAGGCGTCTCCCGTTCGAAATAGATACGGTTGGAAATATGCAGATTTTTGCATATCTATAACCGTATTTGTTTCGAATTGTCCACATTTTTTTGGACAGCCCGAGGATATGTAGGTGGGTTTAGTATCCATGATCTATTTCGGTCCGAGATAGAGTTTCGGCAGCACCTCCCTGTTGTTCTCCAGATACACAATCTCCTATCAAGGACGTGTATTTGGAGAACAGCGGGGAGGTGCTGCCGAAATTTTATCTCGGGTCGGAGTAGACCATGGATACTAAACCCACCTACACATCCTCGGGTGGGATTAGGACCTATCTTTACCTAGTAGACAATATAGGAACGTGTATATGCAATGTGAATTTAGTATTACTGACTTAAATGGTAGAGGATAGAGGATCGTCAGTGGATGTACACGGGTCGCACTAGTCAGAATACGTTGACCAATGAATGGCTTGACAAGATGGATGCTTTCTTGGAACGGGCGTTTGCAAGTGTCAATGGAGCTCGATCGACTTGGTGTCCGTGTAGCAAATGTGGAAACATGCGTCGGCAAACCAAGCTAGACATGGGCAAACATCTGGTGAAGAACGGATTTACGTCAGACTACACCAGGTGGATCTACCATGGTGAATCTGACCGTGGGAGAGAGGAGGTCTTGAGACAACGCATCGAGGAATTTGATGATGATGCCGGGGTGGGAGACATGTTAAATGACTATCATGAAGCACACTTCGATGAAGCACGTAGGGAGGAGGAGCCAGAGGCTACCGCTAAGGCTTATCACGAAATGTTATCTGCGGCACAGTAACCCCTTCACGGTCATACCAAGGTTTCTCAACTAGATGCCATTGCACGCCTAATGGCTGTGAAGTCTCAGTTTAGTTGGAGTCGAGACGCGTTTGATATTATGTTGACAGTTTTTGGAAGCCTACTCCCGGTTGGTCACATCTTGCCAAAGAGCATGTATGAGGCACAGAAACTCCTTCGTGCACTTAAGATGCCATACGAGCATATACATGCTTGCCCGAAGGGATGCATCTTATTTAGGAAAGAGTATGCGGAAGCAAAATACTGTGTGAAGTGCGAAACGTCTAGGTTTCTGGAGGTAGATTGTGGTGACGGTCAGAAAAAACAGCTCACAATTCCTGTGAAGGTTCTACGGTATCTTCCTTTCATACCGAGGATCCAACGGCTTTTCATGACTGAAGAATCCGCGAAACAGATGACATGGCACAAAAATGGTCGTCGCTATAATCCTGAGAAGCTGGTACACCCATCCGATGCTGAAGCCTGGAAAAGTTTTGATGCGATTTATCCTGCAAAAGCTCACATCGATTTGCGAGAGACTGGCCGCGTTAGGGACTGGTTCAAGGTCAGGGTCACGTTCAGGGAGCGGTCGAGGGAGGCGTCGAGGCAGGCCTCGACGTAGGGTTGAGGAGGAGGAGGTGGTCCAGAGGCCTCGAGGGAAGGGTAAAGCGGCGAGGCCCCCGTCGCCTGAACCTGAGGTAGAGGAGGAGGAGGACGAGGAGGAGGAGGAGGAGGTACCTTCCGCACACGCCTCTGGGGACGAGGAGGAGGACGAGGCGGAGGAGGAGGAGCAACAGGAGTAGGAGGAGGACGGGGAGGCAGGGGATGCCCAGTCCAAGATATGATTGCGAGGTCCCTCATCCCTCCCGAAGCGGCCGATACCTGAGCATTTACGCCCGCTGATTAAACCGGTTGGGACCAAGTAAGTAACTTTAAATATTCTTAATATTGTTCTTATGTTGAAAGTTACAAAAACTAATAATTCATATTAATGACTTGTGCAGGAGTTGGATTAAGCTCAGTGGGGGTGACCAGAACCGTAAGGCCAACGGGATCCTTGGCCTTTTGTGCAGGGTTCACTTCCCTGGCTTGGTGGTGTACGCCGGACAGCAGCAGCCGGCCTACACGTGGGACCACTATGTCGCCGCCCCCGACGTCCCTGATCGTCAACAGAGAAGATTCCCCAACATAGCGGAGCGGGTCAAGGCCGAGCTGTGGGTAAGTACTCCTCGTACTAAATTGCTCAATACATCACCTACTTTCGACATTCTTGAAATAATAATTGTATACGCATGTATATGCAGGACTTCTATAGATGCCAAGAGGGGTTCGAGGCCAAGGCGAAGGCCGTCTGTGATGTAGCCGCTAAGAAGCTCGTGAAGGACATGCATTACGAGGCGCGCATCCAGGCCATCATCGAATTCCACGCTCAATACAGACAGATGAAGGTTAGAAAAGAGGAGGCAAGAACAATGAACATGACTAAGGACCAATTCATGAGGGTAAGTAAAGAACGTTGATGCTTACTATTTAAGATTAATTAGGCTCATTTTCTTTTTCATATGTCACACGTTTGATGATGTAGGTGCGTCCGTGGTGGTGTCGTGCGCATATGCCGTGCTGGGAGAGGATGGTCGACGTGTGGTTGGAGCCCGGGTGGTTGGAGAACCACCTTGCTTGCTGGCAGCGGCGTTTGCAGATGCCGACTGCACCACACCATCAAGGCAGCCTAAGCCTTGATGAATATAGAGAAAAATGGGTACGCAACTTCAATTCTTTATTGTAACGTTCAGTTTTACATAATTTTTAATGATTTTGTATTTTGCCACAGTCGGCGTCACATGATGGCCGACCTTGCTCCCAGCTCAAGGCATGGGTCCTCTCGAAAAAGGGCAAGGCGATGGCCGATATCGATTTCAACCCAGACGACCCGTCCGAGGCGTACAGCCACCCTAGCATACACAGTCGCGTCAGCGAGTATACAAAGATGGCTAGGGAGGTTCACGGGCCAGACTTCGATCCGAGCTCCGAGGACATTGATGGAGAAATCGTGATGAGGGTGGGAGGAGGCAAGAAGCATGGCCGATATTGAATTGGCGATGGCGTCATCGACATGGCCTCTACTCCCACTCTCTCCCAGATCCAAGCTAGGAGCACGGACTCGAGCCCGGCGATACGGCCACGACCCACCGCTGCATAGTTCCAGATGGAGGCTCTACAGGTTCTTTCTCTTCCATTCATCGTTCGTTTGTTGTTATACTTTAGCTTTGCATTATAACGTTGCAATGAAATATTGTAGGCCCAGGTGGAAGAAGCAAGGAAGAAACAAGAGGAGATGGCGGCGCAGATGGAGGAAATGCGGCGGAGGATGGATGAGGAAAACCGGATTAGGATGGAGCAGATGTTCTAGTACATGCAGAACTTTGCTTCGAGCATGGGACAGTCTTTGCCTCCGCCACCGCCGATGATGTTCCCTCCGCCTCAGCCACCCACGACTACTCCTGTGAGTCACTTGACACATTGTGCTTAAGATTTAATACTTTAAATTTGACAACTTTAGATGTTAGCTCAGAATGTCCTATCCTATGTGCAGAATCAATCGGCGGCTTCGAATAATGAAGATCAAGATTTGTCGCAGTGGTCTCCTTGGCCTCCACGGAAGTAGACTTGGTTGTGAAAAATGTGGAAACTAAAATGTGACTTGAACTTGGATTTATGGATTATTTCGTGCTTATGTTGAATTATGCTTGTGGTGTTTATGAATTATGCCTGTGGTTGTGAATTATGCATGTGATTGTTTATTACAAATGCCTGTGATATGTGTATTGTGAATTGAGAGGGGTCCGTTATACGTGGCAAAATGTCGAAAAAGGGGGGGTTCGGCAAAGAGGGTCCTTTGCCGAGTATTTTGGCTTTAACACTCGGCAAAGGGGCACTCCCAGGTCGAGCGGCGGCTTGTTTGCCTAGTGTCATGGACACGGCACTCGGCAAAGGGCCCATGTTTGCCGAGTGTCAGGGACACGGCACTCGGCAAACACCCTGGGTTTGCCGTGCGCTGACACTCGGCAAACATGGGCCCTTTGCCGAGTGCTGACACTCGGCAAACATGGGCCTTTGCCGAGTGCTGGCACTCGGCAAAGCCCTAATGTTTGCCGAGTGCCTCCCGTCTGGCACTTGGCAAACTTGCCGTTAAACCCAACGCCGTCATCGCATATTTCACCGAGTACATCTTTTCGCCGAGTGTTTTTGGCCGTCGGCAAATTGTTTGCCGAGTGCTCGCGTTTTGACACTCGGCAAACTAGGCTTTACCGACAGGAAATTTACCGTGTGCTCTTTGCCGAGTGTTACACTCGGCAAAGCCTTTGCCAAGTGTTTTTGGGCTTTCGCCGAGTGCCTGTGGCACTCGGCAAAGCTTCTGGTTCCCGTAGTGCATAAACCCTTTGGGTACGCCTGCCTAACCTACCCTTGTCGCCTTGGAAGAATAGTAGAAGCAGCGGGCATTCGAAGAACCATGTAAGTATCACACATTTTGATTGGTTCCGTACTTCCACAAGATTTATGATCGATTTACCCACATATGTGATTTTTAGTTATCAGATGCGTAGATCAATCTGATTCGGTCCTTCTATTGTTTGAAAATGTATTCTGATTTTGCATTGAGACCACGAGTATTTGGATTGAGTAGTTTTCTTTTTAGGGTTCAGTTGGACGGCTTGTGGGTGTCAACTATCAACCTTAACTTTTGTTAGGAACCGGAAGGTTAAATTGAGAAACTACATAACTGTCAAGCAAAATTTATGATCCTTTAGGCCTCAGTTATACATGTGTCATGACTCATGGCTACGATCAACTTTATGCCTTCATCCTCATATTTCAACATGGCAATAATTTAGGATCCAACTATATGCTTGATCGACTCTACTAATAAGGCCGTGACTCGAAAACTATAATGCCTTGATTTTTTCTAGTATGTGTAATGCCTTGGATACCTGTTCATTTACCTGATTCTGGTACAGATGTGTCATTAGCGTTTGGTAGATTTTGGGTGATGGATGACTATAAGGGGTGCTAGTGCGTCAGTGAAGAACAATGAGAAGGTCTAACTAACAAAGATATAGAAATGTTAGGATTATGTAGGTCTAACTAACAAAGATATAGAAATGTTAGGATTATGTCAAAATATCGTATGCATAGTTGCAAAACTTTCCTTCTTGGGGCCTTAATGACTTTGAATGCAAAATAGTATAGTGAGCATGTTTCTTTTGAGACAAGTATCAGAGTAACTTAAGATTTCTACCCTAGCTCATATAGATGCATAAGTTCAGTGCATAATTCCAATGCTAGGTAACCTTGTCACAGAGTTGGTAACCGATGTAAACTTTTTGAATTCATAACGCTCATCTCCTTCATTTTTAGCACTTCGCTAAAAACTTGAGTTTTGGTACCACTTCTTGTACTCGTGCTTTCTGCATTCAAATTGCAACATGGATCTTCGCTGCAAAAGAATGAAAAGAATTGTTTCTAAAACATCAACGTTATAGTAAATAGTAGTGAGTAGTTGCAGAAATAAGTATCGTGAACATCTTACAGAATTTGGCTGAAGTTTTGTCTCGGTGGCATGTCCAAATCATCTAAACCTCGCTCAAACATTTCCAAAACCTTTGCTATTGTAGGGCGATGCATTGGTAGTATTTGGATGCACCACAGGCCAATCACACTCATCTTTTTGGCTATTCCTTCATTTTCACTTGAGACCTCACATGCTTGTAATCCATCACCTTGTCTAACACGATCATAAATCCAATGTGGAAAATACTTTTCACTTGATTTCTGAGCAACTGATTTCACATTTTTTCTGCCTCCAACCATCTCTAATAACATCATTCCATAACTATAAACATCTGATTTTGTTGAAACAACTCCAAAGGTTCGAGAGTGAACTTCAGGGGCAATAAAACCAACTGTTCCTCTAGCACCAGTCATAGAAAGCTTGCTCTCCTTGGTATGACACAATTTGGCTAAACCAAAATCAGCAACCTTTGGGTGAAAATCCTCATCTAGAAGGATATTTTGAGGCTTGATATCAAAATGGACAATGCGTGTATTACAACTATGATGCAAGTATTCCAATCCTCGAGCAATTCCAATCGCTATTGTGTAGAGCTTATCCCATCCTAAAACTGCTTTAGGACTCTCTGAGTATATGAACTTATCCAAAGAACCATTGGGCATGTACTCATATATTAGGGCCCGCTTTGAGCCTTCCAAACAAAACCCAAATAAGCTAACAATATTAACATGAGAGGTCCTGCCAATGCTCATAACCTCGTTAACAAAATCCTCGCCTTCTCCTTTGGAGTCGTGTAAGAATTTCACAGCAACTTGACGACCATCATCTAGCCTTCCTTTGAAAACCGAACCATAACCACCTTCCCCAAGCTTATCACTAAAGGAAGACGTTATCTTTGTTACTTGTGAGTACTTGTATCTTTTTGGAGCTAGGGATCCATGCAAAACTATTAGGGCCTCAATGTTCCTTTCAGTGCTTCTGCTAGTCTTTTCACATAGGAAAAAATGTAGCTTTCCTCTCTTTCCATGCCATACAAGCATATATATACATGGTAGGAGCAAGCTTGCAGCTACTGTCATCGAAACTGAAATTAAAGCAGATGTTATTTTTCACTTTTTCTCTTGAAACAGTGAGCTGCTATATTATTATCATTCGGATTTCCAAGACCGTCAACAATTCATATTTTTCTCTTTTTGTATACAAAAAAAACAAAAGAAGAAGTGCAAAGTAAGAAAATATGAAGAAGCCATATAATCAAAGACAACAGATCCTCCTCCAAATTTCCCAATATGCAATAACAGTGTAAAGGTGTTAGCAATATGCAATAACTAATTAATCAAATAGATGCTGAAAACATATGATGCTACAAAGTTTCAGTAGAGCAGGAAAAGAAATCAAGTATAATAGATAAGCCATGAAGGTTGAGAGTTGATACTCACTGATACTGACTATCTTTTTCCTATTGCTTCCTCCTGCATAAGAACAGTCACTGTGAATAGCTTGTCATTTCAGTTGTAAAATTGTGCAGTTTAAGTTAGTCTGACATGAAAACTTTGCCCTCTTTAGTCTATAGCTGAACTACTTTTGTTACTGCAGATAAGACTTGACAGTATATATAGGCAGAAGAAAGCCTAAAAGAAAAGGAAAAAGAAGAATTTATGACTAAACATGAAGATGATTTTCATCATTTGATGCCCAGTGGAGGAGGAGGAAGGAAGCGAGCAGCAGGAGGAGAAGCAGAGGCATATGGGGTGGCAATGGCGGAGGAATGTGAGCACGGAACAGATAGCGGGACGGATACGGATATGAGATGATAGGAGAAACTAGAAAGGACGGTGGCGACCGGTCGTGGTCCACGCCTCCATCTCTCTAAATTTGTTTATTTAAGTTTTAACATCTCATTGACTTACCGGACAACAAGTGGCGGCGGCCGCGGTTGGGGATGACAACCGGCTTACGCCCTTATCAAATCATCAGCGTGGATAGTATGCTGGTTGGTGGTTTGGGTTGCCAGGTCCGTAGTCCATACTACATGGTCTCTAGCTCCCTGCTAGCCTGTTATGGCTAAGGTACTAAATAGCGTTTAGCAGTATGGTAGCAAATTAGTGCTGATGTAGCGGATAGCGGATGCTATAGCGGACGCTAAGTTCAAATAGCGGAATTCACAAAATAGTCACAATTTTAAAGCATATATGAATATTAACATCAAGTTTACATTTCATGGTAAGAATCACAAATAAATAGGTATAATTAAGATGTATGGATATATATTAACATTAACTTCCCATATCAATAAATAAAAATAATTATTTTTCATCAATAACTCTTGGTCATTACCTAAATAACCATTTTAAATATTATTATAACCATTTGATTTGATTCATGGTCATATGTCACTTGAACTGTAAATATAGCGAATAGCGGCCTAACATGAGCAACAGAGGCTGCAATAGCGAGCAATAGTGAATAATAGCGGCCGTTAAGTCTATACATGCTATCTTGGGTCCGCTACTTTGTTGCGGTAGAGTACTGCTACCTCTATAACGATCGTTACGAACGCCTTCGATGTGGCTCTTGTTTGAGAGAACTGAGGAATCCTAGAACTAGAACTAGGCTTAGTTTTTTATAGGTCAAAGCCAAAGCATCATCCTACTAATCGTATTTTATTCGTTTAAAAAAGTGAACTTACCTGCTCCCGGTTGCAACGGTGGCTGTGGCGGTGGCGGCTGCAACGGGTCGTGGTCCCTCCAACCGTCCGATTGGTCCTCTTTTTTTAATCTCTTTCTTTTGTTTTCCTTTCTGTATTTATTTGTTCCGGTGTTAATATCTCATTGACTTGTGTGTTGGCGGACGTACGCCGGACGGCAGAGTGGCGGCGGCAAACACGCCTACCGCCGTTGGGGACGACGACATGCGTTTCGCTACGCCCTTATCAAATCAATGGGTTGGGTCGTCAGGTCCGTACTCTGGAGTCTTTACGCCTTACGCTGATGAGGCTCGTTCTAGGGGAGTGCTAGGAAATGTCTGGCTGTTCCAAGGTTCTTCTATAGGACAAAGTGATCTATTAGTTGAAAGAGTGAAATATACCTGACTTCAGTGGCGCCTCCCATGTCAAGAGGAAGCCATCGCTGATGAGCTCCTCGTAGTTGCTCGCGTTCGCATGGCCATACCTCGCAAGCACCGGCACGACGGTAGAGTTGCAGCCCTCCAAGAAGTAGCTGCCATGACCATCGTAACGCTCGGCAGCGACGCGAACATACGTGTTGTTGCGGCACATCGTCTCTGCAAGCCCCACGGATGGCGGCAGCGGCTTGATGCAATTGTAGAAGATGAGATTCTGATTGAGGGGGCTGATCGAGAACGGACGACCGATCTTGGAGGTGGCGTTGCCTGTCGGGATGTAGCAGCCTAGTTCCAGGTGTCTAGAGTCATTGTGATCCTGGGTCTCAGCGATGAGCAAGGAGGCGTTGTCGTAAAAGATGCTGAGGATCTGCATGAAGAACTCGGTCTGATAGTATCCGAGGTATGGGGTGTTGTTACGGCAACGAACCTTGAACAGTGCATAGCAGTGCGTCACGGCGTCCTCCTCCGGAACGAGCCCAAACGGGAAGGAGATGTTCACGTTGCCGCATAGCTGGGACGGGCAGTGCTTGTTAGAATTAATCATATTGCTTTTATCATTTAGTGTGCGTCAGTGTCGTGTGTGTGATCTGCGTGAGTAAATTGTTTGGTGTTTGTGTCCAGGCCAAGTGTATCGTGTGTGTGGTTAGTGGCCGGGTGATTAGTGGTGGCCGGGTCATTAACTGGTGAAGGTCCATGCTAGGAGATAGTGCTTGCATGGATGTCCGGTTCTTCAGGAGGCGTGGAGCTGCGCATGGAGACTCGGCCGGGTTGTTGACTGCATGCATGAAGAAGTAGTGCCGTGTATGCCGGCGACCGAGTATTTTGGATCGTGAGGAGCTGCGTGCGTGCGTGTGGCTGGCAAAAACTCCGGCGTTGTGGTGTGCATGATACTCAACTGCGTAGGCTATTTAGCCAGGGGGTGAGCGAGCGCCAAGGAGTGTGTGAAGTGCTGTGCGTGTGTGGCTCTTTGTGAATACTAGTGTTTGTGAGTGCTGGTGTGCAGCACCGTGAAAAAAAAGAAAACTTCCAGTGTTCCAGAGAGTCTTGTTGTGTGCCATCCAATTACAAGTGTGAGCTTTTGTTCTTCTGTTCTTGTGTTGCGTTGACAGGGCGTTTGAGGAGGGGAGCTGGGCCAACATTTGGTACCAGAGCCACGTTTGAGAGATGGGGAAGATCGGCGACAATAGCAAGGGTGTTGCCGGCGGCGACGACGACAAGATGGTGGTGCAACAAGTGAAGGAGGCGGGGGTGACACTACGTTACCCCATGCTCACGGAGAACAACTACGGTGTGTGGGCTGTAAAGATGAAGATTTTCATGCGCGCGCAAGGCGTGTGGGCGGCCGTGGTGAGCAAGGGTGACGTCGATGAGAAGATGGACCAAATGGCTCTCGCCGCCATTGTCCAAGCTGTGCCGGAGGCCATGGTGTTGGCCATTTCTGAGGTGGAGACAGCGAAGAAGGTGTGGAAAGCTCTTGAGGAGATGCATGCTGGTGAAGAACGTGTCAAGAAGGCGCGTGTACAGACCCTCAAGAGGAGGCTTGATGGTATGTACATGAATGAGTCTGAAAATATTAGTGATTTTGCTTTGAAGGTTACCACTATGGTGAACGAGATTCGCTCTCTCGGCACCAAAGTGGAAGACATTACAGTTGTGGAGAAGCTCCTACATTCCGTCACCGACAAGTTTGGACCCCTCATCAGCACCATTGAGCAATGGGGGAATGTGGAGGAGATGTCGGTTACAGAAACGATCGGGCGCTTGAGGGCGTTCGAGGAGTCGTCAAAGGGGCGGTCTCGTGAGAAGGAGATGGTGCCGCAGCTGCTCGTTGCAAGCGCGGAGAAGCGGCTCACACGGGCCGAGTGGGAGGCCTTAGTTGCTGAAGAGAAGCGCAGCGGCAATGGCTCCAGCAGCAGCAACGTTGGTGAGAAGAAGTACCGCGGCAAGTTTGACAAGTCCAAGATCGATTGCCGCAAGTGTGGTGAGTTCGGGCACTTCGCCGACGAGTGTGATGCGGTGAAAGCAGCCAAGGCAGTGGCACAACTTGCCATTGCAGATCAAGAACCAACGCTACTGTGAGTGTGTGGGGGTGCTGAATAAAACCAACAAGATTAGGGGGTGATTGTTAGAATTAATCATATTGCTTTTATCATTTAGTGTGCGTCAGTGTCGTGTGTGTGATCTGCGTGAGTAAATTGTTTGGTGTTTGTGTCCAGGCCAAGTGTATCGTGTGTGTGGTTAGTGGCCGGGTGATTAGTGGTGGCCGGGTCATTAACTGGTGAAGGTCCATGCTAGGAGATAGTGCTTGCATGGATGTCCGGTTCTTCAGGAGGCGTGGAGCTGCGCATGGAGACTCGGCCGGGTTGTTGACTGCATGCATGAAGAAGTAGTGCCGTGTATGCCGGCGACCGAGTATTTTGGATCGTGAGGAGCTGCGTGCGTGCGTGTGGCTGGCAAAAACTCCGGCGTTGTGGTGTGCATGATACTCAACTGCGTAGGCTATTTAGCCAGGGGGTGAGCGAGCGCCAAGGAGTGTGTGAAGTGCTGTGCGTGTGTGGCTCTTTGTGAATACTAGTGTTTGTGAGTGCTGGTGTGCAGCACCGTGAAAAAAAAGAAAACTTCCAGTGTTCCAGAGAGTCTTGTTGTGTGCCATCCAATTACAAGTGTGAGCTTTTGTTCTTCTGTTCTTGTGTTGCGTTGACAGGGCGTTTGAGGAGGGGAGCTGGGCCAACAGTGCTCTCTGCCTTGCCTATCTGCTGCTGCAGCAGGCATCAGTGGTGCCAAGAAGGCCACCCACACCGACGAGGCGAGGAAGACCAACAAGGCCGAAGCCATGGGAGCACGTGAAGGTTCGACGATGGCAGTAGCCTTCGGCCAGCAGCCTGACGACTTCTCCACGCTGGCCGCCGCCGCCCGGATGAGGAAGGAAGTGAGCAAGAGCAGGAGTAGCAGGAGCGGATGCGTATCAGATTGTGGATGGGGTGGCAGTGGAATGGTTTGGAGTTCGGTGACGGTGAGGGAGGAGAACAAGGAGTGGAACGGACTGGGGGCGGAGCGGATATGAGGTGAGGGGAGAAAGGACGGTGACGAGCGGTTTGACTGGTCGTGGTCCCTCCAACCGTCTGATTGGTCCTCTTTTTTTGTCTCTTTCTTTTGTTTTCCTTTCTGTATTTATTTGTTCCGGTGTTAATATCTCATTGACTTGTGTGTTGGCGGACGTACGCCGGACGGCAGAGTGGCGGCGGCGAACACGCCTACCGCGGTTGGGGACGACGACATGCGTTTCGCTACGCCCTTATCAAATCAGTGGGTTGGGTCGTCAGGTCCGTACTCTGGAGTCTCTACGCCTTACGCTGATGAGGCTCGTTCTAGGGGAGTGCTAGGAAATGTCTGGCTGTTCCAAGGTTCTTCTATAGGACAAAGTGATGTATTAGTTGGAAGAGTGAAATATACCTGACTTCAGTGGCGCCTCCCATGTCAAGAGGAAGCCATCGCTGATGAGCTCCTTGTAGTTGCTCGCGTTCGCATGGCCATACCTCGCAAGCACCGGCACGACGGTAGAGCTGCAGCCCTCCAAAAAGTAGCTGCCGTAGCTTCCCGAGCCGTCGGAACGCCCGGCGACGCGAACGAACGTCATGTTCCCGCAGGTCGTCTCCACGAGCCCGCGGCTCCACCTCTCCTCCTCCAACAGGGGCTTCGTGCAGTTGTAGAAGATCAGGTTCTGGTTATTAGGGCTGATCGAGAACGGAAGACCGAGATTGTTGGAGCTGTTGTTCGTCGGGGCGTGGCATTTTTCCGAAGCAGAGTTATTGAAGCCTTGGAGCTTGTGGACATCGGCAAGGAGAAAGGAGGCGTTGTTGTAGAAGATGTCGAGGATCTGGAACTGGTGGCCGTAGAGCCGATTATTGTAGCCGAGGTACGGGTTGTTGTTCCGGCAACGAACCTGGAACCCAATCAAACCGCAGCTGGTCTCCGTCATCTCATCAGGGACGATCGCGAACAGGAAGGTGATGTTGACTTTGCCGCATGCCACTGACACGGTCGGGCAGTCCTCTTCTCCGGCCGCAAGCATCGCTGGCACCGACGAGACGAGGAAGAGCAGCAAGGACGACGGAGCCATGGGAGCAGACGGGAAGGTTTCGACGATGGCAGCTCAGTTCTGGGACGAAGACAGGCACGATTGGCTGACTAAATGGTGAAGGTGAGTCCGGGCGTCCTGTGTGTGGACACTAGATGGTAGCGGCCGAAACCTTTGACTGGGCATTCGGGCCGTCATCATCCGCCGAGCCCGGGAATTCCGAGGTGCCCGACGGACGGGGCAAAGCGACGACTGTCGCGAGCCACCGACGTGACCGGATGCGCGGCAGGCCTCCTGATCAGCTCCGGGCAAAGGTCCACTCACTTTTTGTCAAACCGTGGACTGGTGTTAGCGAACGGCAACAACTGTTTGTACACACGGAAGCCGCTAGAGGCTATTCCTACAGGGACCAGCAGCGGACTTTGAAGGGTGGTCGCCGCGGAGCACGACACACGCTAGACCTTGACTTGTAGTTTCAACCTGACTCTGTTGGCAAAAGCTACGAAAGTATGTATACTAACAACACAATCAGAAGTGTTTTTTACGGGACTCAGTTGCCACTGATTTTTGCACGGTTGATTTAGGTGTGTTTGCCACAAAACAAATTTAAATCACATGGTATCTTCTATTTTTAAACGAATGTAATCTTAGATTAGTGAAAATGCCATACAAGGTTGGGGAGTGCAACAATCCTATTATTACTTTTGCTATTTTCAATCAAAGTTTACTACTTGACTCCAAAAAGGCATTTAAGCTTGAATTATTCTAAGAGAAATGCAAGCATTCCTAAATAGAGTGCTAATATGAAGGAAAACAATGCACGTTCCATATCCACTCACCTTGCCCACAACTTTATTCGGTATCCTAAGTTGCATTGGGTCTCTGGGTGTGTGTGTTTTACACATGTTGTTGGCAGCCGTGTCACCACCAGTGACCTCATAGTGGGTCTGTGCCTTTATTACTCCATCCGTTCCAAATTGTAGATCGCTTTGACTTTTCTAAGTTCATAGATTTTGCTATGCATCTAGATATACATTATGTCTAGATACGTAGCAAAATCTATGAATCTCAAAAGCCAAAACGACCTATATTTTGGAACGGAGGAAGCACGTGAAAAGACCAAGCATCTTTTTTCATATCAAGTACAATGTTTTTTCCTTCTTTGAGTTGAATCCCCTTTTCTCTTTTTGATACTATTGTGCTTGGAAATTGTTGAGTCAAACACTTTGATGTTAGAACTTGAAATTTTATTTTAGATGCGGATACTTTAAAACATACTTTTGCTAGTTTCAATTGATGAAATTAAGTGGAAGGGTCAAAATCTGAGTTCTATGATTGAAAGTTCCATTCAAGGCTCCATTGAAAGTTGGATGCTAGTTGAAAGTTGTTTTTGCCTAGTTCGAAGTCATCGATCACCCCAGTTCAAACATTTGAATTCTCTTCCTAAAAGTTGAGGTCAAGGTCGAGGTATACGTAAGTTCATTTTAAGTTTTGGTGAGAGAAGAGAGTATATATAGCTGCACGCATAACAGTAAAGTAGTAGAACTTTTTTGTAAAGGTAACCATAGTGGGGCCCTGCCCTATATGTTAGGTGAAAAGATTATAACATTATTTTGTATCAAAAGCTTTCTCTTTGAGTTGAATTTCCTTTCTCCTTTTTGATAGTAGTATATCCTTCATGGCAATTGTCAAACACTTTAAAGTAAGAATTTGATAGTTTGAAGTGGGTGTCAAGACTCATAGCATATTTTGGCTTGTTTGAATGTATGAATATTGGAAGTCAAAATCTGAATTCTTTGATTGGAATTTCCAATCAAGGTTCCACTGAAAGTTGGTATTTGATAGTTGAAAGCTGTTTTTACTAGTCAGAAGTCAATGTATCTCTACAATTGAAACATACGAATTCTTTCATTCAATTTAAAGTTTTAGGTCAAGATCGAATTGATATATACAAATTCTGTTGACATCATGGTAATATGTGTAACCAAATAACGGGCTCCTATATGTATCCTAGAATTTTCTTATAAATTGTTGTATTCCATTGGAATTTTGAAGGGATTCTACCATGAGGCTCAATGTCACACTAAAATTTTGATTTCTTCTCTCGCCTCAAAGTCGTGTTTTTCTTATGCATTCCATCTAAATGGTTATTCATGCTGCTTTTCTACGGCAAAGCTCCAAGCTCTAAGCTTATGAACAAAGCCTATGACAATTTGGATTTTTTTGTTCATATTTATAAATCAAACACTGCAAGACAATATTTGCCTGTAATTTGGGCTGGGATCCAAAGACTATCATGTAAACCTACTTGAGATACTTGTCCACAAAAAGTGCCCCTTATTATTTTGACTAGAAAATCAGAAGTGCAGATTTGGTGGCCACTTGTAACCCTAGCCTTACGCACTTAGTGCACCCACTTGCCACAAATGGACACTTCAGCAAAGACAGCAAGTCAGCAATGCTAACGGCAACCTACTAATAGCAATAAGATATGGATCAAGCTGAAGCTTGAGGCAAGTGATGATATACCCTACCGTTGATGTGTCAGCGCACCAACGGGAACGATCATGCGCGAAAGAGCACGTGGAGAAGCTAATGGCAGGCGAAAGCGACGCCCGGCAGCGGCAGGCCCCCTCCCCTGTTGCTCCGCGCCGCGGCAAGCACCCGGCAGGGAAGACGACATTGACCGCACACGCGTTTACCAGGGATTGCGGCGTGGCCAGTGCGCGCGCCACACAGTCTTAAGATAGACATCACTCCAGCTGCCGCGGGCCATTCTATACCGGTGGATCGAGGGAAACTAGCCAAGGTTACTGAGGCAAAATCTCCATGGGGCTTACGAGGATCCAACCCATGGGCAGCCCTACCGCGACGCCGATGCGCCAGCGCCGCCACGCCTTCGCCAAGTCGCAATCCGCATGATGCAATGGACCAAGAAAGTCTTGCAGCTAAAAGTGGCATGCGCCGGGTCGCCCGCCGGCGTCCACACACGCTGACTACTGTACGTGTACGGAGGGAAGTGGGAGAGTGACAACTCACCGGAGCATGTCGACCCCGCCGCGCTCCTGCCGTCGGGGCAGAGGCACCGGAACGCCGCGGTGGCTTTGTCGTACCGGCACTTCCCGCCCCTCGCGTTGCAGGCGGCGCAGTCGCCGATCCCTGCCGCCTCCCACTCCAGGACGAATCCGTCCTTCAGGAGCTGGCTGTAGTTGGCCGCCGTCATGGTCTCCGCCTCCCGCCCCAGCACTGGGAAGTACGTGTACGTGCACCCGTCCGTCGCGATCGCCGGCGGCTTGTCCCAGTAGTAGGCCCCGCCGAGGTACGCGTAGATGGGGGCACGGCAGCTGGAGGTGGCGTTCACGTACTCGTCGGGCCCGATCGGGGCCGCGCCGCCGGTGCAGTTGTAGAGGAAGCACAGGGCGCGGTTCCGGGGGCTAATGGTGAACGGGGTGAGCGCGATGCTGACCGACATGTTGAAGTCGGTGCGGCACACGCCGTCGGCGGCGGCGACCCTGGTGTGGGAGGCGACGAAGGAGTAGTTGGCGTAATCGATGGAGAGGACGTGGATGGAGGAGCCCTTCAGTGAGGCTACGCTCCGGCGGCGGTCGTCGCTGCACCAGATCACGAAGGACGGGTGGCCGCAGGGTGATGAGGTCTGGTTGCCGCTGCCCAACCAGAATGGGTATCTGAGAGTGAGGTTCCCGCATGTCGCCGGCTCGCAGTCGGCGCTTGCATGGTCTTGGAGGAGGAGCAAGGAGGCGGCCAGCGGGAAGAGGACCAGGGCCGGATGCATCAAGCTTGTTATTCGATCAGTATAGGAGCTAGGAGGATGCGGAATGGAGGGGATTGGGGAATGGGGATGTGTATGAGGGAGGCAAAGCTTGCACATATACACATGGTAGGACCAAGCCTGTAGCAACTGTCATCAAAACTGAAATTAAAGCGGATGTTATTTTTCTCTTGAAGCAGTGAGTTATATTATTATTGTTCAGATTTTCAAGATCAGAAATAATTCGTTTTTGTCGCTTTTTATGGAAATAAAATAAAAGAAGAAGTGCTTAGTGGGAAAATAGGAAAAAACTATATAATTAAAGACAACAGATCTTGCTCCAAATTTTTTAATTTATAATAGAAGACACTGCTTGAGGATAACTTGTTCTAAAATTTCATTTTAGAGTCTATGCACAAACATATATGAAGACGTTATAATAGTTCTTCTATGGTCTTCCAAAGACTAGAACTAAAAAGTAACTTGTTCAATAAATAAGTACTGAAATTTGCATTACTTGATATGAAATTATGTCGAATTGTAGAATACCTATGAGTATTGTAATCCTGCCATTATGGCCACCTGAAATACCATATAGAATATTAATTTAGAAAATCCATAAATAGCACTAATTGATTCTTTTGCTAAAAGGAATGAATGAGTGAAATATTTGACGGTTCAGTGCTCTTCGAGCTCCTCTATAAATAGAACTAGGTGTTGTAATTATGTAAGGTGCTCGCTCCCCTATAAATAAATACGAGGACACGGTCGCATTGTAATCCAACTTCTCTCATATTTCTACGAGAGTTCGTCGTCATGGAAAGGTTGCCATGCTTGTCGCACGTAACCTGGAAGGCCTTGTATGTAGCCGCACTCCGGCGGATGCGTGCCGGCGAGCCAGAACGGGTAGGCGATGGTGAGGTTCCCGCACAGCGCCGGCGCAAACGGCGTCGACGTGTTCAGGTCGACGGTGTGGTTCCCGCACGAGGCTGTCGCGCACGGCGTCGACGTGTTTACGGCAGCAGTGGCGGTGTGACTGGTTAGCAGAGCGAGCAGTAGCACGGCGGCTGCAGGAGCAAGGGACGGTTGCATCTTTGCAACGCGATAGGAGGGACTGCAAGTGTGCTAACAAGGTGCCGCAGAGGAGAAGCCGGCAATCACCAGACCATGTTGGTGGCTGGTTTTATTTTTCCCTGAGAAAGTTATGAAAGTGGTAAGTCAGCGAATGATGATGGTTCGACGAATGCAACTGTTGTAGGCGAAGTTTGACAGGTTAGTCTTCTGAGCTGAACTGACAGAAACTTAATTCAATTTCCGTGGCCGTGTGGGAGCCGGGAGTAGGTCCAAGTCTAGTCTCCTCCAACACTGCTGGTTGGTCAGTCTAATCTGACTATTCCACGTCAAAGTATCTCTATGACTATTTGTTGCACGAGCAGAACCAGAACTTGTTTTTTTTATACTAATACAATGCAAGAAAACAAATGCAAGGGACCTACGAAGGATCGATAGGGGCAGGACTAAAGCAACGCCAATGTGCTGCCAAGATGCAGTGGATTTATAAGCCATGCAACTAGCAGATGGACATGCCAAATCCTGCTATGAGCATCCACTCATGTTGCTGACTATTGTACTAGGGAAAAAAGATTATATATATGCATCCATCCCTGATCCCTCTTCTAAATGCAAACTTGTGCAGTCCCAGTCCGATGGATGAGTCCCATTTCGCAAATCCATACCACTCCCTTGATTTCTCAGAGGAAGCCTTCAGTTATAAATCAGTGTATAAATAAAGCTGATCGGTGCGGTTTGGTGCAGTTACAAAATCAACATGGTCTGGGAGATCGGCGGCGGCCGGGAGGCCCGTGGAGACGGTCTGGGGCAACAACACCGTCGACGTCGACCACTCCAAGAGCCATCAGAATCGGAGGACGAGCTGAGTGCAGTCACAGGAGAGGACTAGCACCGTATGCACCAGTTTTCTGAAACCAACACCTTACCAACCTTTGGAGCTGCATCCGGTCTTAAAACAAACCTAGGCCATGTTTAGTTACCTCCCAACTCCCAACTTTGACACTATGCAAAAAGAAGATTCTCCATCACATCAAACTTGCGGTACATGCATGGAGTACTAAATGTAGATGAAATTAAAAACTAATTGCACAGTTTTGTTGTACTTTGCGAGACGAATCTTTTGAGCCTAATTAGTCAATATTTGGACAATAATTTACAAATACAAACGAAATGCTACAGTGTGCTACAGTACTGTCACAGTAATTTTGCATCTCCTAATTTGGCCAACTAAACAAGGCCCTAGACAAATGCCTTGTCTCTCCCATACAATGCGACCTGGAACAGACAATCAGGCTGCTCAAATTCTTCCCCGGTCATCTCGAACCCCTACCATGCAAGTACTTGGGAATACCGCTGTCAGTCAAAAAGCTTCGCAGGAATGACCTGATGCAGTTGGTGGATAAGGTTTGTGATGGATTGCCCACATGGAAGGCGAAGCTAATGAGCAGGGCAGGACGGACAGTCTTAGTTAAGGTAAAAATGTCAGCCATTCCAATTCACACGGCTATCGCGGTCGCCATCTCTCCATGGGCAATCAAGCAAATAGACAAGCGCAGGAAGGCCTTTCTATGGAAAGGTACAGAAATGATTTCTGGCGGTCATTGTCTCCTTGCATGGACGAAATGCTGTCGACCTTCTATTTTGGGAGGTCTAGGAATTACGGACCTACGCCTCATGGGATATGCTCTAAGAATGCGGTGGTTCTGGCTTAAGAAAATTGACACTTCACGTTCATAGCATAACTTACCTGATTCAATTGAACAGCAGGTCGCCCAATTGTTCCACTACTCCACCTCAACTCAAGTAGGCGACGGCAAGAACATCCTTTTATGGGAGGATAGATGGATTGACGGTCGCTCGATTGCAGAGATTGCTCCATGTCTCCTTCAGGCGATTGGTCCTAGAGCTCGCAAAAAAAAGGACAGTAAGTGAAGGATTGCAAGATGGAAAATGGGTCAGGGACATTACTGGAGCATTGATTGTTCGAGTTCTTCTTGAATACATAAGCATTTGGACCAAGTTACAACAGATCACATTACAGGAGGATACACTTGACAAGGTATTGTGAAAATGGACTCAAGACAGGAACTTCTCAACGGCATCGGCCTACAATGCATTCTTCATTGGACAGTATGAAATACCTAGGGCAAAGGCTTTGTGTAAGACCCGAGCACCCCCTAAATGCAAATTCTTCATATGGCTTGCTATCAATGGACGCTGCTGGACAGCCTCTAGACGCAAGAAACATAATCTTCAAAATGACGACACTTGCATTCTTTGTACCCAGGAGTCTGAAACCATAAACCATCTGCTAGTTCGGTGTGTCTATGCAAGGGAGTTGTGGCATCTTATTCTATCGGAACTGAATTGGCAACACTTAGCACCCTCTATTTCTGAGTCCTCCTTTCCTGACTGGTGGCTAGTAGTGAGAAAACGTGTGGATAGGTCAGCCAGGAAAACATTAGACTCTCTCATTATCCTGGTGGGTTGGTCCATTTGGTTGGAAAGAAATGAAAGAACTTTCAATCATGCTCAGAGGACGACGGGGATGCTGTCCATTTTGGCAGGATTTCATTGCCTGGCGCCATTTACAGCAGCCGCCCACCCCAACATCATACCTGGTAACCTGTTAGTAGGGTCGTAGCAAGGTGCAAATGTAATTTCTTCTTAATTCTTGTATGCGCTAGCATGTCATCAATCTCAGATGACGCTGCAAGTTCTTGTAACCAAACTTTTCTTCTTCTCTTAATGAAATACGTGCTAAGGTATGATCGCGGAAAAAAACACCTTACCAACCTTCTCAAGTAGTGACGTGACGTCTATCGGAATCTGCAGAGCGCGGATAATTACAATGCAGCACCAAGTTTTACAATAAGAGTGTGGAATTTCTCTGACAAATTGTGTTCTTTTCTTTCTTTTTCTTTTTTTTTGGACTGAATTGTGACAGATTGTATATTGAGCCATCGAAGGCAAAGCAACGGGATGGAAGATGTCTGGCTCAGACCGGCACAAGTTTACGGCACGGCGGGCATATGGATGGACCCAGGACGCATCACGGTCCAACTTTTGATGATGGGCCCTCACCACTGAATGGGCTCGGCTGCGTAGAGCATGGTGGCCTAGTCCATGGAGATCCGCCCTGCGCCGGCGTCGTCTACCCGTCTCGCCGTCGTCCGTCGAGATGCGCGGCGGTGAACAGAACCATCCCCAGCCACTGCATTCTCGGCCATCTCCTACGGCGCACTCGCAGCTGGTACTATCCCATGAGGAAATCTCCCCAGTCTACGCCTTGCCGCATCGCCGACTCGGTGCCGGTGATTGGGGCTGCAGATGGAGAGGACTGCAGGATCCAATCTCGCGCCACTATTGGGTAGTTCCTTGGGTACGCCCGCCTGCTCTAGCCTTGTTGCTTTGGGAGAATCGGAGAAGCATCAGGTATTAAGGAACCATGTAAGTATCATGCACTTCGACTGCTCCGTTCTTCCGTGTATTTACTCACAGATGTGATTTTTAAGTTGAGTCAGATACTCAGATGCGTACATCAATTTGATTTGGTGCTTATACTGTTTGAGAAACGTACTCCGATTTTGCAATGAGATCATGTGCATTTGGATTAAGTAGATTTTTTTTGGTTCAGTTAGATGTGGGTATCAACTGTCAACCTTAAAGGTTAACTTCTGGTAGGAACCTGAATAATTACTCAGAAAAAATTAAAATTGATGCACCGGTATTTGGAACCTAACTCAAATAGTCAAGCAAGCAGCAATGCAAGGCGTTTGACAGGATGTGCGCCCCCGACCGGTATCCTGCAGAGACAAATGTGCGCCCCCAACCCGCTACCCCTCCCGTCGCCGTCCCCTCGCCGCCGGCGGACGGCGGAGCCCAACCCGCCCACCCCACCAAAGATCCTGAGCCGCCAGCCACAACACCAAACTGCACCAAAGCAGATCCACGCGTCCTCCACCCTGGCGCAGCAAAGCCCGTGGGAGAGCTTTTTCCTCGATTCCCCACCTCTGCCGCCACGCCATGGTTGCCCGTTGACCGACGAGGTCGATTGGGTGCCACCCACACCGGATCCGTGCTCCCCCCAACTGGATCCGGTGCTGGCCACGCCAAAACCCCTTTCCACCTACGCGGAAGCCGTCCGCTGCGGCAGGTCAGGCCCCCCGTCAACAGCATTTACTCCACCGCCTGCCCAAGATCCGCTAGCTCGCCGCTCACCTGCGCACCAGGATCTCCCTGCTACAGCCTTTACTCCACCACGCCGTCCCCACATCAAGCCCTTGTTTACTTCCCTTCAAACTCCCAACTTTGACACAAAAAGAAGATTCCCATCACATCAAACTTGCGGTACATGCATGGAGTACTAAATGTAGACGAAATCAAAAACTAATTGCACAGTTTTGTTGTACTTTGCGAGACGAATCTTTTGAGCCTAATTAGTCAATATTTGGATAATAATTCACAAATACAAACGAAACGCTACAGTGTCGCATTTATGGCAAAATGTCAATTTCGCAACTCCCAACTTGGGAAGTAAACAAGGCCCAAATCCACCGGAGCCGAGGAGACTGCTCGAGCAAGAGGCAGTACAAGACATGGCATGGAGTCGGGCTGGATAGTGGCACGAGGCCACAGACGACATTCAATGCGTCGTGAGCGTGCCAGCCCACGCCAGTGCGACGGCCGACAAGACCCCTCTTCAAGGCCATCTTCAAGGTGCCGGCCAACCGCAGCTCTCCAAGCCTTCAATCTGGCCACCGCGGGGAGGTGCTTCAACTGCCTCGCCTGGGACCATCGCGCGTCTGCTTGCAGAGACCCAGTTTGGTGCTTCTACTGTCGCCGATCGGGGTACCGGGAATGCCACTGTCATGCCCGCCGTCAGCAACGCCCAACCTCGACTCCGGACCACTGACACCAGCAAATCAACTCCCCAGTGCGCCGGGCCACAACTCATCCACCGCCACCAACTCCTCTGCCCCCGCTGCCCCAACCGTCATATCCTACGCCTCATCCACCGCCGCCACCATCGCTGCACCCGGGCGTCAAGCCGATGGCGATTGGAGACCCTACACACGTCCTGATGTGGGACGGTCTTCATCCCCAACTCCTTCAACCTCGAACAGGATGCCCGTGGCTTGGAGGGATGCACACTGGTCTCGTGGGCAATCCACCTGCCACGGTGCGCTGGGGCTCAAGACATTGAAACCCTCCTGCTCAACAAGCTGCAGCTGCGTCGTGGCACCATCACCATCACCAGCAACCAACCGGAGCCATTCCTAATCCGGTTCGAGCACAACGACAAGTGCGATGAGGCAAGGCGACAAGGTAGATTCTAGGGCAATGACATCAACATTTGCCTGCGGCGCTGGCGCAGCCTCACGCACGCGCTAGGCATGTGGATCTTCTACTGCGACAGGGTCTACTTTGATGGTATCCCTAGCCATGCTTGGACGCCGTACATCGTCGAACGCGTCATTGGTAGCAAATGCGCCCTACAGTGCATCAACACCGACCTCGTCCAACTGACGGACACGAGGCATATTGACCTGTACGCGTGGATTGCCAATCCGAGCCAGATCCCCAAGCGCTTGTGGCTAGTCTTCACCCACAGGCCATCCGACAAATCCACGGCAACGTTCTTCATCACACAGGAGCTGCGTCACAGGAGCTGCTGGAACGCTAGCAGCAAGGAATTCGCTACGAGGTTTTCCTTCACATTGGCCTCGTTGAGGACTACTTGGCAGCAGCCCATGACCTGCTAGGCGTGGTGGCAAACCCTGCCGCCTTCGCTCCGATCTGACGTCCCTACGTTTGGCGCTACGGCATCATGGATGGAGCTCTAGTGGAGACAAGGTCAAGGTTCTCGGTGCGCCTTTCTCAGCCACCCCGCGAGCACGATGGCCGCGACCAGGAGCACCCGCATGACAAAAGGTGAGCGGCTGGCAAGCAGAGGCGCGACAGAAGGCGCGACTACAAGCGTGGGGACGGCAGGCGCCGCGCTGATGGGCGCACCTGCAAGGAAGGGGGATTCACTTAGCCTCAGCGCAATGACAACGACGACGACGGCAGCGGCGACGACTACACGCACCCCGGCCGGGGGGTTAGTGGCACTCACCGCAACCCCGAACGGCACGATGTCGTGCGCGCGGGAGCAGACATGGTCACCACGCCGCCGGGACGGAGCATTCGATGGTGGACGTCGCAGGAGTGAGGGAGCTGCGCATCTGCAAACTCACCTGCCTTGCCGAATGTGGAGGAGCTCAGAGCCATGGAGCCTACGACAGTGCAAGCTCTATTTTGTGCGCAGGCCTCGGCGCTCAAGAAAGGGATGCAGGCACGTCTCGGTGACATAGCGAAGGTGTGGCTTCATGATGCTGCGGGCTACATCGACAAGGCATGCCGCCTCGCTTACCGGCTTGGCATCAACGACGCCCCTGCCACGGCACGCTGGAACCTCATCACCGGGAATGGAACCTGGTCTGTCCATAGTGAGTCACTAATCTCTACTAACCGAGTTTTTGATAGAATTAATATGGTAATGGCACCAACAACCGCTGATGTCGAACGTGCTCTTCGTTGCCTAGAGATCACAACTTCGGCAGCGGCGACTATGGCCGTGGCCATGACGCCAGGAGCGGAGTGCTCGGCAACCATTGCTGCGATGGCCATGCCTGCGAGGCCGGGAGACGCTGTCGCAGTGGCCGCCGTCACAGTGGCTGCGGCTGCAACACCGAGAGAGGAGGCTCCGGTGGTTGCTTCTGCTATGGCCACGGCGGAAAGGCTGGGGCAGGAGGCCCTGGCGGAAGCGGCTGGCTCAAAGAAGGCAGGGCCTGTTCGCTTCAGCTTATAAGCCGGCTGAAAAGCTGAAACGGCTGATTTGTTGTGAGAGGAAAATACTGTTTGATGGCTGATAAGCCGGCTGAATAAGCTGAAGCGAACAGGCCCATAGATGTTAGGCCAACAGGCCCACACAGCTTCGAACACAGCGGAAAGGCTGGGCTAGGAGGCCCTGACGGAAGCGGCCTACTCGAAGAAGGCCCATATGTTGGGCCAATAGGCCCACAAAGCTTCGGCACAAAAGGTCGCAACAGGCCAAACGCAGGCTGTCATAAACGGGCCTCCCAACCTGCCTACAGTGAACGTGGCAAGTGGGCCTCCCAACAAGCCTGCAAATGCCGCTTGGCCTGTCCCATGTGGGGAAACTGCAAGCGTAGAAGATGACAATCACCTGGTGCCTCCGGCTAGTGAGCCAGCACCGGCCGTCAACGGCTGCTCGCAGACACCGCACGTCCAGAACCTTTTCGCAACCCTGCACCACCGGCGCTACAACAACAGCTAGTGCGACGCACGTGCTAGCACTGCACCTTTGACATGAACGAGGTGCGGCGAAGCGCGCGACTAGCTAGGAAGCCGACGATGCCGACTATGGAGCGAGCATAGTGGAACCTAAGGAGGAAGCTTAGCGTCAGTGATGACGAATTGGCGCCAATTGAGCAGGTTCTCCAAGACTTCATCAGCATGTTCCAGGGGAGCCTTCCAGAGTTCGTCATAGCAGCCATGACCGCTCTCTTCGACCTCGACGATGACGCAGCAGACCAGATGAACGAAGCGCTTCTCCAGATGGTAGGCGACCCGGTACAAGACCTACAGCAGAAGTAGAATGTGGTGCCATGATGATCCATACAAGGCGCACTACCTACGCATGTCAATGGCACGCAATGTATCGTTATTGCATTGTATCATCAGTTCCTCACCCTGCTGGGTGCGACCTTCGGAGAGGACATTTGACTAGCCCTGCTGGCATCAACCTTCAGGCAAAATTCATGACCTACAAACTCCACCCTGCTGGCCATGACCTTCAGGCGATCTCCAAGTTGAACTCACGCTGCACTGTTTTGTTTGCCTATTCGTGACACTTAAGCCAGCGAACAAAGCAACTCTCAGATGATTGGCAACTTTGAGGTAATGTGGTGGAATGTGCGAGGTCTCAATGCTCCGGCTAGATGTCTAATGGTTCGTGAAACAATTGCAATGACAACATGTCACATTGCAAGAAATGAAACTACAAAACATCGACGGGGATCTAGTTGCCTTCTTGGGGGGCATGGCCTGAACAAATTTGCCTACAAACCAGCTCTAGGCACAAAGGGAGGAATCCTCATCCTCTGGGACAACGGGGTGATCAACATAGAGGATGTTCAAATTGGCCAATTCTCCATTTCGGCAACAACAGTAGTAAAGCATAACACATCATCCTTCCAGCTAACGACAGTGTATGGCCCGTCACGACGTGTTGCAAAACCTGCATTCCTACGACATCTACGTGCTATGAGACCGGCCGACGACACGCGATGGCTCATCCTAGGCATTTCAACCTCATTTACAGGGCGAGAGATAAGAATAATAGAAATCTTAATCGGCGATTGAGGAGGCATTTCAGAGCTGCACTAAATTACTGCGATCTAAAAGAAATACATTTGCACAACATCTGGACTAACACTAGGCGTTGACCAACATTAATATGGCTCGACCAAGTTTTCTGCAATGAGAGCTGGGATCTATACTTCAATGACCATGTCCTACATGCACTTTCCTCCTCACACTCTAACACTGCCCGCTACTATTGGCGCAACAATCTGGGCCCAGATGCCCGACACCTTTTAAATTTGAAAATTTCTGGACGTGCCTACCTGGCTTCCATGAAGTAGTCACCCGAGAATGGTCCAAGCTGATGAGTCACACAGAGCCTTTTTACATATTGGGGCACAAGCTGCATGCCACTGCCCGCGCGCTTCAAGCATGGAGTAGGTCATTCATTTCAGATGCCAAACTAAAGCTACACATGGCCCAAGAGGTCATTGTACACCTTGACACGGCTGAAGAGACCAGAGCGCTATCTAACGCAGAATACTCCTTGCGTCATAAGCTAAAAAGGAGGCTTTTGGGAGGGTGGCTATTGAAAAAACAAGAAAAAAACAATGCTCCAGAATCACCTACATATGCGAGGGAGACGCAAATACAAAGTTCTTCCATCTAAAGGCGAACGCTAGAAGAAGGAAAAACTTCATCCAGAGGTTAAAGAAGGAATGTGGCTGGGCAATAACCCACCAAGACAAGCAAAGGGTAATTCAAGACCACTTTAACAACATGATGTGCTCGCCGCAGCATCGCACTAGAGACCTAAACTGGAAGATTATGGACTTTCCAGCGGTGGATCTACGCGCGCTTGATAGCCCCTTTTCAGAGGAAGAAATACTTCATGAAATCATAGAGCTTCCAAAGAACAAGGTGCCAGGACCGGACAGCTTCACCGGCCTTTTCTTCAAATCGTGTTGGCACATAATCAAAGGTGATGTCACAATGGCCGTTAATGCCTTCCACAACATTCGTTGCAAAGACCTCAACCTCCTCAACATAGCTAATGTAGTTGTGGCGGATCCACTTCGAATTTACTTGGTTAAACATGATTAAGCCGCATGATACGCGACGCTCACGCCTAAACCGAGTAAACATGAAGTGCCGTTGGAGTTCATCCGATTTAACCACTTGAACAGGACCGAATAGCAAACCCACACGAAGGTGAGCGGTTCCAGAGAATACAACAAGTCCACCGAGTTATCAAATTAACCATTTAGTTTGGCCATAAAACAACATCAGAGTTTACAAGTTCAGAAGAGAAACAACAGAAGGTAACAACTAGCGGAAGCTAACTCGTCGGGGTCGGACATCCCTGGTGAGGCCCACTGGGACATCAGTGATCCCTCTCCTCGCCGTCCGAGGAGGGATCCCACTCAACCGTCCAACCCGGAGAGAGTTGGGGCGGCCAAGTGCCAGCAGAGGGAGGCTCAGAGGCAGCAACTTCACCTGAAAAGAAGAGCCACAACAAGGCTGGGCTACTAAGCTCAACAAGACTTAACCGACAGGGAGTACGCTACCCCACTTCTTCTAGACATGCAAAGCTTTTTGGCTGAGGGGTTTGCTTTGCCAAAAGCACTAGGTGTATCCCTACTTTCAAAGTTTTAGCTCAGGTTCTAAGTTCATTATCCAGTCTAAGTTAGCAACTTATTCTAAGCAACCATAGAACCAACCAAGGGTATATATACATATCATCACAAACCATGTCATCATCAGATTCCTTTATTACTCAGGATGACATAGCGATCAAGCAATCTCAAACTGTGAGAGGCAGACGAATCGATTCGAGTTTCTTAACCATGCATGGCGAACCTAATCTCACGACATCCGCGCACCACAAGGGTCGCTTCCTGTGTCGGCCGTCCCCATCAATTCCCAGGCGCGTGTTAGGTCCAAACTTCCCTTGGCATGCAATGCTCCACAGTCCCGGCCTCTACCGTACTGTGACCACACTTGCACCCACATGATGCACCATGGGAACCTTGTTCCAGGGACAGCAGGGGTATAAGCCACGCTCTAGTTCAATCAGGTACTAGGCTTCCCCATCCCATACTAGGTATGAGATTAGTACTTTCAAACACTTGATCACGAACACCACCACTGTCGGGCCTTAGCAAGTTTCATAGACAGACGGGGCGATCAACCGACCACCAAAAAGTTACTCAAAACCCTACCCCGTCCATCATCCTTATAGTTGTAACAGAAGGGGAAACAACCAACTCCTACAACTCACGAGTGACAGGAAATCACTCGGCTTTTACCGTTTCCTATTTAAGCAAAGCATCTACCCGGTCCAACAGCTAGTGTTCAGATCAAGGAAGCTAAGTTATGCATCTATGGTTCCAAACAACTCCTATACGTAAATGCACAAGCATGATAAAGAAGGCATGCGCAAGTTTGGTAAAAAACATAGGGAAATTCATGCATCCGGGGCTTGCCTTCGAGCAAGGAGGAGGGAAACTGCTCGTCTGCTTGGGCAGCTTCGGCTTCTGGAGGCAGGAGCTCGGCTACACCTTCTTCTTCTGGCGCCGGGTGCAGCTCGTAGAAGCCGTCGGTGAGACGCAGCTCTACACGAATGCAATGCATTGGTTAGCATTTAGACGGTTATTTCAACAGCAACACTTGCAAGTTTGAGCCCAGAAATTTGCGGCAAGTTACAGGAGGGTGGGGAGGTTCGCTTGAGTTGATGGAGATCAAGATATGAGGATCGGATGGGAAGGAACTTATGATCAGACCCTTAATCTAGAGGAATAGATGTGCTAGGGATCCTCAGACTTAACGCTGAAAAGTCCCCAAGTTTTACACATATACCCTCGGTTCAAGGAAAAAGATACAGCCGAGCCCTCGGGCGAGGTGGAGAAGGGTCGGCGGAACAGACAGGGTCGGGCGAGACGGAACCGGGGTCGGGCAGATAGGGGGGGGGGTCGGGCGAGACGGACAAAAGGGTCGGCAGCTTACCTTCATCTTACAGAGGAGGCTTGGGCGGAAGGACTAAGGGGCTTGGGACAGCGGCGAGGATGTCCGGCGGTATTCCGACGGCGGCGGTGCTTCTTGTGGATCACAAGCAAGCTCTGGGCAGCACTGAAAGCAGTGGCTGGTGGATTCGGGGAAGGTGGTGTTTGCGCGGAGAGGAGAGTTCCTCAGACTTAGGTGGTGGCGCTGTGAGCACGAACAGGGAGTAAGGGAGAGGGCAGCGATGGCAAAGGGGAACTCCGGTGGGGCTCCAGCATTCCATTTTATAGCTGCGCGGAAGAGGGAAGGGGGAAGCGGCGCGAAGGCCGGGGAAAAAGCGATGGAGTGCCCTGCCGGGGCGACGATTGAGCGACGAGGGCGGTGGAGCAGGAATCGGGGATGACACCGGCGGTTATTGGGCACTGACGTCAGGGCGGCGCAGGCGCGGGTTTGCCGGTGGTTGAGATTTGGCAGAGGTGGGCGTCGTCATGCGGTGGATCTGATGGAAGTGACCGGGAAAACGACGCTAGAAACGAGGGCGCACAGGTGAGAAGACAGGCGGCTGCGGTCGCGCGGGCGAGCGCGGAGCAACAGATTGTCGGGGAGGAGCTTCTGACAAGGCGGGAAAAGAAGCTGTCGCTGCCGCGGTCTAGGTTGGCGGAGGAGGAATCGTCGCGTAGCGAGGACCGGGGCGGCGCGACTGTGGAGAGGTGACGGAAAAGACGGGCGGCATCGGGCTCTGCAGCCGGGATCTGGGATCTGGCGATGTGATGATGGGCGCGGGCGGCGAGGTGCTGCAGAAAGGGTAGCAGAGGAGCTTCTGCCGCGATTGGGGAAGGGGGCGTTAGAATCCATCCGGTCGTGGCCGGCGACGAGGCGGAACGGCGGGCGTCGGAGGAGTTGAGCCACGCGGCTGGGGAACTCTGAAGCGGGCATGCAACTCGAGTGCGCCTGTCGCGGGAGATCTGGAAGAAAGATCTCGTGGGTCCACCGGTCAGTCTCGGAGGTCCACGGCTCGAATTGAAGGGCGATGCTGTGGGATGGCTTAGAAAGATCCGACGGTGGGTTGGGGGTCGGCGGGGTCGGAACTGGGGAAACACGGCAAGGGGTCGGATCGAAGGGGTCGGGAGATCTGGAGGTTGAACACTTAGGCTGGGAAAACTGAGACAGGTGATAAGGGACTCGGATTAAGATTGACGCAAAGGATTTTTATCCGAGGCCGTTACAGTAGTACTACTCCCCAAGAAGGAGGGGGCCGAAAGCATCCAAGACTTCAGACCAATCAGCCTAATACACGCCATCGCCAAAATCATCAGTAAAATACTTGCGCTACGTCGAGCGCCATTTATGGAAGCACTAATATCGCCATGTTAGAGTGCCTTTACCAAAGGAAGAAGTGTCCATGACAACTTCTTGTATGTTCGGAATATGAGCCATCGATTCCACAGGAACAAAGCACCTACTTTACTAATGAAGCTGGACATCTCAAAGGCCTTCGACTCGGTGCATTGGGACTACCTACTCTCACTACTCCAGCACAGAGGCTTCCCCCCAAGATGGCGGGACTAGATCGCGACAATGCTCACCACATCCACTTCAAAAATTCTATTGAACGACATCCTGTTAGACTCGATTGTGCACAGACACGGCCTACGACAAGGAGACCCATTGTCCCCTTTCCTCTTCATCCTGGCGATAGACCCACTATACCAGCTAATACACAAAGCAACGGACTTAGGCCTACTGAGCAAGCTGGAGGGGCGAGTAGCACACGCCCGTATCTCAATATATGCTGACAACGCAGTTAGCTTCATAAAGCCAACAGCTGCAGACATTGCGAATGCCACACAACTATTGAGCCTTTTTGGCGAGGCAACCGAACTGAGAACAAACCTTCAAAAAACAAGTGTGGCTCCAATAAGCTGTGAGTGTGTCAACCTGGAGGAAATCCTATCGAGGCTCCCAATAACTACAACAGGACTCCTGATAAGATACCTCAGACTCCCGCTCGCAATAAGGCGACTAAAGAAAATTGACTTCTAACCTTTGATCGACAAAGCAGCAGGCAAGCTCTCGGCCGCAATCTCAACCAAGTAGGGCATACCTGCCTCACCAAAACGGTGCTAACAGCACAACTGCTCTACCTATTGACAGTACTCAAGATGTCAAACAAAGTCTTTGACAAGGAAAAAGTTCTTGAGGGCAGGAGACAAAGCACTGACTGGGGGCAAATGCAAGGTATAAATTGGATTAGAAGCTGTCTACCAAAGGAAAATGGAGGACTGGGGGTTCTTAATCTACGCAAGTTTGCAAGACCACTCAGATTACTATGGCTGTGGCATGAATGGGAGTAGCAAAAAACATGGATCGGAATGGAGACACCATGTGATGACACTGATAGACTTCTATTCACGGCTTGTACGAACATCACAGTAGGGAATGGCCACAAGGCGAGCTTCTGGCAGTCGGGCTAGATGCAAGGCCGTAGGCCAAAGGACTTTGCACCTAACATTTTCGCGATCTCAAAAAGAAAAAAGAAGCGTGGCAGAAGCCTTGTAGGCGAATAACTGGATCAGGGACCTAAACATACACGGTGGCATTACACCATTGCACCTTCAAGAATTTACGATGCTTTGGTGACTCACTACAGAGGTCCAATTACAACCACAACAGGAGGACAGTATTTGCTGGAAGTTTGGCGAATGGCAAGTACTCGACGGCCTCGGCGTACAAAGCACCTTTTTTTGGATCCACCAAAACACCACATAGCAAAACACTCTAGCGCAATTGGGCGCCGCCGAAATGCAAATTATTTGCATGGCTAATACTACAAAACCGAGTGTGGTCAGCTGATCGGCTAGCGCGTAGGGGATGGCCACACTCTCCTTCATGCCCTTTATGCAGATGCGGAATAGAGACAGCCCATCACCTACTGGCCGAATGCAGATTCACCAAAAGGATTTGGAGCCTGGTGGCGGATTGGACGGCACAACCAAGCATACACCCCTCAGCATGGCGACAAAGCAACAACACGCTGGACTGGTGGATAAACATGACTACCAAAACAGAAGCGCCTAGGAAGGAAATGTGCTCCATTACACTGCTCATCATATGGGAAATCTGGAAGGAAGGAAATGTGCTCCATTACACTGCTCATCATATGGGAAATCTGGAAGGAAAGCAAAAGGTGTGAATTCAATCAAAAGGAAATGGCAACCATTGCATTATTCGTGAAAATCAAGGAAGAAGCCGGAGCGTGGATGATAGCGGGGGCAAAGGACTTAGCGGTTTTTTCATCTCGCGAGTAATTGCGTAGTCATGTGTATCCTAACCAGCTAGCCGGGTGTACTATCCTTCTCTATCAATGAAATAGGCATAACCTCGTGCCCATTCGTTCAAAAAAAAAAATAGTCAAGCAACATGCATGCCCTTTTCGACCTCAGTCATGGCTACCATCAGCTCCATCCTCATATTTCAGCATGCCATTAATCCAGGACGATCCAACTATATGCTGCTCGACTCTACTAAGGTCATAGCTTCAAAACTGAATGTCTTGATTTTTCTAGGACGCGTAATGCCTTGATGAATATTTTTCAAATGTTAATTGATTCCAGTACAGATGTGTCATTAACATTTAGGAGATTTTGGGTAAAGTTTGGGTGTTGGATGACTATAAGGGGTGCTGGCGCATCAGTGAAGCACAACGAGAAGCTCTAATTAACAGGATATAAGTATGTTAGGATTATGTCAAAAATATCGTATGAATACTTGCAGATATAACTTTCCCTCTTGGGGCCTTAATGGCTTTGACTGCAAAATAATATAGTAGGCATTTAGCATTTTGTTTTGAGACAAGTATTTGAGTAACTTAAGATTTCTACCCCCTCCAATACACATGCACAAGTTCAATGCTCAATTCCAATGCTAGGTAACCTTGTCACAGAGTTGGTAACCGCTGTAAGAGTTTTGAATTCTCTAAGCTCATCTCCTTCATCTTTAGCACTTCGCTAAAAACTTGTGTTTTGGTACCACTGCTTGTACTCAAGCTTTGTGCATTCAAATTGTAATTTGGATCTTCGCTGCAAAACAATAAAAGAATTGTTGCTACATCAATTGGTAAATGGTGCAGGGTAGCTGCAGCAAAACGTATCATAAATATCTTACAGGATTTGGCTGAAGTTTTGCCTCGGTGGCATGTCCAGTTCATCTAAAGCTCGCTCAAACATTTCCAAAACCTTTGTTATGGTAGGGCGATGCATTGGTAGTATTTGGATACACCACAGGCCAATCACACTCATCTTTTTGGCTATTCCTTCATTTTCACTTGAGACATCACATGCTTGTAATCCATCACCTCGACCAAAATGGTCATAAATCCAATGTGGAAAATACTTTTCACTTGACTTTTGAGCAATTGAATTCACATTTTTTCTGCCTCCAACCATCTCTAATAGCATCATTCCATAACTATAAACATCTGATTTAGTTGAAACAACTCCAAAGGTTCGAGAGTGCACTTCAGGAGCAATGAAACCAACTGTTCCTCTAGCACCAGCCATAGAAAGCTTGCTCTCCTTGGTATGACATAATTTGGCCAAACCAAAATCAGCAACCTTTGGGTGAAAATCCTCATCTAGAAGGATATTTTGAGGCTTGATATCAAAATGGATAATGCGTGTATTACAACTGTGATGCAAGTATTCCAATCCTCGAGCAATTCCAATCGCTATTGTGTAGAGCTTATCCCATCCTAAAACTGCTTTAGGATTCTCTGAGTATATGAACTTATCCAAAGAACCATTGGGCATGTACTCATATATTATGGCCCGCTTTGAGCCTTCCAAACAAAACCCAAATAAGTTAACAATATTAACATGAGAGGTCCTACCAATGCTCATAACCTCGTTAACAAACTCCTCCCCTTCTCCTTTGGAATCATGCAAGAATTTCACAGCAACTTGACGACCATCATCTAGCCTTCCTTTGAAAACTGCACCATAACCACCTTCCCCAAGCTTATTACTAAAGGAAGACGTTATCTTTGTTACTTCTGAATACTTGTATCTTTTTGGAGCTAGGGATCCATTCAAAACTATTAGGGCCTCAATGTTCCTTTGAGTGCTTCTGCTAGTCTTTTCACATAAGAAAAAATGTAGCTTTCCTCTCTTTCTATGCCATACAAGCACATATATACATGGTAGGAGCAAGCTTGCAGCTACTGTCATCCAAACTGAAATTAAAGCAGATGTTATTTTTCTCTTGAAACGGTGAGCTGCTATATTATTATCATTCGGATTTCCAAGATCATTAAAATCCGTTGTTATCTCTTTTTATAGAAATAAAATAAAAGAAGAAGTGCATAGCTGGAAAATATTAAGAAGCTATATAATTAAGGACAGTGAATCTTGCTCAAAGTTGCCTAATTTATAATAGAAGACACAGATTGTGGATAACTTGTTCTAAAATTTCATTTTAGAATCTATGCAGGATCATATATGATAAATGTTATAATAGCTCTTCTCTGGTCTTCCGAAGACTAAAAATAAAAAAGTAACTTGTTGCAGTATATAAGTACTGAAATTTGAATTGCTTGATATGAAATTATGTTAAGTGTAGCATACCTATCATTATTATTATCTTCGTGCCAATCCTTTTGCTACCTGAAATAGCATTAGCTTAGAAAAGCATCAAATAGCACTTATTGATTCTTTTGCTTAAAGGAAGGAATGAGTGACATATTTGACAGTTCCGAATTTGCAAATAAAATTCAAATAATATGCTACACCGCTGAGTTGACATCTGTGATCTGCCATTCTTGTGTGTATAATATTGCCCTTCCTTTTTATTAGAGCTGGAAGCGACAATTGACAAAGGAGATGCATTGATAGTGGATGATACACTTGACGCATGCCGCAGTTTGCCTCATTGTGGTATTTAAGGCTACACCTTGACCATCAGAATCTCTTATTCTATTTTGTATTATGTTACCTTACATTATTTACGACCATGTAATTGACATGTTTGCGATGTGGGGGTAGGAGAGGCGAGAGTACTTAAGTTATGTTACAAAATAAGGTACGCCACATCTGTGTCCGTGTTCCAAGGACACGATGAGCCCAGAGGTCAAGATCGACTGCGATGGCGGCCGGCGGAGTTAATTTACAGCGGATGCACAGCGGATGCATTTGCATAATCGTCGTCTCTCTCTCTCTCAAGATTTCTTTAACATTTTTTAGTGTTAGCACCTTTGCTAGTTTGGATGTTACCAATTCTTCTTTTTTCCGAAACAGCTTGCAGGAGCAGGACTCTGCTTGGTATGTATTAATAGAGAAGAAAGAATGAAAATGGAGTTTACCATGTCGATAGAATGATGGCTACTAGTATGCATCCAATGCATTCCATTGACATTGTATAATGGGCAAGTGACATGTGTTGTGCTAATATACTAGGCTTAAGCACGTTGGTTCGAGTCGAATATGGAGGCAACGTAAGATGAAGGAAACAGTAAGAAGCAGAATGAATTCTAAATCATAAGCATAAACATACTCACCGCAAATAAACCAGCCGTCGTCACCGTCGTTGCAGTAGCACGCGAACGCATCGTCGGATACATTAACCCGGCACCGGCCGCCGGTATCCGTGCAATCCTTGCAGGGCTCATCATCCGTGTACTCGAGCAGAGAACCACCCTTCAGCAGCCGTTGATAGTCTGCCCCCGTCGCTCCCTCGTATCCCAGCACCGGAATCGTCGACACGTTGCAATTCATCGGCGGTGGCATCCCAGTGCCACCTGGCGTGTAATTCTTCCCAAGCAAGGCAAACGCCCACGGTGGGTCATCCGGCGACGAACAGTTCACGAGCGTCCAAGAACGAGGTGCGTGTCTTCCCCGCAGTTCGCAGTCATAGAGGAAGAACAGCTCCTGGTTCTTGGGGCTAATCTTGAACGGCGAGAGGCCGAGGTCGGAGGCGGCGTTGACGAAATTCTTGAAGTCGCAGAGGCCTCCAGACAGGTCGGCTCTGAAGGAGCTGTTTTGGTAGAAGATGTCCAGGAGTTGGTACGTCCAGTAAGAGTTCTTGAGAGTAAGATTGCCTTTGTCGCAGGTGACCTCGTAGGCCTTGTAGCCGCACTCCGGCGGATGCTTGCCGGCGAGCCAGAACGGGAAGGCGATGTTGATGCCGCCGCACAACGCCGGCGCGCAGGGGTTGGACGTGTTCAGGGCGGCAGCGGTGGTGGCGGGACTGGGAAGCAGAGCTAGAAGTAGCACGACTGGGCACAGCAGGGCAGCGGCAGGAACAGGACACGCGTGCATCTTCGCGACACAAGGGAAGACGCTTGGGGTTGCTGGAGGTCGACAAGGAGACGGTTTGGGAAGAACACGGAGAAGAAGAGAAGGTGATTCATGAGGCGAGCCTGACGACCGTTTGGCACGACTTTGACTCGTGAAAAAACAGCTCTGGCTCTAGCTCATCTGGAATGAAACAGATTTTTTTTGCTCTAGCTCAGCTTCTCCTAGCTTTTTAGATTGAAAAGAAGGTGTCAAATGTCCAAAATACTCTTATATTTTTTCTCTTTTCTTTTTTTTCTCCTCATTTTTCTTTTCTTTTTCTTTCTTTTTTATTTCTCTTTCCTTCTCCCTTCTTTTCTTTTCCTCCCTTCTCTCCTTATCCGATCGGCACCTCCCTCCCGACCTTATCCACCCAACCCTCCTCCTCCACCCCTCCAGCGCCACCCCGCTGACCCCAGCTCCCTCCGCCAACACGGCGCTGCACCGGACCTCCTCCTCCGCCCATCCGCCGCGATGGCGCCGCACCGGACCTCCTCCTCCGCCGCCACCTAACCACCCTGGCCCTCCTCCTCCGCCACTCCGCCGCCACCCCGCCAGGCCCTTCTTTTCTTTTTCCCCTCCTCTCTCCTCCTCCGTCCGCCGCTGGACCGGTGCTCCACCCCGCCACCAGGTAAGCACCGAGGTTAGCGATGGAATAGTCTCGTTCCGACGGGGAGAAGCCAAGATAAGCCACTATTTTTGGCTTCTCGCGCGGGGAGGAACGCACTCAGCGCATTTTGCGGGGCTTCCGCCTGGCTTTTGCTTGCGAGCCGTTTTGACGGTACCTGTTTGGCATGGTTTCATCAAAAGCCACTCGAGAAGCCAATGGATGAGCCGTGCTAAAGGAGCCTTAATGGGACCGGAAGGAAGGCGCGAAGGATGGTGCTGAATGTGTGGACCGGTCCTCGTCTCCGAGTTTGACTGCTCTGTTCTGGTGACCGAGATGCTGGAGCATTGGAGGGGCTTTGAGCAGGATACACGTGGGACCCCCTGCAAAGTCATGTGTTTTTCTTGTGCATTCCATCTAAATGGTTATTCATGCTGCTTTTCTACGGCAAAGCTCCAAGCTCTAAGCTTATGAACAAAGCCTATGATAATTTGGATTTTTTTTCATATTTATAAATCAAACACTGCAAGACAATATTTGCCTGTAATTTGGGCTGGGATCCAAAGACTATCCTGTAAACCTACTTGAGGTACTTGTCCATAAAAAGTACCCCTTATTATTTTGACTAGAAAATCAGAAGTGCAGATTTGGTGACCACTTGTGACCCTAGCCTCACGCACTTAGTGCACCTACTTGCCACAAATGGACACTTCAGCAAAGACAGCAAGTCAGCAATGCTAACTGCAACCTACTAAGGCGGTGTTTGGATACCCTGCTAAACTTTAACACCTGTCACATCAGATGTTTGGATACTAACTAGAAGTATTAAATATAGTCTAATTACAAAACTAATTGCACAGGTGGAGTCTAATTCGCGAGACGAATCTATTAAGCCTAATTAGTTCATGATTTGACAATGTGGTGTTGCAGTAACCATTTGCTAATGATGGATTAATTAGCCTTAATAGATTCATCTCGCGAATTAAACTCCATCTGTGCAATTAGTTTAGTAATTAGCTCATGTTTAATCCTGCTAATTAGCATCTGAACATCCAATATGGCCCTTCTAAACTTTAGCACCTTGTATCAAACACCCCCTAATAGCAACAAGATATGGATCAAGCTAAAGCTCGAGGCAAGTGATGATATACCCTACCGTTGATGTGTCAGCGCACTGGTACCACCTCCTAAACTTTAGGACATGTCACATCGGATGTTGGATACTAATTAGAAGTATTAATTATAGTCTAATTACAAATCTAATTGTACATATGGAGTCTAATTCGCGAGATGAATCTATTAAGTCTAATTAGTCCATGATTTGACAATGTGGTGCTACAGTAACCAGTTGCTAATGATGGATTAATTAGGCTTAATAGATTCGTCTCGCGAATTAGTATAGGGGTTCTGCAGTTAGTTTTATAATTAGCTCATGTTTAGTCCTCCTAATTAGCATCCGAACATCCGATGTGACCCTCCTAAAATTTAGTAGCTCGTATCAAACACCCTTAATGGGAACGATCATGCGCGAAAGAGCACGAAGCTAATGGCAGGCGAAAGCGACGCCCGGCAGCGGCAGGCCCCCTCCCCTGTTGCTCCGCGCCGCGGCGAGCGCTCTGCTGCCCCGGCAGGGAAGACGACATTGACCGCACACGCGTTTACCAGGGATTGCGGCGTGGCCAGTGCGCGCGCCACACAGTCTTAAGATAGCCATCACTCCAGCTGCCGCGGGCCATTCTACCGGTGGATCGAGGGAAACTAGCCAAGGTCACTGAGAGCGAGAGCTGCGTGCAAAATCTCCATGGGGCCTACGAGGATCCAACCCCATGGGCAGCACTACCGCGACGCCGATGCATGCGCCAGCGCCGCTGCGCCTTCGCCACGCCGCAATCCGCATGATGCAATGGACCAAGAAAGTCTTGCAGCTGAAAGCGGCATGCGCCGGGTCGCCCGCCGGCGTCCACACACGCTGACTACTGTACGTGTACGGAGGGAAGTGGGAGAGTGACTACTCACCGGAGCATGTCGACCCCGCCGCGCGGCTGCCGTCGGGGCAGAGGCACCGGAACGCCGCGGTGGCTTTGTCGTACCGGCACTTCCCGCCCCTCGCGTTGCAGGCGGCGCAGTCGCCGATCCCTGCCGCTTCCCACTCCAGGGCGAATCCGTCCTTCAGGAGCCGGCTGTAGTTGGCCGCCGTCATGGTCTCCGCCTCCCGCCCCAGCACTGGGATGTACGTGTACGTGCACCCGTCCGACGCGATCGCCGGCGGCTTGTCCCAGTAGTAGGCCCCGCCGAGGTACGCGTAGATGGGGTCACGGCAGCTGATGGAGGTGGCGTTCACGTACTCGTCGGGCCCGATCGGGGCCGCGCCGCCGGTGCAGTTGTAGAGGAAGCACAGGGCGCGGTTCCGGGGGCTAATGGTGAACGGGCTGAGCGCGATGCTGATCGACATGTTGAAGTCGGTGCGGCACACGCCGTCGGCGGCGGCGACCCCGGTGTGGGAGGCGACGAAGTAGTAGTTGGTGTAATCGATGGAGAGGATGTGCATGGAGGAGCCCTTCAGTGAGGCTACGCTCCGGCGGCGGTCGCTGCACCAGACCTCGAAGGACGGGTGGCCGCAGGGTGATGAGGTCTGGTTGCCGCTGCCCAGCCAGAATGGGTATCTGAGAGTGAGGTTCCCGCATGTCGCCGGCTCGCAGTCGGCGCTTGCATGGTCTTGGAGGAGGAGCAAGGAGGCGGCCAGCGGGAAGAGGACCAGGGCCGGATGCATCAAGCTTGTTATTCGATCAGTATAGGAGCTAGGAGGCTGCGAAATGGACGGGATTGAGGAATGGGGATGTGTGCAAGGGAGGCGGAGGTCCAACGGGAAGAAGAAGCAATATTGACATTCAGTGTTGTCCCGTTGTCACTAACCTTTCTCATAATTACGAATCTTTTGATTCCCTTTGCTTATTTTTAACACGTGTCGCATCAAATGTTTAGATACTAATTAGGAGTATTACACGTAGACTATTTACAAAATCCATTACACAGATGGAGGCTAAACGGCGAGACAAATCTATTAAACCTAATTAATTCATCATTAGCAAATGTTTACTGTAGCAACACATTGTCAAATCATGAACTAATTAGACTTAATAGATTCGTCTCACCGTTTAGCCTCCACTTATGTAATGAGTTTTGTAAATAGTCTACGTTTAACACTCCTAATTAGTATCTAAACATTCGATACAACGGTTACTAAAAATAAAAATAAGCAAGAGTAACCAAGGCAGGTCTATAGTTTTCGATTTTGCACGTCCTGCTACCGGCTTGTATCTAATGAAAATCGAATGGCAACCCTCCTCTCACGTTTCAAGGCAGTCCACCACAGTGACGAGAATAATTTTCATATTAATAAATACACAGTCACGTAGACGAATTGTTGATGTGGCTAGCCATTTATTGAAGAGAGAAGGAAACGATTTCCTTCCTGAGAAACGATGTCGGCTCGGTAACACCAAAGATGATGAAACCAGCGATTTTAGCGATGCGGGCATGGCCTCGTTTCCACCCTCGTGACTCGTGAGACCCATCCTGCAGCTCCATCTTGATGGCTGACTTTTTTTTAAACCCTTTTTACGAAAGATTCTCACAAATAGGCTCACGACGAAACCAATTTTAAAAATAGACCGGCGCTAGCCATCTTGGCGTCGAGCTATCTACCCCGTACCTCTTCGCATTTCAAACTAAACAAGTATAATTATTCTGAGGAGTGTGCAACAAACTAAGATGTGGTTCAACTGGTTAGGAGGTGGGCTTGTTATAAAATGTAGAAAAAAAGGTTCAACACAGGGGTTTGAACTTAAGTCTCCAAGATAAGAAGCCCACCTCCTAACCGGTTGAACCACAATTTAGTTTATTGCACACTCCTCGGAATAATTGTACTTGTTTAGTTCGAAACGTGAAGAAGTACGGGGTAGATAGCTCGGCGCCATGATCTACGGCGTCAAGCTTGGCGCCATCGACATCCGCGTCAGCAGCTGCGCATGGACCTTGGCGCTAGGGTGGCTGGCGCCGAGACGTTGTAGCTTGGCGCCAGCGTGGATGGCGCCAAGCTAAGGATCCATTTTTAAAATTGATTCTGTCAGGGACGTATTTGTGAGAATCTTTCAAAAATGTCTAAAAATACAAAAAAGTCGTCTCGATGGCTCCCCACACCATGGAGGTCGCCGTCGCCTACGCTATGTAGCCATGGTGCCCCGCCATGCGCTGTCCGCGAGTCGCCGCTTGAGAGCAACCACGCCAGGCCCGTGGTGGCGGCCGCCCGCATGGCCTGCCGCGCGCCCCGTTGTTGTGGCCGCCGGCGTTTGGCTGCCCGCGCGTGCTCCCCGGCTCCCGCCGTGCGTGTCGCCTCCAGCCGCCTATGGCCGCCGCCGTCCACGTCTGGCTGCCCACCTGCAGGCCTCGCCGTGCCTTGAAACGCGCCTCCTTTTCTATTTTCTATTCCATTGGCAAGCCTGCACCTTGCTGATGAAAGCTCTCATTTTCCTCCTGTGCTTCGATCTGGACCATAGAATTTCGATTTGGACTCCAGCAATTCAACTTTTCCTTCGATCTGTGTTACAGGCGGAGCTTGTGGTGGCTGCCACCTTGAGCTGGCCGTGGCCCCGTCCCTTGAGCCCGCCGTCGCGGCAGCGCCCCTCGAGCTCGTGCATGGCCACCCCGAGTTTGCTGCCAACGCCGCCAAAGTGCACTCGTGCGCAAAGCACACCTAGCTAGATCTCGCCACCACCATACTCGCGCGGTCGCCGCCGTCGACGAACACACGGCCTCGCCGGCGCGGTGCAGAGCTTGCCACCGCCGCCCACATGGACCTTCATGCCGCTGCTCGCGCGTGCGCTCATCGTTCTCCCTGTAGGATGGTCTTAAATTAATCTTAGTGAAATTTACCTGGCGACGACGACCGTACCATGTCAAGAGAAAGCCGCCGCTGATGAGCTTCTCGTATCTGCTCGCGTTCGCCTCGCCAGAATTCCCAAGCACCGGCACGACGGTAGCGTTGCAGCCCTCCAGAAAGTAATTGCTGTAGCTGCCCGACCCCTCGTCGTCGTAACTACCTCCGGCGCGAACAAACGTGTTGTTGCGGCATGCCGTCCCCACAAGGCCGCGTTTCTGCCTCACCTCCTCTGCCGCTGGCTTGGTGCAGTTGTAAAATATGAGGTTCTGATTGACGGGGCTGATTGAGAATGGGCTTGGTGGAGACGTTGACACCTGGGGCATGGCAGCAGTTGGGCGTGGAGCTATTGAAGTCGTGGAGCTTGTAGACATCGGCAACGAGTAAGGAGCCCATGCCGTAGAAGATGTTGAGAATCTACAACGATACCTTAAAACCTAACCCGAGGTAAAGGGTGTTGCCTGAGCAAACGACTTGGAATCCGAGCACTGCGCAGTTACTCCGTTGCTTCCTCCGAGAGTAATCCAAACGCCAAACGCCAAACGGGTAGGAGATGCTGAGGTTGCCGCATACCACAGGCGCGCGGTCCTTTCCTCCTTTGCACGTATGCTGCTGCTGCCGCAAGCATCACCTGGCACCGACGAGACGAGGAAGAGCAGCAAGGACGACGGAGCCATGGGAGCGTATGGCGCGGGAAGGTTTCGATGATGGCAGTAGCAGGACGAACAGAGTGGTGAATCAGTTCTAAGACCAAGATAGATAGGCACAAGCGCCAGACTAAATGGTGAAGCTGGTGAGTCCGCGCGCCCTGTGTAGACTGTAGCGGCAGAAAGCTTTGAGTGGACACGTTGGGACCATCGTCATGCGCGCACGGAAACGTCCGATGTGCCCGTATGGGACGGGCAAAGCGACGACTGTCATGAGACATTGACGTGACTGGATGCCCGCCCTAAGCTTGATCAGCTCCGGGTAATACATGCTCTTGTCGGCCAAGCAAGCTTCACTCATTTATGCCAAACACTAAGGCTAGTCCCAGTGCAAGGTTTCATTGCACTGTTTCTAAGGATGCCACATCATCCCATGAGGTGTATTCTCATGAATGAAACAGGAAGTTCCAGTGCACAGTTTCATTTCACAATTTCATAGGATGCCCATGACATTTAATTGTGAGGCATGTGATTGGATATGGTTAGATGAAATGAAACTCTATAGCCCCCAATGCAAGTTCCAATAGGTTTCATAGTTTTGGAAACAGTGTATACACAGTTTCATCCTGATGAAACCCCTTCCCTCTCTCACTTCATAACTACCATGCCATGTCATCACATATGCTGATGTGTCACCGTATTTAATGTGCATGAAACATCTATGAAACTCCCACTGGGATTAGCCTTGAAAGTTAACTACATACAGCTGGCAACAGTTAGATATTGAAAGGACTCCAGACCGGTACAAACATCGTCGGCCACTCGGCCATTTCAAGAGAGCATCAGAGGAGACGACTAGCACTGTATTCACCACACAACACAACCTAAAACGTCCAGGTTATGCATCCAGCTGTAGGGATACGAGGTAGGCTACACTAGCGCAATTCAAAATTCTACCGCGTATAACCAGGAAGAACTGCCGTATAAGGATCACGGGATTACCACTCGACGCACTACTGGTGCGGAAGATGTAGATATGCGTCGATGCAGTGAAGACGATTACGTAGTCGTACGTAGTCGATCAACATAGTCGTACGTAGTCGATCACGTCCAGCAGCTCCTCAGCAGCTCGTCCACGTGCAGCAAGATCACCTCTGGTGCCGCGGCTCGTCGTGGCTCGTCGGTGGCTCGTCCAAGTGCTGCAGGCGCAACACCTCCAAGGTATCCACACGTGCAGGGAGGAAGCGTCGCAAGCCGGACTGCTAGATCCGCGAGTTGCAACAGGCGAGGGCGTGGGAGGCGCGGCAGGTGTGTTTTCGCCAAAAAGGTGTAAACCCTAGGGCGCCCCCACCCCTCTATTTATAGAGGTTCCTGACGGGCCTCTGGATCCGAGGCCCATTAGTACTTCTAAACCTAATCCAACTCGGATCAGATCCGAATTGGGCTTCCAGCCCCTTAAGTGTGTGACCCTATGGGTTCGGATACGTATAGACATGGCCCGAGTACTCCTACTCGGCCCAATAGTCGGTAGCGGCCTCTAGCAAGACGTGCCAACTCCTATACGCACACGAAGATCATATCAGACGAACCATCACAACATAATATACATGCTATTCCCTTTGCCTCACGATATTTGGTCTAGCTTCAAGCCGACCGCTCTTTCTCGATCCTGTGATTCGGAATCCCTTTGTAGGTTAACTCTTAACCGTACGTAGCATGGCCATGCATTTTCGGATCTGATCACTCGAGGGCCCCAGAGATATCACTCTCAATCAGAGAGGGGCAAATCCCATCTTGATTGACCATGTCTCATAGCATGCTTCTTGACAAACCCGAAAACTACCTTTATAACTACCCTGTTACGGCGTAGCGTATGATAGCCCCTAAGTAGGTCGATCCACATCTAGAATACATGCGACAATCTCAGGTCTAAGGACAAAGCGTATATGTTGTTTAAAGAGAGAACTACTTCTCGTGTTGGGTCAGTCCTAGCACATGTCTCCACATGTGTCCACATTATTAGTTCAACATCTCCATGTCCATGACTTGTGAAACATAGTCATCAACTAATACATGTGCTAGTCTAATATTCATGTGTGTCCTCACATGAACTCCGACTAGGGACAACTTTAGAATAACCATACAAGTAAAGAGTTTCACATACAATTCACATAATTGCAAATCAATTCAAGTAGCCTTCAATGGATATTCAACATACAAATCATGGATACAAATGGAATATCATCATCTCTATGATTGCCTCTAGGGCATACCTCCAACACCAGCTTCCTGAAAACAAAACCCCTGTCACCTTCCCAAATACTGATGTTTGTCGGGATGTGCATAGACCACAGATCATATACATGTGGAATTTCTCTGATAAGTTGTATTCTTTCTTTAAAGTACACAAATTGTATTTTTTTTTGGAAACGCTGACAAATTGCATTGGGTCATCGGAGGCGACGGCGTGCCTACGTGGACCTGGCACGGTCCAACTTTTCATGATGGACCCTCACCACTAGATGGGCTCGGTCCATGGAGATCCGCTCTAGGCCGCAATGCCTGACGAATGAGTAGCCGAGCTGCTGCCGTTGCCGTCTCGCCGTCGAGACGCGCGGCAGTGAACAGCAGTTACAAAACCATCCCCAGCCATCTCCTACGGCGCAATAGCAGCTGGTATCTGGTACCATCCCATGAGGGCATGAGCAAATCTCCCAAAAAAAAACTCTCCACTCTGCACCTTGCTGCATCGCTGGCTCCGTGCCGGTGATTAGGGTGGCAGATGGAGAGGCTGCAGCACTAATCCAATCTTGCACCATCAGTGGCGTAAACCCTTTGGGTACGCATGCCTAACCTACCCTTGTTGCCTTAGGAGAATAGTAGGAGTAGCGGGCATTCGAAGAACCATGTAAGTATCACGCACTTCGACTGGTTCCATACTTCCACAAGAATTATAATCGATTTACCCACAGATATGATTTTTAGTTATCAGATGCGTAGATCAATTTCATTTGGTGCTTCTATTGTTCGAAAACGTATTCTGATTTTGCATTGAGACCATGAGTATTTGGATTGAGTAGTTTTCTTTTTTGGGTTCACTTGGACGGCTTGTGGGTGTCAACTGTCAACCTTAACTTTTGATTGGAACCTGCAGATTAAACTAAGAAACTTCATAGCTGATGCACCGGTGTTTGGAACCTAACTCAATCAGTCAAGCAAAATTTATGCCCCTTTAGGCCTCAGTTATATGTGTGTCGTGACTCATGGCTACGATCAGCTTCATGCCTTCATCCTCGTATTTCAACATGGCAATAATCCAGGATCCAACTATATGCTGATCGACTCTACTAATAAGGCCATGACTTGAAAACTGTAATGCCTTGATTTTTTTCTAGTATGTGTAATGTCTTGGATACCTTTTCAGTTACCTAATTCTGGTAAAAATGTAAAATTAGCATTTGGGAGATTTTTGGTGATGGATGACTATAAGGTGTGCTGGTACGTCGACGAAGAACAATGAGAAGGTCTAACTAACAAAAATATAGAAATATTAGGATTATGTCAAAATATCGTATGCATAGTTGCAAAACTTTCCTTCTTGGGACCTTAATGACTTTGAATGCAAAATATTATAGTAGGCATGTTTCTTTTGAGACAAGTATTAGAGTAACTTAAGATTTCTACCCTCTCTCATATAGATGCATAAGTTCAGTGCATAATTCCAATGCTAGGTAACCTTGTCACAGAGTTGGTAGCCGATGTAAGCTTTTTGAATTCACAACGCTCATCTCCTTCATTTTTAGCACTTCGCTAAAAACTTGAGTTTTGGTACCACTTCTTGTACTTGTGCTTTCTGCATTCAAATTGTAAGATGGATCTTCGCTGCAAAAGAATGAAAAAAATTGTTTCTAAAACATCAATGCTATAGTAAATAGTAGTGAGCAGTTGCAGAAATAAGTATCGTGAATATCTTACAGAATTTGGCTGAAGTTTTGTCTCGGTGGCATGTCCAAATCATCTAAACCTCGCTCAAACATTTCCAAAACCTTTGCTATTGTAGGGCGATGCATTGGTAGTATTTGGATGCACCACAGGCCAATCACACTCATCTTTTTGGCTATTCCTTCATCTTCACTTGAGACCTCACATGCTTGTAATCCATCACCTTGTCTAAAATGATCATAAATCCAATGTGGAAAATACTTTTCACTTGATTTCTGAGCAACTGATTTCACATTTTTTCTACCTCCAACCATCTCTAATAGCATCATTCCATAACTATAAACATCTGATTTTGTTGAAACAACTCCAAAGGTTCGAGAGTGCACTTCAGGAGCAATAAAACCAACTGTCCCTCTAGCACCAGTCATAGAAAGCTTGCTCTCCTTGGTATGGCACAATTTGGCCAAACCAAAATCAGCAACCTTTGGGTGAAAATCCTCATCTAGAAGGATATTTTGAGGCTTGATATCAAAATGGATAATGCGTGTATTACAACTGTGATGCAAGTATTCCAATCCTCGAGCAATTCCAATCGCTATTGTATAGAGCTTATCCCATCCTAAAACTGCTTTAGGATTCTCTGAGTATATGAACTTATCCAAAGAACCATTGGGCATGTACTCATATATTAGGGCCCGCTTTGAGCCTTCCAAACAAAACCCAAATAAGTTAACAATATTAACATGAGAGGTCCGTCCAATGCTCATAACCTCGTTAACAAACTCCTCTCCTTCTCCTTTGGAGTTGTGCAAGAATTTCACAGCCACTAGACGACCATCATCTAGCCTTCCTTTGAAAACCGCACCATAACCACCTTCTCCAAGCTTATTATCAAAGGAAGATGTTATCTTTGTTACTTCTGAGTACTTGTATCTTTTGGGAGCTAGGGATCCATGCAATACTAGTAGGGCCTCAATGTTCCTTTCAGTGTTTCTGCTAGTCTTTTCACATAGGAAAAAATGTAGCTTTCCTCTCTTTCTATGCCATACAAGCACATATATACATGGTAGGAGCAAGCTTGCAGCTACTGTCATCAAAACTGAAATTAAAGCAGATGTTACTTTTCTCTTGAAATAGTGAGCTGCTATATTATTATCATTAAGATTTCCAAGACCGTTAACAATTCATATTTTTCTCTTTTTGTATAAAAAAATAAAATAAGAAGTGCAAAGTAAGAAAATATGAAGAAGCCATATAATCAAAGACCACAGATCTTGCTCCAAATTTCCCAATTTTATATTAGAAGCCACAACTTGTGGATCACATGTTCCGAATTTTCATTTTTCAAATCTATGTGAGAATAGATATGATAAATGTCATAATAATTCTTCTATGATCTTCCACAGAGTAAAACTAAATGTAACTTGCCTGACTACTGAAATTTGGATGACTAATATGAAATGCTATTGAATGTAGCATACCTATTAGTATTATCTTCCTTCCAGTTCCATTTCTACTACCTGAAATAGCATATACAATATTAGGAGGGACTTTGCTTAAAAGATTTTTAGGGAAATCCTGATTGTGGCTTGTTGAAGTATATGGTGCCATTGGAATTCTATCATTTTTTATGCAGGCGTCCTATCTCTAGCAAGATGGAAATTTTGTTTCAAGAAGGAAGTGAGTCTCACCTTGTATAAAGCTAAGCCCTCCTTGCAACTTTACTAGAAACTTGGCTACGTAATTTTCATTACCAACTTCTTATTAGGGTCTCTTTGGGCCTATGACCTTGTAAGCTTGTGCTTATCCCCTTTTTACACATATATAAATACAAGAAAATCCAGTAGGGACCTCTCCTACTGTTACATTAAAAGGTCGATTCTTTTGCTAGAAGGAAAGAATGAGTTAATATTTGACGGTTCAAAAAGTTGGAAATGAAATTTGAATAAAATGCTACACCTCTGGGTTGACGTCTGCCATATGCCATTCTTGTGTGTATAACTGCACTCTCTTTTTATTAAAGTCAGACTTTCATAGCGACAATTGACAAAGGAGATGCATTGGTATATAGTGAATATCACGAACAGCATATTTGGCGCAGGCTGCAGTTTGACCCAATCCGGCCTTAAGGCTACACCCTGACTATCAGAATATCTTATCTTATATTTTTATGACCGTGAAATTTACATGGAATTGCTTTTGAATATAAATGTAAAGATAATAAAATTATTTGGTACAATCTACAATTTATTGGGCTAATTATCGATTAAAAAGATATGAGTTTAAATCTTGAAACACTTGTGCAGTTAGAAAAAGGAAATGTAGGGGTAGCTGATTCATATAATAAGGTTGGATCTAGAGGGTTTGTGGAACTGATCTTTTCATTGCACTAGCTGATCTTTTCATTGTGCATAAGAGCGAGGTAGAGGTGAGCGGCTACGCTAATTTAGGCATGGAATATGCTTGTCTGTGCATAAAAGCGTGCTGTTCCCGCATGTCCTCTCCACAAGCCCATCAGCCGCTGCCGTTGCCGGCTCCGACAGCTTGGTGCAGTCGTAGAGGATGAGTTGCTGATTTGTGGGGCTGATCGAGAACGGGTGAGCGATCTTCGATGAGGTGTTAACTGTAGGGAGAATTTGTATTGGCTGACTAAGTGGCTAAGTTTGTCAGGTCCACAAGCTTGTGCATATCCGCGACAAGCAAAGAGCCGTTGCCGTAGATGATCTCTAGGATCTGGAGCTGTATAAAGTTCTGGAGGTAGTACCTGACAGTGGTGGAGTCAGAATATGAGAGTTAGGTGTTCTCAGCTAAAAAAAGTTGTACCATTCAAGCCACGCTCATAGGCAAATATGTTCGAAGTTGCGCTTAAAGTAGATCCCCACAGGTCACATGGGCTTGGTAAACTTTTTCCCAACTTCATCACAACCAAATCATCATGTATCGCTAGAACATGACTAGATTTAGCAATCGAACATCCATTTTACAATGTACGGATCAATATGCAGGGCTGATTAATTAGTAGGCTAAGATCAGAGGGGTCAGCATGGAACAAGGGCGTGGAACCTTAGTTTCACTTCTCACTAATACGCTTGCACAGCTTGCCGGAGGTGCACCCATATTTGATCCGTCGTCGTGATGTTGTTGGGGACCACTGCGTGCGAGCGCGCTCAGCCTCATCACTCATCCGCTACAACTCCGTCTCATGATGCGTGAAGTTGGGAAATAGTAGTCAGGGATTAGGAATTTGAGAAAGGAGAATGGATTTAGGAGAAATAAGAGAGGGAGAGGTGAGAGCTTGAGCGGGATGCAATGCCATCCATATTGAAAGAATCTGTTGTGCTGTGCTTATGGCAGTTGGTAGCCGGCCAGCATTGGGTGAAAAATGAACTAGACCTTAGCATAGCAGTTAGCATAGATGATCCTAGTTGGCCCAAGCTGCATGTATTGGGCTCGTTTTATACTAAGAATTGCTGAGCACCTTCTAATTAATAAGTATACACATGTATATAGGACATATATACTATTTTTTTCTGAAAAATCTTGGGTATTCCCAGGAATACCTCCACCCCTTGTACCGGAGGTATGGTGTGTGGTTCTCGCAAACGACCTGGAAACCTAGCAAACCACAGCTGCCCGTCGCCGAGCCGGACGAAGGAAGACCTGTCGCAAGGTAGGCTGTGAAACCCATTCGAATCCTCCGGTTGAGACCCCGCCGTGCACTTGCCGAGGAAGAGCAGCTCTTTGTTGGCTTTGCTGAAGGCGAGCGGCCGGGGGACGAGCGAGACGTTGAACGTTGGCGCTGGGCAGCCGGTGTCGAGCGGGAGGTTGATGTCCACCACATGTAAGGATTGGTTCTCGGCGAAGATGCTGACCACCCGATACGCCTGGTAGAGGGATTTGACCATGAACGCGCCGCTGCTGTTGCACTTGAGCTGGAATGCCGGCGGCCCGCACGGCGGTTGGTCGCGCTCTTCCAGCCAGAACGGGTAGGTGATGTTCAGGCCCCCGCATGCCTTGGGCCAACAGCTTGACGGCGGCTGTACCGCACCGGCTGCCGTCGCCGGCGGGAGGAGGAAGGAAGCGAGCAACAGCAGGAGAAGCCGAGGCATATGGGGTGGCAATGGCGGAGTGGTTTGGATTTCGGAGTTGGGTCAGCGAACGGAACTAAGGAATGCGAGCACGGAACGGATAGCGCGATGAGGACGGAAATGAGATGAGAAAGGGAGAAACTAGAAAGGATGGTGGCGACCGATTGTGGTCCACGCCTCCACCAAGGGCTAGTTTGGGAGCCTAACATCCCGCCAGGATCCCGATCTTTTCCCCAGCCTGGTGCTTCCCGTAAAAAATGCAGCACGGGCCAAAAATTCTCACCATTTGGAAGCCCACACCGAGAAGTTGGGCGACCCGTTTCCTCGCTTTTTCCCTGGGCAGGCCCTCCCCACCTCGAAGGTTCGGCCATCTCTTCCCCGTGCGGCTCCCCGAGCGACGTGAGCGACGTCGCCCGTGCGGCTCCCCCTCCCTACGCCTCGCCATCACTGCTCCTCGTCGCCTCCCCGTCCTCTCCGTCGCCTCCCCGTCACCTTCCCATCGCCTCCCCATCCCTCCCGATGGCGGCGGTGGATACCCGCAAGGGGCACGGCAGGTCGGCGGTGACGCCCGCCGACGCGGTTCCTCAAGCGCTTATCCTCTTCGGTGGCCGTCTTCTTGCCGGTGAGTCACCCATCCTCATCTTCTCCTCTTCTTGTAGGCAATTGTTTTTGCCTAGCTCACCCAAGATCTTGTTGTAGCAGGAATATTTTGTTGTAGGCCTCTTTTTAGCTTTGCTTTGGGGTGCCTCAGATAGTGTTTCTTGCAGCTTTTCCTTCGACAAGGGAGTCGGAGTATTTCTATATGCGCTTGTTCTTGTTAAGTTCGTCCATGATCTAGCAGAGTGACTTGCTTTTTAGGCTACCCTTTAGATTTGCTTGGGTAGTGTTTTGATTCACATGCCTGGATCTAGATTTGCATAGGGGTTCTTGATTTCACGGATCTAGATTTCAGTGTTGGCCTTATTTGCTCCTCCCATTATCCCCACCTATGAACTTCTTCTTACAGATACAGTTAGTAACTGTATTTTACTGCACTTTGTTGGAGCGGTATAGCAGCCTAAAGATTTAGTCCCATTTGAATGATATGTTCTTTTTTCTACTGGGAAATGGAGGTTTAAATGATTTCAAAGGCATTGCATTCTGATCTCTGAAGTCAAAGGTTTAAATGATAGGTTCTTTTCTCATGGATATCTTTAGGAGCTAGAACTGCTATGTCCTGCAATCACTGTGTAGTGTGTACTATTTTAAGTATATTTGACCTCTTGCTTAAACTGAATGTTAAGGAGAAAATAGCTAAGTTTACTGCACTATGTCACTAGTAGAAAAGAATTAACCTGTTAGAGAATAGCAAAATGATATTATACCGGGAACTATATGTGATCCTTAAATCTTGAATAAAACATGAAAGAGGGAATGCGTACCTCTATTCTGAGTTTATTTGATTGCAAGCAGTCATTGGCAAGGGACAAGGTTTGTTACTCCAGGGCACTGACTTCAGTCTGCAATGATCCTAACATCGTGAAATCACCATTTAGCTCGACCTTCAGTCTTCTGTTTCAATCTCAACAGCATTCATTTTATCCTTGAGCTCATCTACATATGAGTTTCTTTGTATGATTTCTTCCTTCAGCACATGGTTGCCTTGAGTTCAGCACATGGTTGGTTGCCTTACCTTATAGATTGTTAATGGAGGCTAAGACACATAACTGTCTTTTCTAAATGCAATGTCTTTAAATGTTGCCCTCATGTCCTGTCCACTATATGAAAGCTGGTAGTATGCTCAACCCGGCTAATTGTGTATATGATAGCTGGTAGTATGCTCAACCCAGCTAATTGAATTTTATCTGTTCTTTTAGTTTCCTGGTCTTTGGCAATTTTTGTCACATGCTCATAGCCACCTTCTTTTACTTTCAGCATTGTGGACATGTACCTCTGCACTATGATTTGCATGTGCTCTTGTTCAAGTATCTGTTTCAGTGCAATTCATGGGTTGGTCCAGTCTGTCAGCAGGCAAGGGTAATTGAAGTCTCTTTTTCAGATTCAATCAGCTTAGACAATGGGCTAACGATTGCATCGTCCGAGCCACTTAGTGCCTAGTATGTTTCTTATGCTACCTTTTTCACGTTCTACTGATATGATGCTGCTTACCTAAATCCTGTTTTAATACCATAACTATATGTTTCTAACATGTATCAGTGGTCCTTTTGTTTTCTTTCTGCACCTCTTTGTTTATGGACCTGCTAAACTTGCCCTGCAAATTTGCAATGCCCTGAAATGATCATGCTTGTAGGCTACATGGTTAAAGATGTAGAAAGCTGCAGTCGCTTTGGAGTTTCCTTTTATCCTGTTTTATCCTCGAGTTGGCAAGGCATGCTACAAGACCGTGATCTCAGGCTAGGAGAGGAGTCATCCTTATGTTTTATCATGCATGATCTAGTTGAGACTGTCGTCTGTTTTGTTTATGTGGTACCGTGAGAACAGAACTTATAGTTTAGACTGCATGTGTGGCTGGTGCTTTTGCTTATTTGCAGGGGCTTGTGCTGCAGCTGAACAGCAAGCCGCTCGGCTGCAAAGTGCTGCACGATGCTGTCCAGCTGAAGATGGTTGACTTCATGTTGGCTTGCTGCAGCTGGTACAGTTGCTGCTAGCTAGCTCCTGTAGCCGCTGCCGCAGACAGAGCTGCAGCAAGCACTACCGAACGGAGTTGGGCTGCGGTATCCTGCCATGTGCTGCCAAACAGCAACGCGGAAGGAGGGGGCAGGCTGTCCTGCCATGGAAGGGATTCCGAAATCAAAAAAATCCCCATAGAATCATTTTATCCCTAGCAATGTTCTGGCTAATTAAGCCCAAGCGTTTGATTATTCCCCGTTTTTTCCCCTCCGTCTCTCTCTCATTGATTTTTGTGTTGCCGACTACCGGATGACAAGTGGTGGTGGCGAACACGCCTGCCGCGGTTGGGGACGACGACCGGCTTACGCCCTTGTCAAATCATCAGCGTGGATAGTAAATAAGCTGATTGGTGCTTTGGGTTGCCAGGTCCGTAGTCCGTACTACATGGTCTCTGGCTCCTTCTATCCTGATGTGGCTCTTGTTTGAGAGAACAGAGGAATCCTAGAACTAGGAGACTTTCGGCTGCTTAGTTTTTTATAGGCCAAAGCGAAAGCATCATCCTACTAATCGGATTTTAATCGTTTAAAAAAGTGAATTTACCTGCTCGCGGTTGCAACGGTGGGTGTGGCGGTGGCAGCTGCAACGGTTGCGGTGTCAGCTGCCATGTCAGGAGGAAGCCGTCGCTGAGGAGTTGCGCGTAGTTGCTCGCGCTCGCCTTGCCATATCCCCCACGCACCGGCACGAAGATGGCAGTGCAGCCCTCCATAATAAAGTCATCGCTGCTGGAGTTGCCCCGCTCGTCTCCGACGCGAGCATAAAGCGTGTTGTTTCCGCAACTCCTCTCCGCAAGCCCCTCGGCCGCTGCCGCTGCCGGCGCCGGCGCCGGCGGCTTGGTGCAGTTGTAGAGGATGAGGTTCTGATTGACGATGGGGTCGATCGAGAACGGGAGAGCTATCTTCGATGAGGTGTTAGCTGTAGGGAATCTGTATTGTTGGCAGTCTTCATGGGTCAGGTTTCTCAAGCCCTCAAGCTTCTCCATATCTGCGACTAGCAAGGATCCGTTGCCGTAGAAGATGTCCAGGATCTGGAGCTGGTAGTAGTCAGGAATGTTCTTGTTCGGGTGGTAGTACCCGAGGTACGGAGTGTGGTTCTTGCAAATGACCTGGAAACCAAGCGAACCACAGTTGGGCTCCGTTGCTTGATCTGGAACGATCCCGAATGGCTTGGAGATGTTCAGATTGCCGCATCTTATATTGGCCGAGCAATCTCCTCCTTGCACGTTGACCGGTGCCGCCGTCGCTGATGCTGCCAGCATCAGTATCAACGACCACACCGCCCAGACGGGGGAGGCGAAGCTGGGAGCCATCAGAGCTTGGCAACTGAGCAAGGTTTCGACGAACTCCAAGAGAGAAGAACAGCGAAGCTTCGACAGTTCCAGTGAAGAAGAAACGGGTGCTGCCGTGCTGGGGTTGTGTGAGAAGAGGCGCAAGAGAATTGCGAGCAGCCTATGATTGAGCATGTCCTATGTACTAGCCGGAACCTTTGACTGGGCAATCGGGCCATCAACAATCTCGCACAGGGATTTCCGGAGTGCCGGGGCAAAGCGACGACTGTCGTGACTCGTGAACCAGCGATGTGAACAGGCCAGAACGCGCGCCCATCCATATGGTCCGGCTAAGGCACGCTCCTGTCCTATCGGCCAACAACCGCACCGTATTCTCCCACTACTCTTTTTGTCAAACAATTGACTGGTAATATTGCCCAACGGCAACACCAGTGCACATGTACACAGCTAGATGGTAAACGGAGACTGGTGAATTTTCCAGGTGGTCAACACGTTTTACGTTTGTAAAAGTTATACTAGCCACAGTTTGACTCAAAATTTCAACATAAATATGTTGGCTAAAGCAATGGAAGTGTGTATAGGTGACAACCCAAGGATTTTTAAGGAAGTCGTATCAGTAAATTTAGACATTTTCTCCTGAGTTTACAGCTAGAGTTTGAAATCATCAAGAACACAAAAAAAAAAGACTGTATCTTCTCGTTTCAGCAGATTTGTTCTGTATCGATTTTCTTGCACTGAAACTTGTGCTCGGTAGCCATAATCTTTTGTTCGATAGACACGAATATAGTTGCAAGGTTTTTGATAGGTATATTTTCAAAATTCATATTTCCACAAATAATAATCCTGTTTGTCAACAATGTGGACCGTGGCAATAAATTGCATCAACAACGAGGATCAACCACGCTGCCCAGACATGGGAGGCGAAGCAGAGCATCAAGCTCGGAGCCATCAGAAAATAGGAAGGTATATTTCTATGGTTGCAGACTCGCAGTAGAGAGGATTAGAAAAAGCGAAAAGGGCTGGATACGTATTTCTGCGGAGAAAGGCGTCGTAGGAGAATAATCGGACTGAGGAATTATATTTGGGAGCGGAGGCGCTGTAAGAAAGGCATAGGAGGGGGAAAATCCGTGAAACACAAGCTTGACGCTCGACGGACTTCTGAATTTCTGATACTGCCAGTGATACTGATAGGAGCTTGGAGCTAGCAAATGCCGTGGCCGTGGGGGAGGGTGCAATTGCAAAAGAGTGGTCATTGGTTAGGCCAAGTCATATTCAATGTATTCTATGCATCTGGCCGACCCAACTAATCATGGATACCAACTAGTAAGTCAATGTATTACTATGCGGCAGCGTTATTCTGCGGGTGCGGTTATGCACTGCAGAAGGCGACAGATCAGCCGATGTCAACTTCTATTGCTGGCCTGCAGCCTGATTGCTGAGCCGCGTGATGATTATTGGACTGCGTTGATGAAAGAATCAAGTGGGTTAACATCTCACTAGAGTTGGTGATGTCATCCACGTACAAAAGTGTCCCAAAACTAAAAAAAAGTCATAACTCTTGAACCAGACCTTCAAATCAAATTTCGATTGTACCGTTAAAATTTTTATAACATGATCTTCAAAATAAAATCCCACTTATGTTTGGAGAATATTTTTAAAAAAATACTTTTTAGATACGGATTAATTAGTCATGGCTACTGCGAACAAATGCTTGAACACCACAAATAAATAACTATTTTCTGTGAAGAAATTAAACATGTTATTTGAGTTCATATATTTTGTTCGATATGTATGATTGTTTTGTTCTATGGGTTTGTATAATTTATTCCATGTGTATATATCTCACAAAATATGCAACCTTAATTAAAAAATGTGAATTAAAAAAGTTCGTCCAAATATAGTCAAGTGGTATCTTGTTGTAAAGCTTTCATTATCAGAAATCCAATGGTGCAATCGGAATTTAATTTTGATGCTCGGTGTAAGATTTATATTTTTTAAGTTCCAAACAATTTGCATGTGGGATGACATTATCAGTTTTGACAGGAAAAATAAACCATACCATGGTTGTCCTCCTCACATTACCGGTGCATGCAACGATGTGGAAAGAAAATACATCGCTGCATGAAGCAGCAGACACCATGCACGCATCAAACAAGATCGAAAATTTGATAGTGTAGGACAAAACAGTAGAATATGAATATCAAATTGGAAGATTTTTCATATACATACATCTGGAACAAATTATATGAACTCAAAAAACAGAAAATATACTTATCAAATAACTTATATGATTTTTTTAAGAAAATATTTTTTAAAATGAAATATTAAATTTGATAACAGGGAACAAATACTTGAATAACCGAAATAAATAATTGTTTAACATGAAAAAAATAACAAGGTGAACAAATGATTATAAACATCCAATGAAATACTAAACATCACGACGATTGCATGATGCTAATAAAATAGACGTATAGTAAATCAAAGATTGAAAATTTAATTATTTAAGATAAAACATTAGAATATGAACGTAAAGATTCTTTTAAAATACATACAGCTGGAACAAATTATACGAAGTTAAATATTATACTAATCAAACAAGTTATACGAACTTACAGAATAAAATAGTACTACACATTGAACATATTATATGAATTCATAGAATAAAAGATTTATATACCTTGAACAAATTGCAGAAACTTATAGAACAAGTATTTATACACCTAGAACAAATTATATGAACCCACCGAATAAAAATTTGTACACATGGAACAAATACATTATAGACATATTATGGACATATAACGGTATTTTAATCCACGATTCTACATGGTTAACTAGTTTAATGGACAAATACATTATGTGAGGGAGTATATATCTAAATAAATTATATAAATTTAAGGGCAAATACATACATCTTAAACCGCCACATTGTGAATATAAAATAAATATTAATAAATTAAGAAGTAAATCGATAAAATAAATATTACAATTGATTAAAATAGAAATTAATAGGAAAAATGAATACAAGAAGAACTAATATTAAAAAAGAATGGAAAAATTGAAAAGATAAGTGTGACACCCAGTGTTAATGACAACTTAAGTATGACATTAAGAGGCTAACGGTGAAGTTTGGATTAAAGGAAGGTAATTTGAGCCAAAGTCAAATTTAAGCCGAATTCGACCAAATTTGCAATTTGGAGTTTCAAATATGGATAAATTTGGCAAAAATATGAAATTGATATTTGAGAGTATTTAGAACTCAAGAGAGTGAAGTTGTGGTCTAATTCAAGTCATAAACCTCTCAGAAATACAATTGAAAATGAAATTGATGAAGTCACTGTGCATCGTCCGAAAACGCGCGAATCTGAAAATGATATTGAGTACATGACTTTGGAGCCAATTTTTGGAGAATTTTTTTTGTAAGTGAGCAGATGTTTTTGGACATTAGTGAAATATGGACTATGGAGAAGGTAAATGAAATGTTGTCGTCCAGAGAAAGTGGAAGGTTTGAATTTAAAATGAAGCCAAAAATCAGCAAATGAGCAGATTTCAGGCTTCTCGCTGAAATAATCCTAAGTCTGAAAAACAGCATTGATTAGCAATGTTTGGGGCCAATTTCAGAAAAATCCCGTGTGTAAGAGATGGGTTCTTATGTGCAAAATGGAACCTTTGTTGTATGTTGAACTAAGATCAGTGGAAGTTGGGCAAGGTAAAGTGAGTTTGGGTAGTTAGAATCGAACCCAAAGTGGAGCAAATGGCTCTGCCGAGAGGTCTGACGAAACTGAATCGTTCGATTCAGTGACAGTCTCATGTTGTTAGAAATTTTGGAGCTCAAATTCACAGTCTTAGAGCGATCCTTTCAACGTGAAGCAAAAATAACAAATGGAGTGCTTGGGATACTCTACAAGTTTGCTTAAAAGAATTTTATGAGTTGAGATGGAAAATTTTGAGCAATTGAGGCCTGAACATGTCGATTTGGAGGAGGTAAAGGAGAGCAGAAAGAGCAGAGATGGCAGGAGCCGTGCCGCCGCCATCACCTCTGCCCGCCGGCCAGCACGACAACCCCATCCGCGCCACGCACACATGCAGCTCGTCAATGTGTCCTCCATGCACGCAGTGAATGCATGAATATATACCGCTCCCGCCCTCATCCATTTACCTGCCACCATTTTCACCAGAGCAAGCAGAGCATGACAGTAGTGCCGCCAACCAGGCCTTGCGCTGGCCGGCCGAGGCCTTGGCTGCCGCCGCCCGTAGGGGGCTCGGCTCAGGCCGCCGCCGGAGGGCCTAGCGCCGCCCGCGGATGCGCCCCGGCTTAGGGGTTGCTCCCCCCGCCGACCATGCTGACAGGGAGGCACCGCCGGCGAGACCCCGCCCCTGCTGCCGCGCCCTGCCTTGGGGCGCCGGGAGGAAGAAGCCCCTGGCGCTGGGGGCCCACGCGCCAGGGAGAGTAGGGGAAAAGGGGGGAGGTGACGGGTACAAAAGAAAGGGAGAGAGGGGCCGGTCCAAGGGGCCCCACGAGTCTGTGAGAGTGGGTAAGGGGGGGACCGGTAGAAAAAGAAGTTTTCCAGGGGGTTTTGGATAAGGTTTGGATTTTTGATTTTAAAATAGATTTAATTACATGTTACACCTTTTAATTCACCAAAATTCATAGGAGCATCCAAAAATAGTGAAATAAATTTAATAGGTTTGTTTTTATCTCCTTTACACAGTAAAATTGTTAAAACTTATTTGTTTATAGAAACATTTTGGGTATTTATTTAGTGCCTTTTATTAAAGGTATTAAATAAATACTTAATAATTCCAAAATACATAAAATATGAACTAATGCTTTTCTAATTACAAAATTAACCATAATATATAGTAATTAGGAGTTTAAGGTTAGAAAATAATTATGATGCTTTTCAAAAATAAAAGAAAAGGCTTACTTTTTAAATAAAAAGATAAAGATTAAGTATTTTTTTAATGATTTTCCTTAAAATATTTAAATAAATGCTTAAGCTTTATAAATAAAATTCTGAATAATGTTTTGATGTAATTCCAAACAAATGTTAATCCATAGTTTTACATTTTCTTTTACATTAGAAATTAATTCAAATGCTTTTCAAAAATAAAAGGAAAAGTCTAAAATGGGTTTAAATAAGGGAGTTTAAATCGCGAGTTAGACGTTTGGGTAGAGTTTTGTTGGCTTGCAACTTTATCATGAAAGAAGTTGTAGAGTCCTGTACTTAAAAAGTTGCATCTCTGACTCATGCATACGCCTTATCATAGATACTGAAGCTCCAAGAGCGGAATTTCTGGAAATTTCTGAAGAACCTCCGGAGTTTGAGGAAATTATTGAGTTGATCCCTTGTGAAGCCAGACCGTCGGACAGCGCTAACATTTTTACAGATCAAGGCAAGCCCCGGTGCATTTAAGCCTATCTACTTTTGGAGTTATCATTTCATGTGTCCAACTATTGGTTATTTCTTTATGAATGCATTAAGTCTAGGAGTTGATTGAAAACTTATTTTTATGCATAATCCGACCTTGTTATTAAGGACGTCTTTGCCACTTGTTTAATAATTAGTAAGTATCCCATGCTTAGCAAAGTATAGTCACGCTACCTCTATCATTTCTGAGTACCTATGGTACTCAGCAACCTAAGGTAACATTGTCATACACAAGTATATCAAGGGAATGACCTGTTTTGGAAGATAGTGGACGGAAGCTTGGATGGAATCAAGAAAGGAGTCTTGAGTTCCGTAGTTCCGTCTACTCGGTTAATTTGAAGGACCGATCGTTGTTTTAACCAGTGATCAAGTAAAATTACCTAGTTGCTTACTGCCATATGGGAACCAGCAAGCCCGGTAGGTTAGTTGGCTCTCTGATCGGAAATATTTCGTACCCGTGCTTAGCGTGCAGTGGAAGGGCAGGGGCGTAACCTGAAACTCACATTGGAGATCAGGCCAGACGTGGGGTCCCATGTGGGGGTGCGTCCCTAGGTTCGAGTAGTCATATTTCCGATCGTTGGGTACAGCTAATCGAAAGGTCGTTATGTGCAACCCGGACAGTTGTATATAGCTGATGGTCGGGTATCTCCTGCAGGATGTAAATCGGTCCGGATCGCCGCAATTCTCGGATATGAATGCACTTGATCATTGCTTGAGCATCGTAGTGTAACAAAGAGAAGGGAACCGTTTGCTTTGAATAAATATGTTGTATGACTTAGTTCCATCTGGTTGCTAAAATATTTTTCAACATCTAGACTGGTCAGGTAACAAACTCAATCTAAAATAAAAGATAAAACCTCTTTCTGCAAAATGTGAGTCAGCCAATACACCATAAAGCTATCATACAGTGTATCAGAAACATTTATATTGGTTAGACGGGTCAGACTTGCTGAGTACTTCGTACTTAGGGGATCCTTTATTGTTGTTTTCAGAAACCCAGCAGGGACCCACCGAGGAGGAAGCTCCGAAGAACTAGGGTATCTTATGAGTCTCATGATACCCTAGAACAAACTTAGATGTTTAATTACTTACCTCGGATTGTTTTATATTTTAAACTCGTAGCAATGGTTTAACTTGCACTGTTAAGTTTCTTCAATCTACGGTTTGTAATAAATCGTACCTCTGTTATGTATGTAAAAATGTAATGTTTGTTGATGCTATCCCATCGTGGAAGCGATCCTGATGTATGGACCGTGGAGGTTTTCAAGGAGTTCTGTGAACAGAACCCTTGACGGACTACGAGACTTACACTGTTTTACTGTTTTAAGTGCGTTTTGGATAATTGTTGTTCTGACAGCAATTAGACGCACTTAAGTCAGTTTAAGTTGGGTGGTTCCATCACAGTAAGGCACCGTACCGAGAAAAAGCGGAAGAAAGAAACGGAAACAAGTAGAATAGAAAATCGGAAGAAAGAAGAAAGGAAAAAATAGAGGGAAAAAGAAAAAATGAGAAAGAGATTATAAACAGAAAAAAATCAAAAAACAAGAAAAAGAAACCACCTCGGTGGTTCACGTGCGTACGGTGCGGTGGGCAAGAAGCGGATGGAGGTACTCGTTGGGCTGATTTTGAGCCACAGGCCATTTATTTCTGTTGGGCCAGACCGGGAGGAGGAACTAGGGGGAGGCAAAATGCGACATGCGGTTATTTTGTCGTGTACGCGACATATAGCCGCGGGTTATTCTGCCTCGGAAGGAGCTGAGCCTCGATATAGTTTTCCATTTATCTTTAGGCCCACTCGTTTGCATCCAGATTTGTGCTATCCAGGTTTGTGCTATACAAAGAGATACAGTAGGTAGGAAGTATCCTAATTCGTAAGAAAAATCAACTAAAAAAGATGTGGCCTAGATATCGCATTACAATCTTATATCTAGGAATGGTAATAGATCATGACCCTTACAACTCCTTCACGATCTAACACAGACTCAAATAATATTTCAGCTCGGTATTTATGGAGCCTGATTAGACTAAATTATTAGGCCCCACCCTTTACCACCCTTACTTATATCAAGTCAACGATATCATGGCACGAATACACAAGATATCCAAGTTGTCGCATGCCAGGATTGAGTGAAACCACTGGGAGCTACGCACACAATGCAAATGGGAACGTAAAACACCTAAATCTTTATGAGATGAAAGGATTGAAAAGTCCTGTTTGAATGGGCTAAGAGTGAGGATCTAAAAATTAGCCTTAAATGTGATAGTGAACTAAATATAAACTAATTTAAATTAATGGGTTCTAACTACCAATTAGTTATTATCTGTGCAAATTAACCTATAATTAACTTATGTTTAGTCATTCTATTTGGCATCAGGAGGTTCATGCAGAAGTTAATCTTTTTACTTCGCAAGGAAGTTCTTAAAGCTAAGAAATTAGACCTGGAATTCAAACAGCACCTAACGCGATGTCGACGCACGCTACCGTCGCACAGCATTCCGCGTGATGATGCAGTGTATCTAGAAATTAGCATGTCTTTGCGATCAAAATCATGTGCTGGTTTTTTTTTTCGCCGCGTGTACATAGTCCGCACAGGTTGACTACTGTAGCAGCAGAACTTAAGTCCGCAAGTGGGACCTAGCTGCCGTCAGGGCAGAGGCACCAGAATGCCGCCGCCCCGTTGTCGTACCGGCACTGCCCGCCGCTGGCGTTGCAGGCGCCGGAGTCGCCGACGCCAGCCGCCTTCCACTCCAGGCCAGGGGCGAACCCGTCCTTCATGAGCCGGCTGTAGTTGGCCGCCGTCATGGTCGCCGCCTCCCGCCCCAGCACCGGGATGTACGAGTACGAGCACCGGCCCATAGCAATCACTGGCGGCTCGTCCCAGGAGGTCCCGCCGAGGTATGCGTAGATGGGAGCACTGCAGTTCGAAGAGGCGTTGACATACTCGGGCCCGTCGGCTCCGTGCGGTTGCACTTGTAGAGGAAGCACAGGGCACGGTTGTGGAGGCTAATCGTGAACGGGCTCAAAGGGATGCTGACCGACATGTTGAAGTCGGTGAGGCACACGCCGTTGTCGCCGGCGGCGATCCTGCTGTGGGAGGCGATGAAGGAGTTGTTGGTGTAGCTGATGGCATGGACGTGGATGAAGGAGCTCTTCAATGAGGCCACGCGGCCGCCGTCGCTGCACCAGACCTCGAAGGACGGGTGGCTGCAGGGCGATGAGGTCTGGTTGATACTGCCGAGCCAGAACGGGTACCTGAGAGCGAGAGTCACGTATGTCGCCGGCTCGCAGGCGGCGCTGGCACGGTGATGGAACTGGAGGAGCAAGAAGGCAGCAAAGAGCGGGACAAGCAGTAAGGTTGGGCGCATGTTAACTGAGGTGGGAGTTGGCCGGGAGTGGCAGCAGCCAGCCGCGCTGGGATTTATAGTACTCCGTAGCTGTCTAGTCGATGATTTGATGAACCATACTGACTATCGGAGTGGGAAAACAGTAGGCCAATTAGCCTTAAGTCCTTAACTGTCTCCCCTGTTTGTATGGAGAAGAAATGATTGGCGACAAGGCGTGAAGCCGTGAACACTGCAGAGCGCTACAGATTATGGAAGAGTGGAAATGGAGGAGACCAGGCCACAATAATGTTCGGCTCGCGGAGTGTTGAACGGTGAGAAGAATCGTCTGCTCGCGGACAAGTTGATACTAACACGAGTTTGACGTATTGGTAGTGATGAAAACGGATGGGAACGGATGGTAAAACCTCCATATCTTATCCTATATTTTTTCACCGGGAACGGAAGCAGGACGGGAAGCGGGATAAACGAATGTACGAAAACGAACAAATATGAACAGAAATACAACGAAAATGGACCGGAACTGTGACCCTACACCAGGATGACACGTTTCAAACTACACTAGCACTCTAGCAGTCCTCAGTCCTGCACCAGCATTGCACATTTGCACCAGGTGACCAAAAGGTCAGGCGACCACGACCAGGCGCCAGCCACAGGCAGGCAGCCAGCAACTGAGCTACAGCAAGTCAGCAAGACAGCAAGCTAATAGTGTAGTTCTAGTTCACAAATCAAGACCACAAGGCAGTAGTTCTAGTTTATTACAACACAAATAGGAACATGACCATAAGTTCACAACACATTTGAAGAACCAGTTCACAAATAAACATAGTAACAGAATAAGAGTCTTGAGATCGACGGTCGACAAATGAACCTCGTAACAGAACCAGTTCACATATTCTTCCAAACTGCCACAGCTCACTCTCTTCATTCATCTCGTCTGGATCACTTTCCATTCCTTCTTCCTAAAAGAATCAAGACATGTCTCAGGTTAAATATTTCAAATATAACACTATTGACTATTGTAATGATCCGTACAACATGTCTTAGAGGTGAGACAGATGAGACATACCTCATCATTCAGGGGGTTCTCAGGTGAGACAGGAATGGTCTCTGGAGGTTGCAGGTCAGCCACAATAGAAGGAATATATTTGGCATCTGAAAAAATAAACACATCACAGATATGAATAGCTTAGTGTATTACAATATGAGTAAATAATAGCAATTCTTGCACAATTGTAACTAAAAAGGGACTATGATTAGTACCTTTTCTTGCTGCATGTATCCAATTTTGGGTGCATATCAAAGCTTGTACCATCTTAGGATCAAGACGATTACGATAAGGATCAACAACTCGACCAGCAGCACTGAATGCAGACTCCGATGCAACTATTGACACTTGTATGGCCATCATATCACGAGCAATTTGTTAGAGAATAGGGTACTTATTCGTCTCATTCTTCCGGTATGATAAAATATCAAATGGATTTTGCTTCTGAAGTGACGCCACCATGTACATCTCCAACTAATTTGACTCATTTCCATTATCCCCATTCTCATTATATGAGAAGTTGTCAAGGTTAGCATCTACATTTTCTTCAAGTGGATCTGCTAGGCTACTAGGATCCATCTCATTCACAGCACTCTTTGCCTTAAAAGATGCAGATTTAGAGCTAGTATAAAACTGAAACAAGTTCCTTACAACACTAAGAAACTCTTCAAGTTGAACCTGATAGTAGTCACCATAGAACTTTCTCATGTAGTACTCTACAAGTTTATGCTTATACCTAGGGTCAAGAAAGCAAGCCACTGCAAGACTAGTACTAGAATTGGTCCAATACTTTTCAAACTTTTCTCTCATAGAAATTACCATTTTTCTAATAGTCAAATCATCACTAACACACCATTTGTCGGCATATCTTTTATCTCAAAGTGAAGAGTATCTTGGCCTCTTAAGTGGATTTTGATGAATTAATGACACAAGCTTAAGTGTCTAAAGTTTCAAGTGCATAAGCAGGTTTAAAAGGAGTGTTGGACATGGAGCACTTGTGATTGACCCTCAAAAGGAAATGAATAGATAAATGGTATATTTTGAAGGCTAAATTTATTTTTGGTTTGAATTTGAGTATAGGAATGCCGCACTATTAAGAGGGATGCGTAATCTCTGGTCTTTACGTTGAAAAAGGTGCTCAAGATGACCTAACAAACCTATAAGAGATATCTTTGCACCTGCACATCACATGGGGATACTTAGATTGGTACTAACTTGAGAGTTCCGGATTTCTCCGGAGAATCTTCCGAAATAATCCAGAGTTTGCAGAGTTTTCGAAGGAATTTCGGAAGTCCAGAGTTTTCTGGAAAGTTTTCCGGAAGAATTCAGAGGTCCCAGAGTTTTTGGAAAAAGTTTCGAAAAATTCCAGAACTTAACTCCCAATGGCTAGTTTCGGGGCCAAGGGGTATAAAATCCTCCCACAGTTACTCTCTTGACCTAACTTTGTGCTGAGCTTGTGAATAGCATTCAAGTCCCCCTCTTTACTCCCCTTTGACATTCTTGGTGAGATTTGGTAGGGATTTAAGGAGGGATTCAAGGGAAGGGCAAGAGAGAGTGCTAGTGAGCTGATTTCCCATCTCTTGAGCATATTGTTCTTTATCAAGCTGGTGGTTTCGCGTTTGTTACTCTTGGAGCTTCAAGCTCCAAGCCAGTTAGGCATTGCCCGTGGAGCATCCAAAGAGTGTGGCTGCCCACGGGAAGTTTGTATTACCCCGATGATTGAGTAAGTGACTCTAACTTGAGCTTTGTGGTAGCTAGAGGGAGGAAAGTGGCTTAGCAGTGAAAAGCCCACCCTTCGTGAGTCCTCAATGGAGACGTAGACTTTGTGCTTATTGTTCTTAAATTTATTCATATTCAAGCATAGAATATATTTCTAGTGTTTATGCTCGATCTACATTTCTAAAAAGTTTTCAGTTGTTCTATCTTGTGCTAAAGGCCTAGAATAACCTGTTGCTTAACCTATATTCGGTGATTTACATTTCAGAAAGTATTTCATAAGGTTGTAGTTCAAATCCTTTGATTTCCAGAGAATCCGAAGATTTCTTCGGAAATTTCGTAAGTTGTGGAATTTCTATAACAATCTCCGGAAACTTCGGAAGTCGCTGATAAAATTGTTCGAAGTTGTAAAAATTTTCAGGTTCGACTATTCACCCCCCTCTAGTTGATATCCTAGATTCTTTCATAAAGAAACCTTTGTAGAACAAATTCACAGTGGGATATGAACTACCAGAACTCATTAAGATCATAAAACTTTTTCAAACTTTTTCAAGCACTTAAAAACTTTAATAGCCATGCCCCACTCACCATCAGTAGGAGAAATAGGCTTGTACTTACGACGAATTGATGTTTTCAACCTCATGAAAGCAAGCTTGTAGTGCAAGGCATCCCTTAACATTATATAGGTGGAGTTCCACCTAGTTGAATACATCCAGCCCACACTCACTAGCACTCTTCATGAGTGCCTCCCATTGCAAGGGAGATCCCTTCACACTTTGTACAAGTGCTTTGATCTTTTCAAGTGTATGAGAAATAACTTTGAGGCCATCTCGTGCGAGTGGGATGGGATGAAGGGGATTAGGGTTAGGGGAGCATTTTATATGGCTCCGGCTCCTCGCTCAGTCTGTTGGGCTGAACAGCTAAGGCCTGAGGGGTTGGGGTTTGGGGGAGTGGGCCTATCCCGGTAAATTAGAAATGGGATGAATACGGGATCATCCTAGATTAAAATGGAATCCCTCAAATATGGGTGGGATACCCCTCAACCATATCCCATCCTGCTCGCGGGTACCTATATCATGTTATCTGTTCCGTTACAGCATCTTACCGTCCCGTTTTGTATAGCTCCAAATATGGAACAAATATAGAAAAAATGAGCGGGCGGTGACTGAATTTTTTTGTCCGTCAGTTTTCATCGCTACCGATGGGGTAGTCGGCGAGGTCGGTGTGGAACGCCACGAGGGAGCTGTTGCCGTAGTGGATGTCGAGCACGCGGAGGTAGGAGTCGCTCAAGAGCGGCGGCGCGGCGTCCGGTCGCACGCGATGCCGAAGGACGGGTAGCCGCAGTAGGATGGCTGCCGGCCACGCAGACAGAACGAGTACCTGATGGACAGGTTCCCGCACGACGCCGGTGCGCAGTCAGCGTCCAGCGCGGCGGCGAGCAGAGGCAGGACAAGCAGTGCTAGCACGGCGGCGGCGTGCATTATGATATCGGAGGAGCAAATGCCGAAAGGAGTATGGACGCTTGCGGGTTCTTATCGCATTCTGTGGAGCTTGTGAGAATGGATTATCGTTTTTTTCCCTTTTTATTTGTGATCAGGTTGCGAGTTGAGAATATTAAAAAAATTGGATGTGTGCGGGCTGGAGATTTTCTTTTAAAAAAGACAGCAGATGGAGAGGAGCCGATTTGTCTGACAAATAGGTTCTTGACAACGAACGATACGTATTGCAGAGTGTGGTCGACTGGAAATGTCTTGGCAGTTAGCACCATTCTAGTACTACTAGTAGCGTTTTCTCAGTTGACTCGTAATAATTAATTTGTAACAGAGTTTGCTCGGCAATAGCAACAACGTAGCGCACGGGCCGAATGTGCAGTTTTGCCCTGGTGAAAGGTACCTGGGCCTTAGGCTCGCACGAGTCACGCATCTGGATGGGCTTGGCCCCGGCTCCCGACAACCGACCGAGCGCGAGTTGCTGTTGCCGTCTCGCCGTCGCAAGGCGCGGCGGTCGGCGGCGAACAACATCCCCATCCATTATTCTCGGCCGCTACCTACCGCGGGATTGTGGCTGGAGGCTCCACCTTGCACTGGATTAGTGCCGCTGATCAGGGCGGCAGATGGAGATGGGGGCTACAGCACTAATGCAGTCTCGCGCCGCGGATGGCACAAAGTCATGAACCCTTGGGTCGCCGGCTGGCCGGCTCCTGGCTTCGGTCACTCCGGCCAAGAACCAGACTATCCGTGGCATCCATATTGGAACCAAGTAAGCACGCTGCCTTCCTTTCATGCAATATTTAACTGAGCAGCCGTTATGATGAGGGTGCAATTACCTCTCCTCCCTTTGATTGTGCCGTCGATTGTTATCAATTGTGCTCTGATTTTACTATTATCAGTTTGTCATTCCTGGTTGAATTTGATTAGGTCCTTAGTGTTGGAATTCTTTGGGTGGTCAAAAGGCAAGGGAAAAAGAGACGGGAAGAACGGGATAGACACGTGGCCACCACCGTGCCTTGATCGGAGGTGCAATCGAAACTTGGTACCCTAAATCCTGGGTCCCAGATTGCCCGCGCCACAATAAAATGGGGATGCCCGCCTCGTTTTAGGGTTATGCCAAAGCTTTCTAAACCCTCCACGCACACCCTACATGCCTATTCGACCTAGGCGACGCTGGAGCGACCTGAAGATCGCCGCCGCTGCGACCTCCTCGCCGTCCCCGTACCAGGACAGACTAGGTGAAGCTCGGAAGGACGTCGTGATCATCCACGGCCTACTCTAACACCGACAACTCCTTCACCAGCCTTTGTACCGACTGAGATGGCCGGATCATCACACGCCATCGCCGCCGGTTGTAACCCCAACTCGTTCTCAGTGATTTCTTACTCGTTCTCGGATGTGTTCATGTTTTAGGTGTTAAGATCATGTTTAAGTTATATGATTAAGTCATGGTTAATTAATGTAGATTCCTACATTTAGTTTGATGAAAACACTTTTTTCTGATTCTTCAGTTGAAATATAGTATATACTCGTTTGAATTTGGGTGGATTTTTGGGGATTCAGTTGGGCTTAAGTGGTGTTTCTGGATAATAACAAGGGTTTTTAACCTAATTGTTCAGGCCAACAGCAATCCATATGTCTGAGTGAAGATACTGGATGACCTTAAGAGCACTAGAAATTAAGACAACAGTGCCTAGTTCAGTGACCTCAGCCTACATTCCCTGCCCATCATTTTTCTACGAGCTTCAGATACATAGCAAGAATCTGAATAAAACAAATGACAGGGCATCCTGTTCTTTATAAAATTTGGTTCAGCTGGTGTTCTCAGCGCATGACATTTTAGGAAAAATACTTTGTTAATTTATGGACAGGGAATAAGTGTAAACTAAAAGGTCTAATAAGAATGAACTTTAAATCATTTAACGCATTGTAATGCACTATTTCAACCATCAATTACATATGTATATGCTTATATGGTATTTTTGGAGGCACAAAATATGAAACCTCCCATTTGAATTGGCCTAAGAGAAGTCAAAGTCTTTGTATACCTCATGGCATTTCAGAATTTCTTTAGTTGAACAAGTAGAAATTTAGAATCAAGGTATGCATGGCTATGGCTCTCGGTTCTCTCAGTTATTTTCTTGAGTTCTAAGTTTATTCACGAGTGAACTTACCCTGCTGCCATCAAGAGGAAGCTGTCACTGATGAGTTCCTCACAGTTGCTCGCAATCGTCCTGCCAGACCTCACAAGCACCGGCCCGACCTTTCTAGTTTGAGTGATCAGAACACGGCAAAGGCGGCCTACTGGTCACGGTTCAGGATCTTTCCGACCTTTCAAGTTTCGATTCAACCATGTCGAGTTGTCAGCTGTGGAATTTGGAGCTCAAATTTGCGAAGGAAGTCTTGAACAACATACAATCCTTGGTCAAAACTTGGCAAACTGATCGTACACACTAAGCAAGCATGGCTGCAGCAGCTGAATGGTATGAAGAAATCATAGCGCGTCGCCGCGAAGATGCAATGGGGACATAAAGCAGGAACTGTCGTCCTACACGTTTAGTGGAACGTCTGGAAGGAACGAAATTGGCAGATTTTCAATGCGCTGAGTCTTGATCGGCAGCTTGTGGTCTAGCACACAAATGAAGACAGTGAGATACTGAGATGCACAAGCTAGCGACCCAGGAGATCGGAGTATGTTTTCCTTTCTGCTGCTTCAGTAGCTATACGTACTGTGTTGCAGTATATCGTCGATTTCTGGAGCTTTTGAATCGGCTACTATAGTAGCAGGTGTGCTCTGTTTCTTTTTCTGCCCTTAAACTTAAGACAAGCTGTGCTCCAAGCATTTCTGCTTTTCTATGTATATTTTCTTAACACTTCCTGTTTTTTTCGAGGAATTCTACGGTAGGCAATCGCCGACCTCAACATTGTCATTAAGAGGGGATGAGGCACATCGTTCCAAGTTTTTTTTTCCCTGAACATTTCATTTCACGTTCAAGAAAACAACATTTGAATGTACATCTCACAATTTAACCATAAAAGGGGGGAAATACAAAAAAATTAGCATTGCGACCCTGAAAAGTTAAATATATCCACCGGAAATTAAAAACGTGAAGAGAACTAAATCATTTTGATTGATGTCATGTTTATGCCATGACAACTATATCATCACGAAGACATCGAAACCATGACTGTTGTAATGGATGAAGCATTTGTCGACTGAAATGGGGAGTAGAGGAATGGCTTGGATGGCATCTCCAATTCGCTGGCGCTCCTCTCCAACATCTCTATAACTCTGCTCATGGAGGGGCGGTTCTCAGGTGCCATTTGTATGCATCTCAAGCCAACCGAGGTCAATTTTCTTGCAATCTCCTCAGTTCCATGTGCAACTCGGCAACTTTGGATATCCTTTACTAGATGATTATAAAGCCAATGTGGGAAGAATGTTTCGCTGGAGTTGTCTGCAAGTTCCTTCAGATTGGTTTTCCCTCTAACCATTTCTAGGAGCATCATTCCATAACTATAAACGTCTGACTTTGTCGAGACGGCCCCAAAAGCCCTAGAGAACACTTCTGGTGCAATGAAACCAATAGTCCCTCTTGCTTCTGCTGTCGAAAGGATGCTTCCATTGAGGTGGCATAGCTTTGCCAAACCGAAGTCTGCAATTTTCGGACAGAACTCGTTATCTAGAAGTATATTGTGAGGTTTGGTATCAAAATGGATTATGCGAGTGTTGCACCCTTGGTGTAAGTACTCCAATCCTCGTGGGATACCAATAGAAATTTTGAGCAACATTTCCCATTCAATAGTTAGCTCTGAATAAATATACTTCTCCAAAGAACCATTGGGCATGTACTCGTAGACAAGCGCCTGCTTCGATCCTTCTAAACAAAAGCCTTACAAAATCCTCTCCATTGCCTTTGGAAACTTTCAAGAGCTTCACAGCAACCATCCGGCCATCTTGAAGGCTTCCCTTGAAAACTATTCCATAACCTCCTTCTCCTAGCTTTTCCTTGAAAGATTTGGTTATTTTCTTGAGCTCAGAGTATATGTACCTTTGTGGAGCAAGAGATCCACACCTTCTTAGTGCTTCTTCTTCATTTGATCTGACGGTGGAGTGCGATCGCCAGACACCTGATCTGAACTTTTGTTTCTGACGGTACATCAGCCAAGCCAGACAGATGAAAGCGAGGCTAGCCACGATAGACAGCGACACTGAAAATATATTTTGTTCATCAAAATTTGAGTAACTGATCATGGAAGCAAATTGATTATATCCATTTGCCTAAACTATATAGTAAATATATTTATGGAGCAGGATGCTTAGTTGCTTACCAATCAAAGTTAACTTGCGCTTACGCTTACTATCTGCATGAAATATTTAAAGAAAGTCATGTTAAATAAAATATTTTTTGAAGGAAAGTTAAATAAAATAAGATTATGAAGCAGCTATGAAATATGAATACCTACAATTGCAAGATCACTACTGTTTAATTCTTAGCTTACCACATGTCGATGTCCGCAAGCTGCCGTCCGTGCAAAGCCACGCGAACGCCGCCGTGTTGGCGTCGTACCGGCACCGGTCGCCGCTGGCTCTGCAGGCGTTGCAGTCACCGACGGGTTTCCACTCCAGCCGGAACCCAGCCCTTATGAGCCGTCTGTAACTGGCAGCCGTCGCGCCTTCAGCCTCCTACCCGAGCACCGGGAACACGGCGAGCTCGCAGCGCCCGTCGTTCGCCGGTGGCGCGCCCGTGCCATAACCTCCCCCAAGGTACGCGAACTTGGGGGTCGTGGTGGTGGCGTTGAAGTTAGTGACGGGGACCGTGCCTGGCGGCGGCAGCGTCCCGCCGCACTTGGACATGACGTAGAGCTCCCTGTTGCTGGGGCTGATCGTAAACCTGTCCGTGATCTCGAAGGCAGAGGACACGTTGAAGATGACGGTGCAGGCGGCGGCGTCGGCGACGAGGACGTGAACGGCGACGAGGGAGCGGCTGCCGTAGTTGATGCCGAGGACCCTCATGTAGGACTTGCATGCGCAGGAACGCGCCGGCCGCGGAGTTGTTGCACGTGAGCTGGTATGCCGGCGGGCCGCAGGAGCCAGGAGGGCGTAGTGTCCCGGCCGGCCAGCGAGAACGGGTAGGTGATGGTCAGGTTGCCACATGTCACCGGCGGGCAATCGGAGTCTGTGGCGGTGGCGTTGATGGCGCCGGTGCTCAGCTGCAGCAAGGAGGCCAAGATGATTGCTAACAGAAGCAACGCGGGATGCATTGATGTACCTTGGATTTTTCTGCTTTCCATCAAAAATTTTGACGAGGGGAGGTTTTTAAAGACTGTTGGAAGTTAGGACTTTTCTCATCAGATTGAACTACGGTACTTATATGACAAAAACGTCGTTACCCTATATCAGTCTTCTGTAATTGCATTTTAGATTATCAGTTGCCACAGTTCAGATCCGTCTCAAGCCAGATTAGGATTTATCATTTATACCGGTGACTCAGAGTAATATGGATGACGAATCCTTAAAGCGCTAATAATCTTATGAGCGGCAAATGTATCAAATCTAAAATATAATGCGTCATCTGAATCACTTCTGAATATTGAATTTTGCTTGCCAAACAACCGGTTCAATATCTGTTTTTATCGTGCCATGGCCGATGCAAGCCTATTCTTGGCGCCATTCAGGAGCAACATGCCGTTCATTCCTCTGAGTTTTAAGGTGAGTCTTGTGGTAATAGCCGCCGTCTCAATAGATTTTTCGCCAGGCAGAACAGGCGTGCGTATGGAAAACGATAATTGCATGCCGAGCCTCTCGTGACGCTGGCGTTTCCACGAAAGAGTTTTGGAGCTTAACGAAAGACTATTTTTATAGTGAACAAACAGAGAACTGCAGCATTTTGCCGGTATTGACTCTAGAGCCTTTATTACGGTCAGAGGAGAGGACTAACGTCTAACGCTGCATGCACCATACAATCTGTCGTCCAGGTGTCCAATTTCTGGAAACAAACACGTTGGCAGCTCATCAAGTTGTGTTATTTATCAGAACGTGCAGATTGCAGACTAGCCAGATGTACGAGGAATTTCTCTGGCAAATAGAGTTGAGTTTTTGGATTGGGAGCTGCGGTGGCACCGGAGTTGCAGAAGAAAGGGCGAACCGTAAGATCATCTTCAGCAGTTCTCCAATAAATATTTATTATTTTTAGAAGAGTTGCTTTTGCAGTTCCCCAATAATATCATCCCAATCCAACTACTGTATTGGGAGAGTCACAACTCCGGAGAGTGGGGTGAGTTATTGGTTTGTCCTAATAATTATTAGGATAAGGAAAAGGTAGAGAGGATCTCCTATAGCATTAGTTTTTTATAAACACTTCCAATACGGTAGTTGGATTGGAGAAAGAGAAACGACTGGAGATGCTCTAAGGAGATAGTCGATGACGGTGGTGGAAGATTGAGGTGGGGCAAGGCGGGATGGCAGTGGCATCACCGATCGAGTGGTGGTGGACAACCAACGGGTGAAATTGGTAGTGAAGGGTGGTCAACCAACAACATCAATATAGCACACGGGATGAGAAGGCGGTGGGTGGCAAAATCGTCGATGATATATCCATGGTTGAGCGTGAATGTGGCATCCTTGTATACTTGAGTATGACATGCATTGGGATTAGTTTTATACTAGTCCATCAACCCGTGCTCCCGCATGGGCTAATATTTTTAAAAATTGTTGTATTTAAAAATTATTTAGAAATTAAACTTCTAGCAAATAATCAAAATTGTTTATCTACTACTCTCTCATTTTTTCAATAGTTCAACATAATACTCATTACTTATCTTTGTCCAGTTGTGATTGATTTTTAATGAGTAATTATTCTATACATTTTTTTCATCCACACTTACACTTTTCAAATTTTGTACCGCACATCCATACATGTTTAAATGGTCTACATGGTGACACTAATCATGTGTATATACTTTAACTTAGTATTTCTTTTATTAGTAATTATATAAATAGATCATTTAGAATCATACATTAGTTTACTTTTGGATATTTATGTATGATGCATATGAAGATAATTAGATTAAGATTTAGATGTTTATTTTAAGTTAATATAACAATGTACGCGGGTAAACTTCCTAACTTAGATACAAATTTGTAATACCATTTTAAGTTATGCTATATAATAATATGTATGAGTAAATTGGATGAAGATTATGGATTACTTTAGATTATTTTTAATAATGGTCAAGCTTTTTAATTTATATATAGGTTTAGAGTTTATTTTTAATTATTTTTATAATGATAGTGACGGTAACTTTTCAGAAACTATAATAGACCAAGCACTATGATTATTAGAGTTTACATATACGATCGTTTGATATTTTTATTTTTGAGAATTTCTAGAATTTTTCTTTTTTTCTAGCGTGTCTTGTGGGAAATAATGCGGAGTATCCAATGAGAAAAAAGAAGACCACATTGCTACAAAGCTATTACCTTAAGCTACCTCTCATTGGTTAAATATTCGAACACAATACTTATATAGATATATACTTATTATCTTCATCTGATTGTGATAGATTTTAGTTAGTAATTACTCTAGAATGTTTTCATCCACATTTATGATCTTTAACTTTACACTTTGCATCGCAGGTATGCGCTTGAATTTGTTTAATGGACGCTAATTTTGAGATATAATTTTAACAAAAAATTAATATTCCCATCACTTTCTCTATATCTTTATAATTGATGATACACATTATGCGTATATACCTTAATTATTATATCATATATTAATAGTGTAAAAATAGACAATTTAGATTCATATATCGATGTATATTTTTAATTAAGGTGATTTGTATTCAAATGTTGGGTTGGCTCATGTTATTTTTAATAATAGCATATATGGGTAATATAGATGCAAATTTAAGGGGCTACTTTAAGTTATTTTTAAGTATCAGTGGTGGGCAATTTAGTTGCAAATTTAGGAGTATTTTAAATATTATTTATAATAGCCTAAGTGGGTAAATTTGATGAAGATTAGGGATTTACTTTAGTTTATTTTATATAATGGTAGAGGTGGGTAATTTAGATATATATTTAGGGGTTACCTTAGGCTATTTTTATAATGGCATAGGTGGGTAATTTTTTAGAAAACATAGTAGATCCAATGGCTGTGATGATTTAAGTCTACCGATTGATCGTCAAATGTTTTGATTTTTTTGAGAAATTTAGGATTTTTTCTCTTTTTCTAGAGTCTAGGATTCTAGGTGGCTTCACGTGAAGGCTTCAAAAGGAGTCTCCAATCAGTAATGGTAAGATTGATGTTTGATGTTTTTAATTTTTGTGAGAATTTCTAGGATTTGTCTTTTTTAGCATGTCTCGTAGGAACTAATGTGGAGTCTCCAATGAAAAAAAAAATAAGGCCACATTGCTACAAAACTATTGCCTTGAGCTACCTCTCATTTGTTAAATATTCGAACACAATTCTTACTATATAGATATATATTTATTATCTTCATTCGATTGTGATAGATTTTATTTAGTAATTACTCTATAACATTTTCATCCATATTTATAATCTTTAACTTTTCACTTTGCATCTTAAGTATGCGCTTGAATTTATTTAATGGACCCTAAGTTTAGCTATAATTTTAACATAGAAATCTATATTCTCATCACTTTCTCTATATCTTTATAAATAGTGATATACATCATGCGTATATACCTTAATTATTATAGAGAAAATTTCTTATTTGACACTGAAATAAATTCTAGTTCCCTATTTGACACTAGAAAATTTTGCCTTCTTTATTTGGCACTAAATTTATCTTTTATGCCTTTTGTGACACTTCCATCCACATGGCTGTTTAGCCTCACCTGAAAAGACCATTTGCCCCTCTCATCACAACACTTAGCCTTTTTTGATTCATTCGGAGATAGAAAAATAGAATTTGGATCCTCGTAACTCATGGACCTTCTCACAGTGGACATAAAAGGACACCCTGCACTGCGGGAAGACGGGCACCGTCCTCACCCTTGTAACTTTCGTGAATTCTGAAATTTTCATGTTAATTTTCGTTATTCTGGCCGCGGTGTGCAGTTGCTTTACTTCATGCAGCAGCGGGAGTAGTGAGTGTGAGCAGATCGGCAGAGGAGTCTCATCCCTTGACGCGGCAGACATGAGCACCGCGCGCAGCCTTATTGTCGCTTGTGCTCGCAGCGACTGCCGGCCTCAGGCTGATACGACGCCTGCGCGACCACTGCGCCGCCACCTCAAGCTCACCTTGCCCGGTGCTGCAGCCTACTCGCGCTCCCTCCTCAGGCTCGCCTTGCCACCACTGCGGTTGGTCAGATTGCCTTGCTTGCAGCCGCAGCCGCCCCCGGGCGAGCCGACCGACTGTTGCTGCTTCCCATGCCGGTGCTCCATCGATTCGAGTCATGCTGGACCATCACCGAGCGGGCATCTAGCACTCCACCGGTCGGTGCCATCTGCTGCCGGCCTACCGCTCGTAGATCCAGGTCGGCTTTGGGGATAGGAGCGAGAAGAGAGAGCACCTGAGTTTCTGAGTTATCTGTTCGCAAGGGTATTTTGAACTATAGAGAGAACATACGACACGGCTCCTGGGAATTTTAACGGAAGTTAGCAACGGAGCTAACGGAAGTGTCATAGAAGGCACAAAGGGATAAACTTGATGTCAAATGAGGGAAAGAAAACTTTCTAGTGTCATACAGGAACTGTTATTTGTTTCGGTGTCGTATAAGGGGGTGTTTGGCAGGCATGGGCTACATTTTAGCCCATATCACATCGGATGTTTGAACACTAATTAGGAGTATTAAACTTACGCTAATTACAAAATTAATTACACAACCCCTAGGCTAAATCGCGAGATGAATCTATTGTAGGGATACGAGGTAGGCTACGCTAGCGCAAATCAAAATTTCTACCGCGTATAACCAGGAAGAACTGCCGTATAAGGATCACGGGATTACCACTCGACGCACTACTGGTGCGGAAGACGTAGATATGCGTCGATGCAGTGAAGACGATCACGTAGTCGTACGTAGTCGATCACGTCACGTCCAGCAGCTCCTCAGCAGCTCGTCCACGTGCAGCAAAATCGCCTCCGGTGCCGCGGCTCGTCGTCGGCTCGTCGTGGCTCGTCGGCGGCTCGTCGACGGCTCGTCCAAGTGCTGCAGGCGCAACACCTCCAAGGTATCCACACGTGCAGGGAGGAAGCGTCATAAGTCGGATTGCTAGATCCGCGAGTTGCAGCAGGCGAGGGCGTGGGAGGCGCGGCAAGTGTGTTTCGCCAAAAGGTGTGAACCCTAGGGCGCCCCCACCCCTCTATTTATAGAGGTTTATGACGGGCCTCTGGGTCCGAGGTCCATTAGTACTTCTAAACCTAATCCAACTCGGATCATATCCGAATTGGGCTTCCAGCCCCTTAAGTGTGTGACCCTATGGGTTCGGATACGTATAGACATGGCCCGAGTACTCTTACTCGGCCCAATAGTCGGTAGCGGCCTCTAGCAAGACGTGCCAACTCCTATACGCACACGAAGATCATATCAGACGAACCATCACAACATAATATACATGCTATTCCCTTCGCCTCACGATATTTGGTCTAGCTTCAAGCCGACCGCTCTTTCTCGATCCTGTGATTCAGAATCCCTTTGTAGGTTAACTCTTAACCGTACGTAGCATGGCCATGCATTTTCGGATCCGATCACTCGAGGGGCCCAGAGATATCACTCTCAATCAGAGAGGGGCAAATCCCATCTTGATTGACCATGTCTCATAGCATGCTTCTTGACAAACCCGAAAACTACCTTTATAACTACCCTGTTACGGCGTAGCGTTTGATAGCCCCTAAGTAGGTCGATCCACATCTAGAATACATGCGACAATCTCAGGTCTAAGGACAAAGCGTATATGTTGTTTAAAGAGAGAACTACTTCTCGTGTTGGGTCAGTCCTAGCACATGTCTCCACATGTGTCCACATTATTAGTTCAACATCTCCATGTCCATGACTTGTGAAACATAGTCATCAACTAATACATGTGCTAGTCTAATATTCATGTGTGTCCTCACATGAACTCCGACTAGGGACAACTTTAGAATAACCATACAAGTAAAGAGTTTCACATACAATTCACATAATTGCAAATCAATTCAAGTAGCCTTTAATGGATATTCAATGAACACAATATACAAATCATGGATACAAATGGAATATCATCATCTCTATGATTGCCTCTAGGGCATACCTCCAACATCTATTAAGCCTAATTAGCCTATGATTTAACAATGTGATGCTACAGTAACCATTCGCTCGTCTCGCGATTTAGCCTAGGGGTTCTGCTATTAGTTTTATAATCAGCTCATGTTTAGTCCTCCTAATTAGCATCCGAACATCCGATGTGATAGGGCTAAACTTTAGCCCCTGCTATCCAAACACGGCCTAAGAAATTCTCTCATAGTAAGAAAAATAGACGATAGATTTAGGGTATATTTTGAATTAAGTGATTTGAAATCGATGTAGGGCTACCTCATATTTATTTTATAATAACATATATGGGTAATATAGATATAAATTCAATGGATTATTTTAAGATATTTTTAAAGTATTAGCGCGCAATTTAGTTACAAATATAGGGGTTTATTTTAAATATTATTTATCATGGTACAAGTTGGTAATTTTGACAAAGATTAGGGTCACTTTATTTTACAAAATGGCAGAAGTGGGCAATTTATATATGAATTTAGAGGTTACTTTAGACTATTTTCATAATGGCATAGGTAGATAATTTTTTAAAAAATATAATAGATCCAATAGCTATAATGATTTAAGTCTACCAATTAATGGCCAGTTATTTTATTTTTTGAGAATTTTTAGAATTTCTCTATAGGGTCGGCCCTCCTCCAATCAGTTACAGTATGGTAGCGACAAAAAAAACAAGAAAAACAAATAAAAAATTGTGTCCGTGGGCCAATAAAGTAAGTGGGCTCGCTTAAATTGGGTACATGGGCCAAAAAGCATGTCTGGGCCAGAAGAAAAGAAAAAAGAAGAAGAAGAAGAGAATAAAAAGGCAGCTGATAGTGCTGGACACTCGGGCATGGGCTGACGGGAAAAAAAATTGATTCTCCATTGAAAGAACGTTCTGATCAGCAGACATGTTTAGAAATTTGAGTGCTCACGTTACGATTAGCTGAAAAGAATCAAGACATTATGCACCGGAATTCGAACTTCCAAGCAGATGGCACTTTTGTCTTCACCGTAACGCAGTTTTTCCATGGACAAAGTTCGCTGCTATCATTGCGTTATCATCGTCTAGAAGGACACCCAAGTTTCAAAAGAAAATGAGGACAGAAACACCCAGAGGAGTCATTGTGGCGACAGCGGTCTCGACTCTCGAGAGATTTTTCGCCGCGCGGAGCTGGAGCCGGCGAGCACCTGCAGACGTGCGTGTATGAACTATGGAAAAACAACTGTGTGCCCCGACGCCGGTGACTCCACGGAGGAGCTGATGGGGAATGCGAGGTCGCAGGCCCCGTGTGCATGGTTTTCAGCCGTTTTAGTTGTTTGTCTAGTGAGCAAACGGAGAAATTGCTGGCCAAAGCCCACACAGGGCGGGTGCTTGATTATTTGTTCAGCAGATGACCCCGGCCGGCGACTCCAGCAAGTTTTGGTGTGAAACACTGCTCCTAGAGTATATACTGGGCCGCCGTATGCTCTAGCAAAAGCAGATGCTGTTTGAACACTACTCCAATGATCATGTCCTACATGGCACACCACCGGTGTTGCGAGGATACTCTGTTAGTTTCGCGGAACCTTCAATCCAAAAGCAGACAGCTAAGAAGAGCTGGAAGTCTGGAACTGGCCTGGGGCCTAGGGACATGAGAATTCGATGCTCCATGTCTGAGACCCATGCTAAGATCGATCAAACGGTGAATGAGCTACTTTGAAGATCCAAAGCTCCATCTGGACCATTGAAAGTCTGCCCTGCCGCAGAGGATGCTGGGTGGTTCCATAACCCGGGAACATATTCCGGTCCAAGTATCTGACCGTGAGACCGCGACAGCCCACGTCAGATGCCCTCCTTTTCACAACCTTCACAGTCCACCCCATGCCCAGACGCAAACAAGGGCCATCCACTCTTTTTCTTCTTCTGTCCCGATGCAGCCCGCCGTGCTGCTGGTGTTGCTGCCGCTGCTCCCCCTCTCCTCCTTGCTGCGCTTAGGTATAGCCACCGCCGACACCAACACGACCGGCGGGAGCTGCGCGCCGGCGAGATGTGGGGACCTGAATATCACGTACCCGTTCTGGCTCGTCGGTGTGCAGCCGCTGTACTGCGGTTTCCCGGCCTTCGGGCTGACATGCAACGGTGGCCGCCGTGCCTACCTCAGCAGGACGTTCCGGGAGAACCTGTACCGAGTCGACAGCATCATCTACGACAACAGATCGCTGGTGGTGGCCGTCGAGACCACCTTCTCCGGCGACGAGACTTGCTCCATCCCGGACTTCAACGTGTCCTCCGGCCTCGCCCTCTTCCCGATCAACATCAGCCGCACGAACAAGAACCTCACTTTCATCTACAACTGCTTGGTTCCTCGTCCCGAAGAGCTGCCACAGCTGTGTGGTAATCGCACGATGGGAGCTTATTTCTCTGAGAGGCATGAGGTTCCGACGAACTGCAGCTTTGTGAGCGTTCCGGTACGTGAGTTCCAAGAGACGGAGGAGCCAGCCCGTGACTATGTGCAATTGATCCACGACGGGTTCCTCTTGGAGTGGCCGCCGACGGAAGACTGCGATGCGTGCAAACGAAACGGTGGGGAGTGCAGGTTGTTCGAGCGGCTTTCGTTCAAGTGCTTCTGCCCCGACGGCCACTGCACCGATTCCTCGGCTACGTCTCGAGGTAAGCAGTGTATGTGTTACCTTGGGTTGATTTATGTCTGAAGCAATACATTGAAATGCTCTCAGCCTCTCACCTTGCTGCCATTTTCATCTAGCTACAGTGTCGTCGTTTTCCGGTTCTTGTAATATTCACATTAGACATGGTGCTCAATGAATTTCCACGACAACCTCAAACAAACGAAATGAAACACCAAACTTTGTTGGTCGACATAAAAAAAAGAGGTTGCACTTAATAACCAAACTTAAACGAGGCAGCGTCTAGTTTGAATGCAGTTTCTTCCCCTTTGACTAATCTAGCCAACGACAATTGAATTTTGAAATGGTCAGTTCCTATGCTTGGAACTTTGAACCGCCTCTGCGAAACTAGTGGCAGAGTGTTCTGCTCGTATGTCCTTCTTAGCGCTAATAAACCTTAGCAAGTAGTAGTTGCTACCATACCAGCACTAGGAGTTGGAGCCAATCCTTTTGGTCAACGGTCAAAGGGGAGCAGCCAATCACAGCCATGTGCTCGTGCATGCTGTGTTCATCATCCTGTGCATTCAATTGTGTGGCGCGCAGGTCGTTTTCTGAAACGACTGTTCAACCTCAACCTTTTTGTCAGGCCGTTTGGTCCAACCATATGCCTGATCTTGTTTCCTGACTAATACGCATAGCAGTTGACCAAATTGGCAGATGATGCCTTTCAGATTAGGGAACGGGGTAAGTAACCTCAAAGTGACTTGATCACTGTACACCTGTGCTTATTGAAGCTCCATTAAATAATAGATGAGATCCAGCTAGAGACTTGACTCAAGTCCAGATCACTGTACAAAAGTACCTCATCTGCAGACTGCAGCTGCAAGTCTTCCCCCAAGTCTTCCATGCAAAGGTTGCCATTCGTTTTCATTAGATATTTCCTGCAACTATTGACCTGCCGTGCAGTTCAAGGTCAAGCAGAGGAATATCCTCATCTTCTGAGCTCTGGAATCTTCAAGCACAATAATGCTGTCATGTTCTTCTTTTTCCAAACGAACATCTTGGCGGCTTCTTGCTTGCACGCTTGATGTATCAGATTGCAAGTGAATGCTACAAATTGTTGAAATTTAATTTGTGGACTACAATCTCACATTGTCCAATTTCTACATGTTCGGTCTGTCTTTATTAGTGTTCTTTCTCTGCTGTCCCTACTGCTGTATTCTGTTACTACCTGTCCATCCCTATCAAAAGCTGCACTTCTAGTCTTCAATGACAAAGCACCTGCTTTAGAAAAAGGTTCACTGGTGATTAGGATCATGGACTACTAATAGTACGAGTGTGACCCGAGAAATTAATAATGCTCAGTAAAAGTGTGCAACCATACAATAGTACTCCGGATAAGTAACGTACTTGAATTTTACACAAGTGAGCAAACAATTAGATATTTTGACATTGTTCTGCCAAGACATGGACAGGTAACATTTTTTCTGATCATTGTTAGGTAGATTAAAGTGCATCCTTGTTCTTGATTTTCATGATGATTATGCTACTGTGTATTTCTTGTACTAAGGTTATTTGTTCTCTGCAGGTACTCGAGGAATAATCAAAATCGGGGCAGGTAATTACAACTTTATTATCAATAAAGCAAACCTCGTTGCACTTGCATGCCCATCCTTAACTAAAAAGAAATTGAGTATACTACTCTATATACTGACACATGACGTTATTACCCTTTGGGTGTTCAATCTCTGTGACAAGCACAGGAATTGCAGCAGCCCTTGTGTTCCTGATCATACTGGCCGCTCTGTCCCTCGTGATGACGCTGCACAAACGAAGGAAGCGGAAACGATCTGCTTCACTGGCCGGCCTCATCCGTGACGGGACGCCATTGGCATCGCTCAGGAAGGAGTTCAGCATGACCGGCTCGCCGCGCACGCACATCTTCACCTACGAGGAGCTCGACGAGGCCACCGACGGCTTCAGCGACGAACTCGAGCTCGGCGTCGGCGGCTTCGGCACGGTGTACAGAGGGACTCTGCGCGACGGTGGCGTGGTGGCGGTGAAGCGTCTGTACAAGAACAGCTACAAGAGCGTGGAGCATTTCCAGAACGAGGTGGAGATCCTGTCGCGGCTGCGCCACCCAAACCTCGTCACCCTCTACGGCTGCACCTCGCCGCGGAGCAGCCAGGACCTGCTCCTCGTCTACGAGTTCGTCCCCAACGGCACGCTCGCCGACCACCTCCACGGCGCGCGCGCCTCGCCGCCGCTCCACTGGCCCGTCCGCCTCGCCGTCGCCGTCGAGACGGCTAGCGCGCTGGAGTACCTCCACGCCGTCGAGCCGCGGCAGGTGGTGCACCGCGACGTCAAGACCAACAACATCCTCCTCGACGAGGCGTTCCACGTGAAGGTGGCCGACTTCGGGCTCTCCCGGCTGTTCCCGGCGCACGCCACGCACGTGTCCACGGCGCCGCAGGGCACGCCCGGGTACGTCGACCCCATGTACCACCAGTGCTACCAGCTCACCGACAAGAGCGACGTCTACAGCTTCGGCGTCGTGCTCGTGGAGCTCATCTCCTCCAAGCCGGCGGTGGACATGAACCGGGCCGGCGCCGACGTGAACCTGGCCAACCTGGCCGTGAACATGATCCAGTGCTACGAGATCGACCGGCTGGTGGACCCGCGGCTCGGGTACCGGACGGACGCCGAGACGAGGAGGACCGTCGACATCGTCGCCGAGGTGGCGTTCCGGTGCCTGCAGCCGGAGCAGGACGTCAGGCCGCCCATCAGTGAGGTACTGGAGACGCTGAGAGAGGCGCAGAAGACGGGGCAAGATGGCTGTGCCAAGGTCAAGGATGACGTCGAGATGCTGAAGAAGAGCAGGGATGGCTCGCCGGACTCCGTCATGTACCAGTGGAAGAGCCCATCCACGACTGCCCATAACAGCAGTTGAGCTGAGGATTCAGAAAATATTTCTGCAAGTGGGCATGTGTGCAGTCTTCGTAATGTTGCCAAAATGTAAAATGATGCGTGTATGTGTGAAGAAATGTCTTTCTTTCTCAAGAAGAGTGAGGGTGAAGAATTGGTTCTGAATTTCATCAGATTCCTGCACCAAATGAAGCGGTTAGGATGATCAAAGTGGTTTGCATTCTACGCTGCCTCTGGGCTCTGTGCGTATGATGGAATGACGTGCTGCATACGTTAGAGGATTCTTTTTGCGGCATTTCCATGTTCATTTTTTGAACGAACGGGCACGAGGCGGTGCCTATTTCATTGATAGAGTAGGAAAAAACAGAGGATGACCCGACAGATCGGGGAGGAAATGAAAAAACAAAAGGAAAAAGGCAAAAAGGGCCAAAATGGGACTACTCGCGTGATAGAAGAATCGCTAGATCTTTGGCCCCGCCAAAAGCCAAGCTGAGGTCTCATCTTTGATTTTCATCATTAGGGTTGTCGGTGATGTTTCGTGGCGATTGAAAATACGTGCGTTCCGTTCCTTCCAGATTTCCCACATGATTAGGAGGGCGAGGCTTCGTAAAGCCTTGCGAGGCGAGTCCGGCGTTGTGGTGATAGCTGTCCACCACTCCAGAGCGTTTGATGAAGGTCGCCATTCATTTGGTCGTAGGTTAGGCTGCGCTAGCCATAGCGCCGTTTGATCCCAGACTCTCCGTGTGTATCTGCACTCAGCTAAAAGGTGGTGTCCAGTCTCCATAGTGGATCGGCAGAGGACGCAAGTTGTGTTGTGCGGCCAACCCCGCTTGGCCAATCGATCAGCTGACCAAATTCGGTTCTGTGTAATTAGCCACGCGAAGAATTTGCATTTTGGTGGTGCCCAAGATTTCCAGATGGACGATATTTGTGGTGTTTCGGTGCAGCCCAGGAATTGTGCTTTATATGCCGAGGCCGTTGTATATATTCCTGATTCTGTCAGCTTCCAGGTGATAGTGTCGTCCACCCCTGGTCTGAGTTCCGTAGCACTGATCATTTGCCATAAATGGGCGATCGACGCGAGGTGAGGGACGGTGACGTTATGGTCAATTGCAAGGTCGCGTAACCAGTTATTGCTACTGAGGGCATCATGGACACTCCTATTTTTTCTGCGCGAGATGGTGTAAAGGAGCGGGGCGATGTCCTTGGGGCGTTGGCCCTGCAACCATCCAGATGACCAGAAGGTAGTTTTTTTGCCGTCGCCCAGACTGATGGAGGTGCATGCCGCGAACAGTTGCCGGTCAGCTTCGTCGCAAGGGGTTCCCGTGTTGTTCCATGGTTTTTCTGGTGATACCCACTCATGCCAGAGCCACCTGAGCCGGAGGGCTCGTGCGAATTTATCTAGGTCCGGGATACCCAGACCCCCATGTTGTTTTAGCATGCAGGTTTTCGTCCAGTTAACTTTGCATTTGCCTCCAGATAGTTGTTGGTCCCCTGCCCATATGAATTTTTTCCGAATTTTGTCTATATCCTGTAGTACCTCTTTACTTGGTTTGATAGCTGTGAGTAGATATAGTGGTTGTGCCGAGAGGACCGATTTTGTGAGGGTTATTCTTCCTGCTTGCGTTAGCTGACGACCCATCCATGCGGATAGTTTACCGGCCAGTTTATCAATGAGAGGTTGGAAGTCGATTTTTCTCAGGCGCCTTGTCGTTAAGGGGAGGCCCAGATAGCGTATTGGGAAGGTTGCTCTTGTTGCCGGTAGGTCGCTGAGTAATTGGTCCAAGTCAATGGTATTGCAACTGATGGGTGCAATCTGTGTCTTGTGCAGATTTGTACGTAGGCCTGTGGCTTCTCCGAATTGTTGCAGGATGTTTGTCAATTTGGATATGTCTGTACGTGTGGGTTTAATGAAAATCGCCGCATCGTCAGCGTACAGGGACGTTGTGAACCGTGCTGCTCGTCCTCCTAGCTTGGTGAGAAGACCCCGCTGGGTGGCTTGAGAAATAATATGCTGCAGTGGGTCGATAGCTAAAACGAAAAGGAGGGGAGAAAGCGGGTCGCCCTGTCGGAGACCTCGTCCGTGATGAATCGGTGGTAGAGGCGTACCGTTCAGTAGTACTTTTGATGTCGAGGTGGCAAGGAGGGTCGTGATCCATTGGTTCCAGCGAGTAGGGAAGCCTTTATGTTGAAGCAGTTTGAGGAGGTAGTCCCATCGCACAGAATCGAAGGCTTTTGAGATGTCAAGTTTCATGAAAAGGGCCGGTGTTGCTTTTTGGTGGAAGCGTCGGGCAATGTTTCGAACATATAGGAAATTGTTGTGGATACTACGCCCCTTGATGAAAGCGCTCTGGCAGGGTGAGATGATGGCGTTCATATGAGGTCTGAGACGGATCGCCAGAACTTTAGTGATAATTTTTGCAATAGCGTGGATAAGGCTGATTGGTCGAAAGTCTTGTATGGCCTCCGCACCCTCCTTTTTGGGGGATAAGGACGATGTTAGCCTTATTTAGTAGGTTGAGGTCGTTGCAGCGGATGTTGTAGAAGGCATCGATCGCTGTCATTATGTCTCCTTTGATGATGTTCCAGCATGCCTTGAAGAAAAGTCCTGTAAAGCCGTCGGGGCCAGGGCGCGATCATGCGGGAGTTGTTTGATGGCGTGCAAGATCTCCATTTCGTCAAACGGCCGGTCGAGGTCCGAAAGGTCCTCCTGGGGGTGGTGTTAATTTTCCCACCGCAGATCCCGTGTACGTTGCTGCGGTGTCGCCATGAAATTGCTAAAGTGGTCTTGAATAACGTCTTGTTTGTCTTGATGCGTGAGTGCCCAGCCAGAATCAGATCTTAGTCTTTGGATAAAATTTTTTCGTCGTCGACCGTTGGCCTTGAGGTGGAAGTAGCGTGTGTTGGCATCGCCCTCCCGGAGGTTTTTTACACGCGATGACTGTCGTCTTCTAGCACGCTCCAGCACTGCCCACCCTAGGACACGTTTTTTGAGCTTAGCTCGTAGAGTAGATTCGGCCTCCGACAGAGGTCTGATGTCTTGCGCTAAATCGAGGTGGAGGATCACCACCTGCGCCATCTGTAGCTTTAGTCTAGCGTCCGAAATTATGGTGTTACTCCATTTCCGGAGAGCTCGTGCCGTAAGGTGTAATTTGTGCCCTAGGCGGTGGAACGGCTCGGTATGATGTGTTGGGAGGCACCATGTTCGCTTGACGACGTCCTGAAAGTGTGGCAGTTTTGTCCAAAAGTTCTCAAATTTAAAGGGCCGCGGCTTGCGAGGGCCGGATAATCGTGCGAGCAACAGAGGGCAGTGGTCGGAGTGGGAGGAGGATAAGGCGTGTAGGGTGTGGTCGGCGAAGGCGAGATCCCAAGCTTCATTGCAGAAGAATCGGTCCAGGCGTGAAAGCGTAGGCTGGCGTCGTTCATTGCTCCACGTGTATTTACGGTTTTGCAGATGAATTTCTTTGAGACCACAGAAAGCTAGGGTGCTACGGAATCGGCGCATTAGGTTGAGGTTCAAACGTCTGTTGTTTTTGTCTTGTGCCTTGTATATGAGGTTGAAATCACCAAGAATGAGCCATTTGGTATCGTTGTCGGGCTTTATATTGCGCATATGTTGCATGAAAGCCGGTTTTAGATTCGTTCTGGAAGGGCCGTAGACTGTCGTTAGGCAGAAAACGGTGTCGCAATTTTTCGGTGATACTGTTGCCGAAATCGAGTAGTTCCCAATTTGGATGTCCGTCAGATCGACATAATTGGTATCCCAAAGGAGTAGAATTCCTCCCTTAGTGCCTTGTGCCGGTTTGTAAGCGAAGTTGGATAGGCGATAACCCCCTAAGAAGTTGGCCAGAGATGTGTCAATCTGGCTGAGCTTAGTTTCCTGAAGGCACGCAATCTGACATGGCGTATCTTTTAATGTTTCATGAACAATCATGCATCTCGCAGGGGCATTGAGGCCACGGACATTCCAACTGATGGTGTCGAAGCTATTTGTGTGCATTTGGGAGATTAAACGCGCAGGGGACAGCAACGCACTGTCCGTGGTGCTTGTGTGTGAAGGTATGCCAGGCCGGGGTGTATGTGATCACGTTGGCGCATCTAAGAAGCCGAGTCCGGGTGGAGTAAGAGTTGGCAACGGAAGTGCAGTAGGTTCGCTGACCGTGCAGATGCAATGCCCAAAGGTCGAAGCCAGCAGGGCGAAGTCTCGAGTCGTGAAGTCTAGTGCATCTCCTAGCCCGAAGGTCGCAGCCAGCAGGGCTCGGAGTGTTAAAAGTAAAAACGTACGGTAGGAAGAACAGATACATGGAGATGACAGGTCTCCAGCAACAGGTGGAGTCCTGATGACTCATTCTTGATGGATGGCAAGCTCGTTCTGGATGTCCTGGACCGCCTGTCCTACGTGCTGGAGAAGGGCTTCATTGACCTGCTCTGCTCCTTCATCATCCAGGTCAAACAGGGCTGTCATCGCTGCAATGACATGATCTGGGAGCGGCCACTGGTGAGAGTTGACGTATTCCTGCAGGATGTCCTCTATTGGACGTAGTTCATCGTCGGAGACCCCTAGTTTGCGCCATAGATTGTGTTGGGCGCGCTGCAGAGCTGGAACCGATGGCTTCAGGGCGAGTCTGGCACTCCGTCGGACCGCGGACATGTCGAAGCTTCGGCGCGTGCGTTGACGACGCAGCGGGGGCTGATGTAGGATCGGCGAGGCCGGGGTAGCGAAGAGGTCATCGACGGACCCACCCTTAGCCGCAGCGTTGTTTTCCTCAACATTGCCGTGGTTAGCCGCCTGGGTCTCCATGTCGCCAACTGTAGGTACCTGCAAGGCATTTGTTGTGGAAACAGGAAAGTGAGTGTTGTGCTCGGTGTGGCGGCCCATGGTGTCAGCATTTGGCCCAGCATTTGGCTCATCCGAAATTGCCAGTGTGCAGGCGGCCCGCGGGCTCCCCACTGGCGCAGCCAGCCCAGGGGGGAGGTCTGGCGTGGCCTGGACCGGCCCTGGCGAGGGCGTCGGCCCGACGGGAGCCCCGCTAGGGGGCCAGTCATGAGCAGGCCTCGGGGAGACGGCCCACGAGGCCATCCTCCCCGGGGACCCCATGTGAGCGCCCCTAGTGGCCGCTTCAGGAGCAGGCCTCAGGGCCCAGCAGTCGGCCCGTGAAGCCAGGCAGGTGGCCCACGAGGCCGTTGTCGCCGGTGAGGCCGGCCTCCTCCCCAGGTTCTCTGTTGAAGCAAATGCGGCGGCCGGTGGAGATGTCGACCCGGCGGCGCGGTGGCCGTCAGATGCCGGGGTGGAGTCGCCGGGAAGCTGCATCTGGTTCAGGGCGAGCTCGCACTCCCGTAGCGAGGGTCGCCCTTGGAGTGCCGATCCGAGCCTGCTGAAGACCCGGCGCAGAGGCACCAGGTGCGCCGGGTTGTCGGACCAGGCTTGATTCCCCACCGGGCGCGGCGGAGCATCAATGTCGTCCAGCAGCGAGCATGACCGGGAGAAGAATTCGTCGATGCCGCAAGATCCGAGGTCCTTACTGGACAGAGACTGTACGAGGGAATCTGGGCTTAGCAAAGTGGTTGAACGCACCTGTGAACCGGCCATGGCCTTGAAGGTGTGCTGAATCGCCATGGCTTGGGCGTTGAAGAGTGCTTCGACCTGTGCACGCACCATGGCTCTGAGGTCGTCGAAGCATGGAAGTGCAGGGGTGAAGGCAGCAAAGCTTGACTTGTTTGGCACTTTGACCGGCGGGGAGGCGGCAAGGGGTGAGGCGGCAGTGGCCCGGCGCTGTCCTCCTCTGAACTCGGCCTCCCACCTTCGCGGGGACCTCGTGCGGTCGCGGCGCACAGCATCCCGCCCACGGTTGTTGTGGGGCTTGCTGCCTCGGTCGCGTCCCCTTCCCGGGTGATCGTAGCCGGTGTCGTCGTTGTCGTCGTCATCCGGCCGACGCGGCCAGAAGAAAGGGTCGCGGCAGGAGCTGGTGCCGCCCCTCTTGTTGTTGCGGTCGTTGTGGCGGGAGATATCGTTGCGGCCGAAGCTCTTGTTCTGGTCCTGGCGCCCATGTCCCCCGTCGCCACGGCGACGGTCGCGGTCGTTATCGGCCTGCGGCTCCGTGTCACGCGGCGGCCGCGGCAACCTGGCGGGGAACTTCGAGCGCGCGTCGGAGGGGGCCCCATCCGGGAGGCCGTAACGCCAGGCGTAACCCCGGCGTACGGGGGTGAAGGCGGCTGGGTTGTTGATGGCGCCGTCGAGGTCGCGAGCCGCCGCCGTGTAGTCTTCCAGCACACCTAGGTGCAGGAAAACCTCATACCGGACGCCCTGTTGCCAGCGGTCCGGCTGCGACGACGTGATGGTCACCGTGGATGATCTGTCCGCCGGCCGGTGGGTGAACAACAACCAGACCCGCTTGGGGATGGCACTTGGATTTGCCGTCCAAGCCCAAAGATCGACGTGCCTGGTGTCGGTCTGCTGGACAAGGTCAGTGTTGATGTATTGGAGGGCGCAGTGCGTACCTATGATCCTCTCGACAATGTCCGGCGTGCAGGCATGAATGGGGATGCCGTCGAGGTAGAGTCTTACTCGGTAGAAGATGCGCAGTCCAAGCGCGTGGCTTAGGCTGCGCCATGGTCGAAGGCAGATGTCGATGCCGCGTCCCCGGAAGCGCCCAACGTTGCGAGCTGCTGCGCACTGGTCGGCTGTGGTGAAGCGGATGAGGAATGGCTCCGGTTGGTGGACGGCAACGATGACATCGCCCTGCTGGAGCCGCAGCTGTTCCCGGAGCAGGTCCTCGATGTCCCTGGCACCAGTCCCTCGCGACATGTGGATGGCCCAGGGGACGAGGGCCGTGCCTTCCCACTCCCTGGCGTCGCGCTCCAGATCGAAGGAGTTTGGCACGATGATGGTTTCCTCATCTGGCCGGGTGTTGGGGTCGCCGATGGCCATCGAGCGAGGTGACGACGCAGGTGGCGGTGGTGGTGGTGGCGGCAGGGGAGTTGTGGTGGATGTGGGTTGGCGCGAGGAGGCGGCGGCAGGAGTTGGCGGCTTGCGGCTGTGGGGGTGGCGTTGTGGTCGGGGAGCGGCTGCAGCAGACGGTCGTGCTTGGTGGTGCGGTCGTTGGGGTGGAGGTGGAGGTGGACGACGCGGCTCGCGGCAGAGCTTCTGCCGGTGTCCCGAGCGGCGGCACCTAAAGCATCGAATCGGATCTCTGCACTCGGCCGCCCGGTGATCTTGAGCCAGACATATGAAGCAGCGCCCCGCAGTAGCTCGCTGGAAGGAGAGTAGAGCTGCGGTAGAGGCACGTCTTGAATGTCCGCCGTTCGGCCGGACATGCTCCCTGTCGCGTCGAACTGCGCCGGGCGGCGTGCGGGGAGATGGGCGGCGCCTGCGCTTCGTAGCTGTAATCCACCCCTCGTTCGGCGAGGGGACGGGCGGAGGGGATGGTAGGCGCTGACGGAGGTCGCTGCGGCGTGGCCTTGGCTCCTCCGCGGCGTAAATGCGACGCGGGTGGGCAGCGGCATTGGAGTAAAGTCCTTGTACTGGGAGCTTTGGTGATGTCACCGGGGGGGCGCCTCACAGGAGCCCCGGCGGACGGCGTCGGCATAACTTCTGCCTGGATTTGCGTGGGCGGGCCGATTGGAGGGCGGCGAAGATAGATCCGCAGCAGGGATCGCCGGATCCGGTGGCAGGGGTCGCAGATCTGGTGAGCTGGGTTGGATTCTTGGGCGGGGCTTCGGTGGGGAGGAGAAGCTAAAGAAGCTTTCCCAGGTGAGGGGGGGTGGGAACTGGTTGGGGGGGAAGGGAGAGGGTGACGGGCAGGAGGTGTGGGGGAGGGCCCGCGAGCGTGGGGAGGTGGTGGCCGACGGTAGGGGCGATGCGGCGGCGGCGGCGGCGGGGGGGGGGGCGGGCGGCTAGCTCGGGGGCCATTTCGTGCAAGCCTTTGTTCATATTGCACAAGGAACTTTGCACACCTACAACTACAAGTTGTTGAGTGCTGACCGTGATTTTGAACTGATATCCAGAAAAGGAGTCCATTCTGCTTCAGAGCATAGTAAAACTTGTGTCTCGGTCTTCCAAACTTAGACTTTTCCTGCACGCATGAATCCAATATCACACCTTTTTTTAGGAAAAAAAACAAGATTCCTCATGATAGATTTAGAGTTAGAGGTGGAAACCTGTCAAATTTCATTTGGTAGGGTTTTTGCTTGGTGATTTGTGCGTCATCTTCTCTGCCAAGGACACGAGGTTTAAGCTCCCAAATTGAAATAATTAAACATCTCATTTTTAATTATCGACATGCCAAGATAATTTTAGAGTTGTCCATATGCCAAGAAAGATTATTTGTTTGGCAAGTAAGGCGTTGGAGATAGTAGCCATATATGTTTTTTTTTCTAAAAACAGATGGAGGAGCAACATTATACTTTGCTTTCGACTTCTTCATTTATTTTGCCTGCATTTTTTTCTATTATTTGTAATCAGTCTTTTTGTGCTGAGGATACCGTAAAAACTTAGTTATATGCAATTGTAGAGGCCAGAGATTACTCTTTTTTAGAAAAAGTAATTAGGAATTTTTGTGGCCGGATTGTTAAGTCGGGGAAGTCACTCGTCAAGTAATAGGTTGGTGGTAAGAAAGATGTTGAGGTAGCGGCCACCACGGTAACGGAGGATGGCGAGTTGTGCAGAGCTGACTGGCAAGAGCATGTGTGTGTGTGTGTGGAGCAGTGGTGAACAAGAGCAAGAACAAGAAGAGGAAAAGAGGAGAAGAGTGTTTGGGAGAGCTCCAATGGATGCAGCGTGTGTGTTGGTTAGGACGGGGAAGGGGGAGGGGGGCTTGAGCCCCCTGCTACCGATTTTAGGGAGTCAGGAAGAAAATCATCATAGACAATCGGAAGGCAGGGAGGGGCAGGGCATCGCTGCATTGGAGTGATAGGAGAGGTTGGATAGGCAAATGATCATCCGCCACATACTCAATTAGGTGTGGACACGGAATTAGTGTTACTAGTCCAACAACACGTGCTCCCGCAGGGGCTAATATTTTTAAAAAGCTATTATATTTGAAAATTATTTACAAATCAAACTCCTAGCTAATAATCAAAATTGTTTACCTACTATTCTCTCAATTTTTCAATACTTCAACATAATACTCATATAGACGTGTAAGTTCAGTCATATTTGATTTTTAGTTAGTAATTACTCTATACACTTTTTCATCTTCATTCACACTTTTCTCATTTTGTATCACATCTCCATAGATTGCATTTAGCATAAAAATCGCATTACCTCCTCATATACATGTTTAAATGGTCTACATATTTTTTAACACCCATCATGTGTATATACCTTAACTTAGTATTTCTATATTAACAATAACATAAATAGGTAATTTAGAATCATATATTAGTTTAATTTGAATATTTTTATATGATGCATATGAAGATAATTAGATTAAGATTTAGGTATTTACTTTAGGTTATTTTCAGTAATGATACACATGGGTAATTTAGATACAAATTTAGAATGGCATTTGAAGTTATGCTTTACAATGATATGCACGAGTAATTTGGATGAACATTATGGGGTTACTTTAGATTATTTTTTATAATGGCAGAGCTTGATACTTTAGTTGTCGGTAACTTTGTAGAAAATATAATAGACCAATGACTATGATTATTAGTGTTTGCAGGATTCATGTTTGATGTTTCTGATTTTTTATGAGAATTTCTAGAATTTGTCTTCTTTTTCTAGCGTGTCTTCTGAGAACTAATGTGGAGTCTCCAAAGGAAAAAAAAGAGGCCACACTACTACAAAACTATTACCTTGAGTTACCTTTCACTTGTTAAATATTTGAACACAATACTTATATAGATATATCTTCATCCAATTGTGATAGATTTTAGTTAATATTATTCTATAACATTTCCATCCACATTTATAACCATTAACTTTTCACTTTGCATCGCAAGTATGCACTTGAATTTATTTAAGGACCTGAGAGCTATAATTTTAACATAGAAATCTATATTCTCATCATTTTCTCTATATCTTTATAGATGATAACACACACACCATGTGTATATACCTTAATTACTATATCATATACCAATAGTGTAAGGAATAGATGATTTAGAATTATATTTTGGCTTATATTTTTAATTAAGGTGATTTGGATTCAAATTTAGGGTTAATAATAGCATATGTGGATAATATAGATGCAAATTTAATGGGTTATTTTAAGTTATTTTTTAAGTATTAGTGGTGGGAAATTTAGTTGCAAATTTAGGAGGCTATTTTAAATTATTTTTATAATGGCAGAAGTGGGTAATTTTGATAAAGATTAGGGGTTACTTTAGTTTATTCCATATAATGGCAGAAGTGAGTAATTTAGATATAGATTTAGGGGTTACTTTAGGCTATTTTCATAATGGCATATGTGGCATAATAGATCCAACGGCTATGATGATTTAAGTCTACCGATTGATGGCTAGATGTTTTGCTTTTTTGAGAATTTTTAGAATTTCTCTCTTTTTCCAAAGTGTCGACCTAGGATCCTAGGTGGCTTCACCTAAAGGCTTCAAAAGGAGGCTCCAATTAGTAATAGTAAGATGGTAAACATACACTTCATTCATTTAAAACAAGTCAAATGTTTAAAAAATCTCTCCATTTTCTAAATATATTATATATGTAGGACAAGCTAATTCGCATAGCATATTCTAAATGTTCATATATTTAAAGACTGGAGTAGCTAGGAACCCCTTTTTTTTAACTTCCTGTAACTGCCTTCACGCATCTTGGATGAACTGTATGCATGCCAGACAGTACTGTAGAGGGAAGTCACAGCGGGTTGTTGAAAGGTGATCCAAATTTTTCGTGGGCAAAAGGTTCACATCTCTGCACCAAACGAAGCAGTTAGCATGAAGAATCCGAAATAATTCGCCTTATGTTGCTGCACCTGCACGGAGGTAGAGGTAGGAGTAAGATGGAATGCCGTCCAGGAATCTTTCTGGGACGTTGCCATGTTCACACTTGTACAAGAGCACAACGAACTTCCCACGCTCCCGGGTTGTTGAGTTGACATCCAGATAACTCGAGTCTGTTTCAGAAAGTAGACAACATCTATTTTCAGTCTTCGAAAACATGACTTTTCTTTATACATGCAAAAGTTACTACTGTGATAAAGCAAACATTTCCCCCTGCGTTTCTGTTTCACCTGAATATTTCTATTTCACAACCACACAATAGTAACACTACCTTCACACATCTTGGATGAGCTCATGAGCCCGCATTCCGCGCTGCAAGGAATCACCGGCGTAATGTGGCATCGTGCGATTGCGCATGATCTCCGACTTGACCAGCTACTGAGCTAGGGGACCCAAAATTTCAGCACTCGTGCACAAGTGGGATGATGCCACTAGAACGCTCTCCTCTGCACGTCTTGCTCTTCATCTTCTCCAGCCTCGCCGCCACCGCCGCGGCGACGGAACGGATCCCGAACGCCACGACGCCGTCGCCGTGCCCGTCCTACCGGTGCGGCCACGCCGTGGACATCCGGTACCCGTTCTGGATCGACGGCGGCAACGCCTCCTCAGGGTCCCACTGCGGGTACCCGAGCCTGCGCCTGGAATGCCGCCGCGAGACGCCGGTGCTGCGGCTCCCGTCGGGGGACTACGCGGTCACCCACATCCTATACAGCGACCGCACCGTCTCCCTCTTCGACCTCGGCGTGTTCTCGCTCTCCAACACCTGCCCGCTCGTCGGCCGCAACCTGTCCCTCCCGTCGGATTCGCCGCTGTCGCTCACGGCCAGGGACGCCAACCTCACCTTCTTCGTGCACTGCTCCTTCGTGGGCATCCCGGCGCACCTCGTGGCGTGCCTCGAGGGCGACGGCAGGCACCACTCGTACGTGTTCCGCGACGGCGACGAGCTCACGCCGCACGGGTACGCGGGGCTGTGCCAGGACGTCATCGGCATGCCCGTGCTGCGGAGGTCCCTTCTCGGGGCAGGGGGCAGCAGCAGCCCGCTGGACGCCGTGGTGCCGGCGCTCAACATGGGGTTCGAGCTCAGCTGGAGGCCGGAGACGGAGGGGGAGTGCGGCCAATGCGAGAGGGCCGGCGGACTCTGCGGGCGCCGCCGTGGGTCGGAGCACGGGCCGTGGACCTTCGCGTGCTTCCGGGCTGCGGCGACACCTGCGTGGATTGCTCCAAAATCTCCAAGTGCGCATTCCTTCCTCCTTTTTTATTTGAGGAGATTATTTTGCTCTGTTGCGTTTCGTTTTTTTTTTTTTTTTTTGGAGAGGTGTTGCGTTTCGTTCTCCGGATTTCTTTGATTTTTGGTGCGCCAAGATTTTAGTGGGCTTAACAACTTGTAGCCCATTAGCCCATTCGTGCGTGGCCGAAACTGAATAGGTGATAATGGACCTAGGCATGTCAAAGCCCACTGTACCAACAAATTAGGCAAACTACAAAAGGACCAACAACAATGGGCCATAGCCCAAGTGGAAGCTAACCAGGTCAGCTATATATGGTCCGTAAGTTCAAACATATAATTATGGGACTATAAAAATCCACGTCTGATCCGACCCAACCTGACCACCGGGCCAGCTTTTTTAGGTCGGGTCGGGTTCGTTAGGTCCGACGGCCCATGATTGGGTCTCGTAATATACGACTTGTGGTGGGAACAAACATGGCTTATGATTCATGTGTGAGTACCTTGGTTGTTCGATTTCGTGGTCCAACTCCTAGTGCGTTATTTGTCAAGGGTTTCTAGGATTTTGAGATCGACATCTTTAGCGCTTATTCGGTTAACTCCCTCCCAATGAGGTTGGGGATCTCTACATCTTCCCCAGTCATCTTCTATCTCTACCAAATCACACATACCCGGGAGCGAATTGAGGCGGAAGGCCGGAGGCAAAGGTGGCAAGTAACGAGGTATGTTCTCTGTAGAATATGGTACAATTCATCAGTCAAGCCCAGCAAATCGAATAGGTGATAATGGATCTAGGCTTGTCAAAGCCCATTTGTACCTAATTAATAACGAGTTAGGCAAACTACAAAAGGTCCAACGACAATGGGCCATAGCCCATGTGGAAGCCAGTGATGCTTAACCGGGTCACTCCACTCGACCCGACCACTGGGCCTGATCATTTAGGTCGCGTCGGGTTCTATCGGGTTGGGCTGCCTATGATCAGGTCTAATGATATATGACTTATGGTGGAAACACACATGGCTTAAGATTCATGCGTAACTACATTGGTTGTCATTTAGCATTTATTTAGTTAATTCCCTCCCTTAAAGCCAGTCTCAATGCTGATGAGTGTTATGGAGATGAAACTCCTCTCACATCTAATGAAACTCTTCCTTCTCTCTCCTTATAATGGCCTTGCTAAGTTAGCAAAATCGCTGATGTGGCATACAATTTAATGTACATGAAAGCCTAAGAAGTTTGGGGCCTCCCCAATCATCTTCTATCTCTACCAAATCGAACATACCCTGAAGAGAATTAAGATGAAAGGCTGGAGGCAAAGGCAACAAGCAATGGCCTTGCTCATAAACCAAGCAGCTTGTTCCTCCTCCTCCTTTTTCCTCCCTCCCTTCCCTTCTTCCTCAAAAATTATGGAGGGGCTCAACGGGAGTCTCCGCTGTCTGAGAGGCGGTAGGAGGGCTTGAACCTCATCCGTCTCACCGCTAGATCCGCCCCTAGTAACAAGTAATCAAGTGCCTTTCTCCGTAGAGTATGGCATCCAATCAATTCATCAATCAAGCCCACCAGTACCTAGGCCATCTTGTTTCTCACCCCGAACCAGTCCTCTTCCCCATCTCCAATTATTTCTCTATGGTGCCTTCACCTCTCCTCATCGTTCTCCATTTCTAGCAGCTCATATCGCCAGATCTACCCCGCTACCACCCGAACCCTATGATAACTAACTTTAACCTTTGATGCCACCCCGCGCTACACGGCTGCACCATCTACCACCACCAAGCCGGTGGCACTCTGCCGCCTAAGCAGGCAGTCAGTCTCGGACTCACAGCATGCAGAGCCCCACCTCGTCGTCGTGGTCACTAGTCAGGTCAGCAGCCTCAACCTCGAGGCGCCGTGCATATGCTTTGGATGAAGGCGGAGTAGGTAACCATGGACATCACCCCAGAAGATCACTTGAGTCAGGCACGTCGACTGAGCTAGTTAGCCCTTGTTTAGTTCACCCCCAACTCCCAACTTTAGCACTATGCAAAAAGAAGATTCCCCATCACATGGAGTACTAAATATAGACGAAATTAAAAACTAATTGCACAGTTTTGTTGTACTTTGCGAGACGAATCTTTTGAGCCTAATTAGTCAATGTTTGGACAATAATTCACAAATACAAACGAAACGCTACAGTGCTGTAACAGTAATTTGGCACCTCCAAACTTTGGCAACTAAGGTCTGGCTCTCTCTCTCATTCGATGCGGACAGCTTCGGCTGGAACTAGGAAACCTGATGCCGGATCCTAACGGCCACATTCGTGATCCGTCTGCGTCTGCCGCCCACTCTGTGCATGCATGATGCATCTAGGCGCGGTAGGGGCACTGACGAACAGTAAAAGCCAGTACTACACGTCATAAAGCCGGTGTGAACGCACGCGCTCGATTCTGTTACTACTGCATGATCTTCCAAGCTCATTTAACAGAACCTGGAAAGCTCCGCTCCGAAATTTCGATCCAGCAGCATGCTTCGCCACTTGCATTGGCCAGTTGGTCCCTTTGCGTTCAGTGGAGTTGCCAGACGCGATGCGATGTGACCACAACCAGTGGCAGATGTAGTATTTTACTACAGGTATGTTGAAAAAAACCCTTATACAATTCTATAAAATCATTACAATTTGGTAAGCAAGGCACTAAATAATATGATAAGTCTTAATTTAAAAATTAAGTTAGAAACAATAACAAATCACAATATAAATAGTTCAAATGAAATACAAATAGTTCGAAATATAGCATACAAGAACCTTACAATTTTATTTACCCGCCGTTTTTTAATAACATAAATGTCTTGATCATCTTCATTCACTTAGAAGAAAATATCCCGCTCAATCAATGTGACTAGACAATCATCCAAAACACTATCACCTAGTTTATTCCTTGACTTTATTTTCACTATAACCAATGCAGAAAATAAAAGATCAGGACTTTTCCTAGATTATCAATACTGTCAAGATATACTTTTGGACAAAAAGAACATCGAAGCCGCATCAATTGACCCTAAAACAATTGTGCAAAGGGTCTCAAACCATAGCCCATGAATCTAAATCCAAAAATCTCTTCCAAGGAGTGACGCATTTGGTTTGGGACCTCACCTCAGGGGATCAGAGCCTACGCACGGTCTCTGGTCACTGAAATAGCTGACGATGGCGCGGACAGACAGGTCGGAGGCAGCAGTATGCACGAGCGTGGGATACAGCGGCAGCGTGACTGCATCCAGCGACAAGACGGCGCTGCTGCCCCTCGGCTCCTCCGCATCGTGCTCGCGCGAAGCCCTCCACTGTAACGGCTTCCACAGTCTCCTCCGCGGTGGCTCGGGGGGCAGTTCGCAGGGCCACTGGTGGCTGGGGCGGTGAGCGGCGGCTCCAACCGGACACCGGAGGTAGTACGCGGCATCAGGCGCGCTGGCCTTCGGGCATGTCACGGCCAAGGGGGAGGGGGCGGCGTCAACGCGGCTCCATCCCCTCCATGGATCTCGCCTTCGCCAATACAGCCTGGGTCTCAGGGTATACCGGGTGGGCCCGGCATACCTGTGGATCCGCCCCTGACGGCCTGACCACAACGACTTGAACATGCAATAAGCATCTGTGTCGTTGCGGGCGGCCCCCAGTGCAACCACGAGTTTTCTCATCCAAGATAATATGGTCTGAGACTTTTGAGCAACGACAACGCGCAACGCGTTCTGGTTATTCGCGCATTCTTACGTGCTCGGTCGTCATGTCTTCAAACGGGATGCGACGCACAAATGACTTTAGCGAGCAAGCGTCTTCCGATCTCGAGTCCTCATGCATCCAAGAGACAAGACGCGCTGCTTGTTCTGTTCCCGAAATTCTACGCGCTGACAAAGTGGTAACACGTACCGGAACGATCCACTTCACACTGTAATATTCTCCCTAACAATATCTGTCATCATCATCAGACTCTTCAGTCCCTAGTCATCAGCTTGGACTAGGCACGTTGTTTTAATCGGCGGGCGGTAGTTAAAAGACGAATTCCGAACCAGAGTCTTTACCAAACAGACCGACCAGTGGCTGGCAGGTGGGCCCCATTGCAGGGGGTCCCACGTGTATCCTGCTCAAAGCCCCTCCAATGCTCCAGCATCTCGGTCACCAGAACAGAGCAGTCAAACTCGGAGACGAGGACCGGTCCACACATTCAGCACCATCCTTCGCGCCTTCCTTCCGGCCCCATTAAATCGTCAGGCTCGCCTCATGAATCACCTTCTCTTCTTCTCCGTGTTCTTCCCAAACCGTCTCCTTGTCGACCTCCAGCAACCCCAAGCGTCTTCCCTTGTGTCTCGAAGATGCACGCGTGTCCTGTTCCAGCCGCTGCCCTGCTGGGCCCAGTCGTGCTACTGCTAGCTCTGCTTCCCAGTCCCGCCACCACTGCCGCCGCCCTGAACACGTCCAACCCCTGCGCGCCGGCGTTGTGCGGCGGCATCAACATCACCTTCCCGTTCTGGCTCGCCGGCAAGCATCCGCCGGAGTGCGGCTACAAGGCCTACCAGGTCACCTGCGACAAAGGCAATCTTACCCTCAAGAACTCTTACTGGACGTACCAACTCCTGGACATCTTCTACCAAAACAGCTCCTTCAGAGCCGACCTGTCTGGAGGCGTCTGCGACTCCCAGAATTTCGTCAACGCCTCCTCCGACCTCGGCCTCTCGCCGTTCAAGATTAGCCCCAAGAACCAGGAGCTGTTCTTCCTCTATGACTGCGAACTGCGGGGAAGACACGCACCTCGTTCTTGGACGCTCGTGAACTGTTCGTCGCCGGATGACCCACCGTGGGCGTTTGCCTTGCTTGGGAAGAATTACACGCCAGGTGGCACTGGGATGCCACCGCCGATGAATTGCAACGTGTCGACGATTCCGGTGCTGGGATACGAGGGAGCGACGGGGGCAGACTATCAACGGCTGCTGAAGGGTGGTTCTCTGCTCGAGTACACGGATGATGAGCCCTGCAAGGATTGCACGGATACCGGCGGCCGGTGCCGGGTTAATGTATCCGACGATGCGTTCGCGTGCTACTGCAACGACGGTGACGACGGCTGGTTTATTTGCGGTGAGTATGTTTATGCTTATGATTTAGAATTCATTCTGCTTCTTACTGTTTCCTTCATCTTACGTTGCCTCCATATTCGACTCGAACCAACGTGCTTAAGCCTAGTATATTAGCACAACACATGTCACTTGCCCATTATACAATGTCAATGGAATGCATTGGATGCATACTAGTAGCCATCATTCTATCGACATGGTAAACTCCATTTTCATTCTTTCTTCTCTATTAATACATACCAAGCAGAGTCCTGCTCCTGCAAGCTGTTTCGGAAAAAAGAAGAATTGGTAACATCCAAACTAGCAAAGGTGCTAACACTAAAAAATGTTAAAGAAAGAGAGAGAGAGAGAGAGAGAGAGAGAGAGAGAGAGAGAGAGAGAGAGAGATGACGATTATGCAAATGCATCCGCTGTACAAAAAATGTCAAGCCCCGTGTCCGTAGAACCATAGGTCTTTTCATGGAAATCTCCTAAGAAAGAAATCAGATGGATAAAATCTCATCCACTCAAGAAAAAATGAGTGCTGCAGAGTAACACCAACGTTAATTTGTGTTGCAGCGCATCATAGTAATCATTTTTTTTTTGAGGAAGTCATTGTAATCTTTTAATGGGTATAGTCAGATGTAATCCTAAAATCTAGGCCGAGCTGGGCCTCTGCTGCCGGCCCAGCCTTGGTGCTGGCCCATGCTCGCCCGGCATGGCCTGAATGCATTATGATATCCCACTTCTCATATGAATTATGATATCCCACTCCGGTCATCCATTCCTTCATTTGATTAATTAATGTAAAATATTTTTGGGACATATTTCTTCTTAACGAATTATTTATGGTACTCTAAGCCACAGAATGCTTAATCTCACATTCTCACCAGCTGTCTACTTCTACAGAGATCATGCTGATTGCTGTGTAACTAATAACTCTCAAAGGTTCGTTTAAAAAATCGTTTTAAAATAACTCTCAAAGATGCCATTGATCATATATTCAACAGCATAGAAACAAAGACATTTTTGACCGAGTAGCTTAAATGTTCATTATTTTGAACTTAGCATTCCTCCACGGCCGTTTCAGTATCTTGGCATTTTTACCACAGTAGGACTTCTCCTTTGTTTTCTGTCTGTTGCGTACTACCTGACTTCTTTTTTACTTCTGAAGTACTATTGGACCATACTCAATCAGTAACTATTATCTTCACATATTAAAAAAGATAATAAAAAAACATTTTTGATAGGAAATTAGGAACCTTTACATACCCGAACTGTAAGATCTTGACATCGACAACACGTACGTATTTGAGTTTTAGTTAATACATTTCAATGGCACATGTTCTATGGTGCTACTATTTTTTAATTGAAGATAGTACTTTAAAACACATTCCTCGCGGATTATACCGCACTAAAGTCAAGCTAAGAAAATTCTACTCCTACTAAACGGCACCGTAAGACATCTTCTTGTTGACTGCACCGTATCATGTGAATCCCTCGTAATCAACTGCCCAATGTCAGACAAATCGGCCCCTCGCTCCATCCGCTATCTACCTCAACGATCATCCATTCTCACAAGCTACACAGAATGCGATAAGAACCCGCAAGCGTCCATAATCCTTTCGGCATTTAATTTGCTCCGATATCATAATGCACGCCGCCGCCGTGCTAGCACTGCTTGTCCTCCTGCCTCTGCTCGCCGCCGCGCTGGACGCTGACTGCGCGCCGGCGTCGTGCGGGAACCTGTCCATCAGGTACCCGTTCTGGCTGAGCGGCCGGCAGCCATCCTACTGCGGCTACCCGTCCTTCGGCGTCGCGTGCGACCGGACCGGCGCGCCGCCGCTCCTGAACGAGTCCTACCTCCGCGTGCTCGACATCAACTACAGCAACAGCAACGTCGTGACCTTCCACACGAACCTCGCCGGCGACCCCACCGGCTGCCGGGGCGCCACCAAGTTCAACGTGTCCGCCATCCTCGCGCTGTCGCTGCTCACCATCAGCCGCGCCAACCGGGAGCTCTTCCTCTGCGGCAACTGCTCGCGGCGGCCTCCCGCGGAGTGGCTTCCGATGAACTGCGCGGGCTCCGCCGGCGCCCCGTGGTTCGTGTACATGAGCCACGAGCCCGGGGAGGCTGATCAGGAGATTTCGTCGGCGGGGTGCCACTGCACGGCGATGCCGGTGATGCCGGGGTCGGAGCTGAGGGCGCCGGGAGACTACGCGGGGCTCGTCAGGCGCGGGTTCCTCCTGGAGTGGAAGGTGCCCGGGGATTGTGCGGCGTGCGACGCGAGCGGAGGGGAGTGCCGGTTCGACGCCGACAAGAATGCGTTCAGGTGCCTCTGCCCCGACGGCAGCAGAAGGCCGGCGACGTGCGCGCGCGGTGAGTTACTGATCCCACGATTCCGTACGAACCCTATATTCTTTTAATTTTATCATGCGTATAAACACTATAACTAGAATTGCATTGAAGGGGATAGTGTTAGCCGCCATTGATGGGACGAATAAACTTTAGAAGATGACTAGATGATTGAAGACTGATGCCGAAGAATTGAGCGAACGATAGCTGGAAGCAGCCGATAGAAATTAGTCTGAGAAATGCTGGAACCGGAATAACATACTGTGCCGTGTTGCACCATTTTGACCAGCAATGTCAGCGCGCCAGTGCTGATGCAAGAAAGATACATTTCAACTCTCGAAATATTTACCCAGTAGCCATTTATCAAATCGTTAGTCATTTCCAAGGGGAAGAAAATAGAAATGCATTAATTTGGGATGGATTTTCATTTTCCTTTAGTACGAAAATCCTGTCACAAATTGACAATGCATCCGTAGAAAAGTCAAATCAAAGAAACGGACTGGTCTAATATTCAGACATCTGTCCATCTTCATGTCTGATCCCTTCTGTTTGACAATCTGATCTCTCTCCAAAGTCGAATTGTTCTCCTGCACTCTTTGCTCCATCTCTTTTAGTTTCTTCTATCATGCACTTCTCCCTCCAATCTCGCTCACTGATTGGTGATTGGCACATTAAAATACCTAACAACTAACACAGTACTATATGGTAGATATAAATATGTTTAGTTGTGTCATTTGGATCATTCAAAGCCTACTTTTATTATTGGAGCTTGGAGGAATCAGATAATTAGATTGACTTAGCAATTGCAAAACAAACCTGTTAAGGTACTACTGGCATCTTTCAAGTGAAATTTTAAACTCATCCCTCACATTCTTTTGGTGTTATATGTTTTTTTGTTGGTGTGCTATTTTATCTTAATAGCACTAATGGGAGGCTCCACATTAATCATTACAAGAACACTAGGAAAAATATAAATTCTAAAAATTTCAACAAAAAAAACCAGATCAGTCCGACAGTCTCTAATCACCGTAGTAATTGAATTTATTTTTTCTAAAAATTTACCACCACCATTGTTATAAAAATAGTTTAAAGTAACCCTCTGAATCTATACATAAATTACCCACCTATATCATTATAAAAAAATAACTTAAAGAACCCCTAACCTTCATCCAGTTACCCACATATAGTATTAACAAAATAACCTAAAAATAATACCCTCTAAAATTTACATATAAATCACCCACATGGGAGTATGCTCTTACTAAAATTAACAGAAAATAAATACCTAAATCTGAATCTAAATTACCTATATTTAATAAAAATCCTAAAGTATACCACTATATTATTCTATGTTACCTATTTCCGTCATTACTAGTATTAAAAATACTAACTTAAGATATATATGTTGCGGAGGAAGGGACGGGAGTATCGATTTCCATGTTCATAATATAGCTCAAACTAAGCGTTCAATTAAACTTAAACACATATCAAATATGCAATGCTAAATAAAAAATATAATATAGATGGAAAAGTGTATAGACTGATTACTAATTAAAGTATATCACAACAGGATAGAGATAAATACTCATATTGTGTGACAATATTAAAAAAAATAAGAGAGCGTAAGGTAAACGACTTTTTTATGAAGTGCATCACAATAGTCTTAAGCCTATCACAACATGATTTTTAGCTAAGGGTCCTAATTTTTTTTAATAAATTCCTAACATAATGTCTACTAAAACTATTAGCTCGTGCAAGGGCATGAGTTGATGGATAAAGATTTAGTAACCCTCTAACCTAAGATAAAGGTTTTAAATTTGAGAGCGATTGTTTGATAGGCTAAGGAAAAGCTGGATGAAACATCCAGCTACATCCTGATCTTCGGTATTGAAACAGCGGTGCTTCTTGCCCCGATGGTGCTAATCCATCGCTTTGCCTTGCCAACGTGTTTGAAGCTCCAGCGCCAGCTCCATCATTTGAGCAAGCATTTTAGGGGGTGTTTGGATACGAGGTACTAAATTTTAGGAGGGGTCACATCAGATGTTCGGACACTAATTAGGAGGACTAAATATGAACTAATTATAAAACTAACTGCAGAACCCCTACACTAATTCGCGAGACGAATCTATTAAACCTAATTAATCCATCATTAGCAAATGGTTACTGTAGCACCACATTGTCAAATCATGGACTAATTAGGCTTAATAGATTCGTCTCGCAAATTAGACTTCATCCGTGTAATTAGTTTTATAATTAGATTATATTTAATACTTCTAATCAGAATCTAAACATCCGATGTGATATAACTATGACCTCGCGTCCAAACAGGTCAGTGAACTCGCGTCCAAACAGGTCAGTGAACTGACAGGACAACACTGAATTTCCTGCTCTTGCAGTCCTGCTGATTAAAATAAAGTCCAAGAAACCGGATAGACTATTCAGACAAGTTAAATGTCAATATTGCTTCTTCCCGTTGGACCTCCGCCTCCCTTGCACACATCCCCATTCCCCAATCCCCTCCATTCCGCAGCCTCCTAGCTCCTATACTGATCGAAAAACAAGCTTGATGCATCCGGCCCTGGTCCTCTTCCCGCTGGCCGCCTCCTTGCTCCTCCTCCAAGACCATGCAAGCGCCGACTGCGAGCCGGCGACATGCGGGAACCTCACTCTCAGATACCCATTCTGGTTGGGCAGCGGCAACCAGACCTCATCACCCTGCGGCCACCCGTCCTTCGAGATCTGGTGCAGCGACGACCACCGCCGGAGCGTAGCCTCACTGAAGGGCTCCTCCATCCACGTCCTCTCCATCGATTACGCCAACTACTCCTTCGTCGCCTCCCACACCAGGGTCGCCGCCGCCGACGGCGTGTGCCGCACCGACTTCAACATGTCGGTCAGCATCGCGCTCAGCCCGTTCACCATTAGCCCCCGGAACCGCGCCCTGTGCTTCCTCTACAACTGCACCGGCGGCGCGGCCCCGATCGGGCCCGACGAGTACGTGAACGCCACCTCCAGCTGCCGTGCCCCCATCTACGCGTACCTCGGCGGGGCCTACTACTGGGACAAGCCGCCGGCGATCGCGTCGGACGGGTGCACGTACACGTACATCCCAGTGCTGGGGAGGGAGGCGGAGACCATGACGGCGGCCAACTACAGCCGGCTCCTGAAGGACGGATTCGTCCTGAAGTGGGAGGCGGCAGGGATCGGCGACTGCGCCGCCTGCAACGCGAGGGGCGGGAAGTGCCGGTACGACAACGCCACCGCGGCGTTCCGGTGCCTCTGCCCCGACGGCAGGCGCGCGGCGGGGTCGACATGCTCCGGTGAGTTGTCACTCTCCCACTTCCCTCCGTACACGTGCAGTAGTCAGCGTGTGTGGACGCCGGCGGGCGACCCGGCGCATGCCGCTTTCAGCTGCAAGACTTTCTTGGTCCATTGCATCATGCGGATTGCGGCGTGGCGAAGGCGCAGCGGCGCTGGCGCATGCATTGGCGTCGCGGTAGTGCTGCCCATGGGGTTGGATCCTCGTAGGCCCCATGGAGATTTTGCACGCAGCTCTCGCTCTCAGTAACCTTGGCTAGTTTCCCTCGATCCACCGGTAGAATGGCCCGCGGCAGCTGGAGTGATGTCGTCTTCCCTGGTAAACGCGTGTGCGGTCAATGTCGTCTTCCCTGCCGGGTGCTCGCCGCGGCGCGGAGCAACAGGGGAGGGGGCCTGCCGCTGCCGGTCGTCGCTTTCGCCTGCCATTAGCTTCTCCACGTGCTCTTTCGCGCATGATATGATCGTTCCCGTTAGTGCGCTGGCACATCAACGGTAGGGTATATCATCACTTGCCTCAAGCTTCAGCTTGATCCATATCTTTATTGCTATTAGTAGGTTGCCGTTAGCATTGCTGACTTGCTGTCTTTGCTGAAGTGTCCATTTGTGGCAAGTGGGTGCACTAAGTGCGTAAGGCTAGGGTCACAAGTGGCCACCAAAGCTGCACTTCTGATTTTCTAGTCAAAACAATAAGGGGCACTTTTTATGGACAAGTATCTCAAGTAGGTTTACATGATAGTCTTTGGATCTCAGCCCAAATTACAGGCAAATATTGTCTTGTAGTGTTTGATTTATAAATATGAACAAAAAAATCCAAATTGTTATAGGCTTTGTTCATAAGCTTAGAGCTTGGAGCTTTGCCGTAGAAAAGCAGCATCAATAACCATTTAGATGGAATGCATAAGAAAAACACATGACTTTGAGGTGAGAGAAGAAATTAAAATTTTAGTGTGACATTGAGCCTCATGGTAGAATCCCTACAAAATTCCAATGGAATACAACAATTTATAAGAAAATTCTAGGATACATAGGAGCCCGTTATTTGGTTACACATATTACTATCATGTCAACAGAATTTGTATATATCAATTCGATCTTGACCTAAAACTTTAAATTGAATGAAAAAAATTCATATGTTTCAATTGTAGAGATACATGACTTCCGACTAGTAAAAACAGTTTCAACTATCAAATACCAACTTTCAGTGGAACCTTGATCAGAAATTCCAATCAAAGAATTCAGATTTTGACTTCCAATATTCATACATTCAAAAAGGCCAAAATATGCTATGAGTCTTGACACCCACTTCAAACTATCAAATTCTTACTTTAAAGTGTTCGACAATTGCCATGAAGGATATACTACTATAAAAAAGGAGAAAGGGAATTCAACTCAAAGAGAAAGCTTTTGATACAAAATGTTACCTAACATATAGGGCAGGGCCCCACTATGGTTATCTTTACAAAAAAGTTATACTACTTTACTGTTATGCGTGCAGCTATATATACTCTCTTCTCTCACCAAAACTTAAAATGAACTTACGTATACCTCGACCTTGACCTCAACTTTTAAGAAGAGAATTCAAATGTTTGAACTAGGGTGATCGATGACTTCGAACTAGGCAAAAACAACTTTCAACTAGCATGCCAACTTTCAATGGAGCCTTGAATGGAACTTTCAATCATAGAACTCAGATTTTGACCCTTCCACTTAATTTCAACAATTGAAACTAGCAAAAGTATGTTTTAAAGTATCCGCATCTAAAACAAAATTTCAAGTTCTAACTTCAAAGTGTTTGACTCAACAATTTCCAAGCACAATACTATGAAAAAGAGAAAAGGGGATTCAACTCAAAGAAGGAAAAAACATCGTACTTATATAAAAAAAAGATGCTTGGTCTTTTCACGTATTTCCTCCGTTCCAAAATGTAAGTCGTTTTGGCTTTTTGAGATTCATAGATTTTGCTATGTATCTAGACATAATGTATATCTAGATGCATAGTAAAATCTATGAACCTAGAAAAATCAAAGCGATCTACAATTTGGAACGAAGGGAGTAACTAAAGGCACAGCCCCACTAGAGGTCACTAGTGGTGACACGGCTGCCAACAACATGTGTAAAACACACACACCCAGACACCCAATGCAACTTAGGATACCGAATAAAGTTGTGGGCAAGGTGAGTGGATATGGAACGTGCATTGTTTTCCTTCATATTAGCACTCTATTTATAGGAATGCTTGCATTTCTCTTAGAATAATTCAAGCTTAAATGCCTTTTTGGAGTCAAGTAGTAAACTTTGATTGAAAATAGCAAAAGTAATAATAGGATTGTTGCACTCCCCAACCTTGTATGGCATTTTCACTAATCTAAGATTGCATACAATTTTAAAGTTTTTGCGTTTTGTTTTGCGCAAGTAAGGATTTCATGCAAATATTAGAACTATTATTTTGGCTGACAGTGACTAAGATTCCACTAGATATTTTCCTAGCACGAGTTTGTTCGAAACTATCCAGGGAGAAAAGCAGTTGCTAGCTTTGCCCACGGATTCCGGTCCTATGAAATCGACCGGAACACATTCGTTTAAAAATAGAAGATACCATGTGATTTAAATTTGTTTTGTGGCAAACACACCTAAATCAACCGTGCAAAAATCAGTGGCAACTGAGTCCCGTAAAAAACACTTCAGATTGTGTTGTTAGTATACATACTTTCGTAGCTTTTGCCAACAGAGTCAGGTTGAAACTACAAGTCAAGATCTAGCGTGTGTCGTGCTCCGCGGCGACCACCCTTCAAAGTCCGCTGCTGGTCCCTGTAGGAATAGCCTCTAGCGGCTTCCGTGTGTACAAACAGTTGTTGCCGTTCGCTAACACCAGTCCACGGTTTGACAAAAAGTGAGAGGACCTTTGCCCGGAGCTGATCACGAGGCCTGCCGCGCATCCGGTCACGTCGGTGGCTCGCGACAGTCGTCGCTTTGACCCGTCCGTCGGGCACCTCGGAATTCCCGGGCTCGGCGGATGATGCCGGCCCGAATGCCCAGTCAAAGGTTTCGGCCGCTACCGTCTAGTGTCCACACACAGGACGCCCGGACTCACCTTCACCATTTCTTTTTGATAATAGTCAAGCCACTAGTGCCTGTCTTCGTCCCAGAACTGAGCTAGAGCTACCACCCTCTACTGCCATCGTCGAAACCTTTCCGTCTGCTCCCATGGCTCCGTCGTCCTTGCTGCTCTTCCTCGTCTCGGCGGTGCCAGTGATGCTTGCGGCCGGAGAAGAGCACTGCCCGACCGTGCCAGTGGCATGCGGCAAAGTCAACATCACCTTCCCGTTCGCGATCGTCCCGGATGAGGCCACGGATACCAGCTGCGGTTTGATTGGGTTCCAGGTTCGTTGCTCGAACAACAACCCGTACCTCGGCTACAATAATCGGCTCTACGGCCACCAGTTCCAGATCCTCGACATCTTCTACAACAACGCCTCCTTGCTCCTTGCCGATGTCCACAAGCTCCAAGACTTCAATAACTCTGCTTCGGAAAAATGCCATGCCCCGACGAACAACAGCTCCAACAAACTCGGCCTTCCCTTCTCGATCAGCCCTATTAACCAGAACCTGATCTTCTACAACTGCACGAAGCCACTGTCGGAGGAGGAGAGGTGGAGCCGCGGGCTGGTGGAGACGACCTGCGGGAACAGGACGTTCGTTCGCGTCGCCGGGCGTTCCGACGGCTCGGGAAGCTACGGCAGCTACTTTTTGGAGGGCTGCAGCTCTACCGTCGTGCCGGTGCTTGCGAGGTATGGCCATGCGAACGCGAGCAACTACAAGGAGCTCATCAGCGATGGCTTCCTCTTGACATGGGAGGCGCCACTGAAGTCAGGTATATTTCACTCTTCCAACTAATACATCACTTTGTCCTATAGAAGAACCTTGGAACAGCCAGACATTTCCTAGCACTCCCCTAGAACGAGCCTAATCAGCGTAAGGCGTAGAGACTCCAGAGTACGGACCTGGCGACCCAACCCACTGATTTGATAAGGGCGTAGCGAAACGCATGTCGTCGTCCCCAACCGCGGTAGGCGTGTTCGCCGCCGCCACTCTGCCGTCCGGCGTACGTCCGCCAACACACCAGTCAATGAGATATTAACACCGGAACAAATAGATACAGAAAGGAAAACAAAGAAAGAGACAAAAAAAAAGAGGACCAATCAGACGGTTGGAGGGACCACGACCAGTCAAACCGCTCGTCACCGTCCTTTCTCCCCTCACCTCATATCCGCTCCGCCCCCCAGTCCGTTCCACTCCTTGTTCTCCTCCCTCACCGTCACCGAACTCCAAACCATTCCACTGCCACCCCATCCACAATCCGATACGCATCCGCTCCTGCTACTCCTGCTCCTGCTCACTTCCTTCCTCATCCGGGCGGCGGCGGCCAGCGTGGAGAAGTCGTCAGGCTGCTGGCCGAAGGCTACTGCCATCGTCGAACCTTCACGTGCTCCCATGGCTTCGGCCTTGTTGGTCTTCCTCGCCTCGTCGGTGTGGGTGGCCTTCTCGGCACCACTGATGCCTGCTGCAGCAGCAGATAGGCAAGGCAGAGAGCACTGCCCGTCCCAGCTATGCGGCAACGTGAACATCTCCTTCCCGTTTGGGCTCGTTCCGGAGGAGGACGCCGTGACGCACTGCTATGCACTGTTCCAGGTTCGTTGCCGTAACAACACCCCATACCTCGGACACTATCAGACCGAGTTCTTCATGCAGATCCTCAGCATCTTTTACGACAACGCCTCCTTGTTCATCGCCGAGACCCAGGATCACAATGACTCTAGACACCTGGAACTAGGCTGCTACATCCCGACAGGCAACGTCACCTCCAAGTTCGGTCGTCTGTTCTCGATCAGCCCCCTCAATCAGAATCTCATCTTCTACAATTGCATCAAGCCGCTGCCGCCATCCGTGGGGCTTGCAGAGACGATGTGCCGCAACAACACGTATGTTCGCGTCGCTGCCGAGCGTTATGATGGTCATGGCAGCTACTTCTTGGAGGGCTGCAACTCTTCCGTCAAGCCGGTGCTTGGAAGGTCTGTGAAGATCGACGCTGGCAACTACGAGGAACTCATGAGGGACGGCTTCCTCGTGACATGGCAGTGGCCACCGTCAGGTAACCTCACGTGCTCTTGTTAGACGACTACTGGGTATGGATCAGCGCGACCCAAAACCATCGATCAATTTATTTATCCACTGATTTGATAAGGACGTAACCAAATGCCTGTCATCGTCCCCAACCGCGGTAGGCGTCAATGAAATGTTTAAAGTTTTATTAATGGAACGAAATGTTAAAATCAAAGAACTGGAATAACGAAATTCAGATAGACAAAGGGAAAACAACAAAAGTGACTAATCAAATGATTGGAGGCGTGGACTACCCTAGGGATTTTCTGCTCGGTACTCGTCTTTAAAGTGTATGCTTCGATAATTTCCATGTAGATGCTATAAAAAAAAGGAAAAGGGAATTCAATTTAAAAAATTAAGAAAAGGTATAAAAGGTTATATAGTTCACCTAACATTTAGGCCACAGCCTCACTAGGTGGCAAGCAATGAAGGGGATAATAATTTTCATTTGAGTATCCAAAGAGCTAGAAAGATCTAAACCACAAACAATGTTAATTATACCTTCCTTATATACAAATTTGAATGTTGATAAGTAGATTTACTTAAGTTTTTTTTGAGTGTGTGGGGGGGGGGCATGTGTCTCCCTTTGTTGCCATATTGCCTCCCTCTAGATCCATAGAAAAGATATTAGAATGAAAGATGTCCAACAAGATTGCTGGCAAGTTGGTTAGTGGGCACGAGATATGATAGAGACTACACTTAGAATCTTCCAATCTTCCCGTGATAAATAGATTTACCTAACTATTATTTTTTTAAGGGGGCATGTCCCTCCCTTTGTTGCCATATTGCTTCCATTTATATATGTCTCCTTCTACGTCCACAAAAGAGATATTAAGATGAAGGATGGCCAATGAAATTGCAAAGTTGATTAGTGGCCACGAGCTACGGATAGAGACGGCACGCCCTTTGGGAATGTCCATCTAAACTCCCTTTTTCCGGAGAAATACTTAACTCTTCTTGAAGCTAGAAATTAGTGTTACAAATCTTTAGCCTAACATGCTAATTTTACTAGTATGGAGTGGTTCTAAACATATTATTTATAGTTTTAGCCTTTTTATCGTGAGAAAGGATTTCATTGAAATATTATAAGTATTGCTTTGGTTGATAGTGATCAAGATTCTTGCATATATTTTTCTCATGTTTGCATTAGCTAGAGGTTATAAAGCTGCTAGAAAAAAAGGTCTAGCGAGTCCAAACAACCCAACTCATAGATAGCTTATAGCCCAATTTTCATATATCAATTACCCAGCTTATGAAAAACTCACTACTGTCAAACTATTCTTCGATCCTCAATAAAAATCTCATGACAAATTAGACCCGGGACTAGTGCTACATCAGTCCCGGGTCTAAATTTCGTAGCCCGTGGGGAGCCCTTAATTTAGTCCCGGTCTGTAACAACAACCCGGACTAGGATAACCTTTATTCTCGGTTGATGTTACAAATTGGGACTAAAGGGTTCCCCGTGGGTGACTACAAAATGAAAGCATCACCTACTCAACTATATGTTTTGTGTAGATGAGATGGTAATGAAACTACACGCAAGGCAAGAGGTCGCGGGTTCGAATCCCATGCACCACGTACACGCATATTTCACGTGAAAAAATCACGTGACTTGTGACTTTAGAATAATTTTTTGACACATAACTGAAATAACCGGGATTAAAGTTAGGACCTTTAGTCCCGATTGATTTATCCCGGTTGGGAAAAGTGGGATTAAAGGGGGTTTCTCAACCAGGATTAAAACAATTTTCCAGTAGTGACTATAAGCTGGTTTTCCCCTAGCTATTGTAGCTTATACTCCCTCCATTCTCTTTTGATAGGGATATTTCACCTTGACACAATGACTAAGAAAAACAACTCTACATATCATCTAATAAATGCAAACAAACTTTTTTCACTAGTTCTCCAATGGTTGCTGCGATGACTCCTCCTCGTTGTTGATGCAATTTTTTTGCCACGGCCCATATTGTTAACAACTAGGACTATCATTTGTGAAAATATGAATTTTGGAAATATGCCTATCAAAAGCCTTGCAACTATATTCATGTCTATCGAACAAAAAAGTTATGGCTACCGAGCACAGGTTTCAGTGCAAGAAAATGGATAGAGAACAAATCTGCTGAAACGAGAAGATACAAACACTCTTTTTTTGTGTGTTCTTGATGATTTCAAACTCCAGCAAACTACAGCTGTAAACTCAGGAGAAAATGTCTAAATTTACTGATACGACTTCCTTAAAAATCCTTGGGTTGGCACCTATACACACTTCCATTGCTTTAGCCAACATATTTATGTTGAAATTTTGAGTCAAACTGTGGCTAGTATAACTTTTACAAACGTAAAACGTGTTGACCACCTGGAAAATTCACCAGTCTCCGTTTACCATCTAGCTGTTTACATGTGCACTGTTGTTGCCGTTGGGCAATATTACCAGTCAATTGTTTTAACAAAAAGAGTAGTGGGAGAATACGGTGCGGTTGTTGGCCGACAGGACAGGAGCGTGCCTTAGCCGGACCATATGGATGAGGATGAGGGCGCGCGTTCTGGCCTGTTCACATCGATGGTTCACGAGTCACGACAGTCGTCGCTTTGCCCCGGCACTCCGGAAATCCCTGTGCGAGATTGTTGATGGCCCGATTGCCCAGTCAAAGGTTCCGGCTAGTACATAGGACATGCTCAATCATAGGCTGCTCGCAATTCTCTTGCGCCTTTTCTCACACAACCCCAGCACGGCAGCACCCCTTTCTTCTTCACTGGAACTGTCGAAGCTTCGCTGTTCTTCTCTCTTGGAGTTCGTCGAAACCTTGCTCAGTTGCCAGGCTCTGATGGCTCCCAGCTTCGCCTCCCCCGTCTGGGCGGTGTGGTCGTTGATACTGATGCTGGCAGCATCAGCGACGGCGGCACCGGCCAACGTGCAAGGAGGAGATTGCTCGGCCAATATAAGATGCGGCAATCTGAACATCTCCAAGCCATTCGGGATCGTTCCAGATCAAGCAACGGAGCCCAACTGTGGTTCGCTTGGTTTCCAGGTCATTTGCAAGAACCACACTCCGTACCTCGGGTACTACCGCCCGAACATTCCTGACTACTTCCAGCTCCAGATCCTGGACATCTTCTACGGCAACGGATCCTTGCTTGTCGCAGATATGGAGAAGCTTGAGGACTTGAGAAACCTGACCCATGAAGACTGCCAACAATACAGATTCCCTACAGCTAACACCTCATCGAAGATAGCTCTCCCGTTCTCGATCGACCCCATCGTCAATCAGAACCTCATCCTCTACAACTGCACCAAGCCGCCGGCGCCGGCAGCGGCAGCGGCCGAGGGGCTTGCGGAGAGGAGTTGCGGAAACAACACGCTTTATGCTCGCGTCGGAGACGAGCGGGGCAACTCCAGCAGCGATGACTCTATGGAGGGCTGCACTGCCATCTTCGTGCCGGTGCGTGGGGGATATGGCAAGGCGAGCGCGAGCAACTACGCGCAACTCCTCAGCGACGGCTTCCTCCTGACATGGCAGCTGCCACCGCCACCGTTGGAGCTGCCACCGCCACACCCACCGTTGCAACCGCGAGCGGGTAAGTTCACTTTTTTAAACGAATAAAATCCGATTAGTAGGATGATGCTTTCGCTTTGGCCTATAAAAACTAAGCAGCCGAAAGTCTAGTTCTAGGATTCCTCTGTTCTCTCAAACAAGAGCTACATCAGGATAGCAGGGAGCCAGAGACCATGTAGTACGGACTACGGACCTGGCAACCCAAACCACCAATCAGCTTATTTATTATCCACGCTGATGATTTGATAAAGGCGTAAGCCGGCCGTCGTCCCCAACTGCGGTAGGCGTGTTCGCCGCCGCCACTTGCCGTCCGGTAGTCGGCAACACAAAAGTCAATGAGATGTTAAAACTTAAATAAACAAATTCAGAGAGACGGAGGCGTGGACCACGACCGGTCGCCACCGTCCTTTCTAGTTTCTCCCCTCCTCATCTCAAATCGGTCCCCGTCCCGCTATCCGTTGCGTGCTCGCATTCCTCAGTTCCGTTCGCTGACCCAACTCCTAAATCCAAAGCCCAAACCACTCCGCCATTGGCCACCCCTTATGCCTCCGCTCCTCCTGCTGTTGGTCGCTTCCTTCCTCCTCCCGCCGCCGGCGGCCAGCGCGGGCACGGCACAGCCGTCAAGCTGCTGGCCGAAGACATGCGGGGGCCTGAACATCACCTACCCGTTCTGGCTGGAGGAGCGCGACCGGCCGCCGTGCGGGCCACCGGCATTCCAGCTCAGGTGCAACAGCAGCGGCGCGTTCATGGTCAAATCCATCTACCAGGCGTATCGGGTGGTCAGCATCTTCGCCGAGAACCAATCCTTACATGTGGTGGACATCAACCTCCCACTCGACACCGGCTGCCCAGCGCCAATGTTCAACGTCTCGCTCGTCCCCCGGCCGCTCGCCTTCAGCAAAGCCAACAAAGAGCTGCTCTTCATCGGCAAGTGCACGGCGGGGTCTCAACCGGAGGATTCGACTGGGTTTCACAGCCTACCTTGCGACAGGTCTTCCTTCGTCCGGCTCGGCGACGGGCGGAATTTCTCAAGAAGCCACATCCAGGGCGGCATCCCGCCGGGCTGCTTCTTCGCTTTCGTGCCGATTCTTGAGGTTCCCAAAGGGAACGGCGACGAGTACGTCGTCAGCTTGAAGAAGGGTTTTCTCCTGGAGTGGACAACGGTGCCGGGGCATTGCCCGGAGTGCATGGAAAGCGGCGGGGAATGCGTGTACGGCGACACCGGGTTGAACTTCGCGTGCAAATGCTCCGGCACCTTGCTCCCTGAGAAGTGCGGTGAGTTCAGGATATTAAAAACACACTGCGATTTTTTGTTTGTTTGGGAAAGAGAAAATTAGTCATTAGTGTACCTACTAATCTGGAAGTAGAAGTAAAATCGGCCGACGCTAAATGCAAAGAGATGGTAAAAATTACACATACAAGAAGGGGGTTTTCATAGGGATGCTTTACTTCTAGTAGTCAATTACCAGTAGTTCTTAGATCATGCATTTCAAGCGGTAATCGGATTCAATGATTCTGTAGTGCCCATTTGGGTGTCAAATATGGTCCTGCAGTCGCTATCGTAATAATTGAATAACAACAGGTCGTCTTCATTGCTGTTTAGCATGACACTGCTACAGCGAATATAAAATGTTGATTGGAAAAAAGATCGTTCCGTTTGAATATGTGGCTCGTCTGCTTCAACTGCAAATTATTTTTTGGCTGATTAGTGAAGTTATTCCGTTGATGGGGACATTGAGGCCCACTGTATTATAGTCAAACACATTGGTTGAAGTGTTCAACTACACTATTCGATAAAGATGCCGTACCAATGGCTCTTATCCCTATTTTCTTCTCGTGATAGCTGACTAGAGAAAATTGTTTTAGTATTTGCCAACCAATGCACTATATTTTCTAAGGAACAATTGAAGCTGTCTGTTGCGGGATCAGGCTTCTAAAATTGAATCAGACGCTCCAGTGAATTTAAGGCCTGAATTTAAAGGGGAGAAATCATAGCCAGATCATATTATTCTCCAACCTAAAGAGCTGCAGAAGAGTGGCGTGTACCCCGGTATTGCTAACAATTATTGTGACTAGCTCACCGATAAATTTCTCTTTCCTCCTTCTCCAAAGGAAGAAATAAACAAAATGGTTAGTCAGCCTGGCTTGTATACAACTACTTGATCGATTTGATGTTCAAAAGATTCATGCTGTTATTTATTTTTATTCTCATGTTTGAATATTTCCTCGTTGCATCATATGGCTCCTGCATGCCTTCTATGGAGCACGACATGTATGTCCATTTTCTTCCACCAGGACTTCTTTTTCTGGCTCCTATTCAGAGTTTGTTTGTATAAGGATTTGTTTACATTCTAGCTATCAACTTCTAAGCGATATTTTTCTAGCTCTTACCATCAAAAGATGCGCATACCTAACTGTATCCTTGGCTCTATGGAGTGAACGAGTAGGAATCGTTATCTAGTTAAACCAAGACCTTGACTTAACTGGCCAATCACATTCTTGTTGCTCTTGTCAGGTCAGAAATTTTACATGTTGTCGCTCATATTAAGTTTTCTGCCAGTTGCTGGTGAAAATATATATGGTTTGGGCCATCAAATATGACAATGGAATTTTATTACTCTATGGACAAAGTCAAAGTCAATGGTAATAAACCAATGAAAATGCAAAAGAATTTCATCAGACAGAGCACTGAGTTATTGTTATTCGACCTTTCTAAGTAGATAATTTAATCTGCCCCTATCAAGATTGATATTTCTAATAAGATATTTTACTTTTGACTTAATGATACTCAGTGGTTCTCCTTGTTACCGTACCACAACCTTAACTGAGAATCTGAAATCCTTGTGCTGTCATTTTCAACTTTACACCTTCAACCTATTACTGTGACCATATATATCTAGATGGCTAGACACTCCAGTAAGATTTAAGTCGTAATGTAGCCATGCTCTTCAGCATTTTCATATGTTTTCTGGAGACCACAGTAATGTGCAAGGCGGATGATCGACCATGGTATACCGTAGGTGGCAAATGGCTGGACTACACCATATGTATTATTTGATAGTACATCTATGTCATACAGACTGATGTGCTCATGCCACACAGAGATGCAAAATAGTAATTAATCACTGGGCATCAAATGATGAAAATCATCTTCATGTTTAGTCATAAATTCTTCTTTTTCCTTTTCTTTTAGGCTTTCTTCTGCCTATATACACTGTCAAGTCTTATCTGCAGTTACAAAAGTAGTTCAGCTATAGACTAAAGAGGGCAAAGTTTTCATGTCAGACTAACTTAAACTGCACAATTTTACAATTGAAATGACAAGCTATTCACAGTGACTGTTCTTATGCAGGAGGAAGCAATAGGAAGATAATGATAGTCAGTATCAGTGAGTATCAACTCTCAACCTTCATTGCTTATCTATTATACTTGATCTATTTTCCTGCTCTACCGAAACTTTGTAGCATCATATGTTTTCAGCATCTCTTTGATTAATTAGTTATCGCATATTGCTAACACCGTTACACTGTTATGGTGGGCAGCCTGTGGAACAGTTGGTGGTATATTGGCAGTAGGGATCCTCATTTTTGTCTGGCACAAGCGCAAGAGGAGGAAACAAGTTGGAGCTCCAAATGGCTTCATGCGTAGTGAATCCTCTATGCAATCATACAGCAAAGACCTTGAGTTGGGTGGTTCTCTCCATATTTTCACTTATGAGGAACTTGAAGAAGCTACTGATGGATTTAGTGACTCGAGGGAACTTGGTGATGGTGGTTTCGGAACTGTTTACAAAGGTGAGGAAATATGTTTGCTGAAATCTGTTGATCTTAACTCTGGAGTCTGCATCTCATCATTTCTGCATTAACATGTGAAACTGCAAATGATTGGAGCTACATGCGGTATTCTTTGATAAACATCTTGATCCTTTTGACTTTGCAATGACAAGGTGTCCTTTTTATGCTTAAGGCAAACTCCGGGATGGAAGAGTAGTCGCAGTTAAGCGCCTTTACAAGAACAACTACAAACGGGTTGAGCAATTCATAAATGAGGTAGACATCTTGTCCCGCCTCCTCCACCAGAATCTAGTCATCCTATATGGGTGCACATCTCGTAGCAGCCGTGACCTTATGCTCGTGTACGAGTACATCCCTAATGGGACCGTTGCAGACCATCTTCATGGACCACGTGCATCAGAACGGGGCCTGACATGGCCTGTAAGGATGAACATTGCCATAGAAACAGCTGAAGCACTTGCATACCTCCATGCAGTTGAAATCATACACCGTGATGTTAAGACCAACAACATATTGCTGGACAACAGCTTCCATGTCAAAGTTGCTGACTTCGGGTTGTCACGTCTGTACCCTCTTGAAGTCACCCATGTCTCAACTGTCCCACAGGGCACACCAGGCTATGTCGACCCGGTGTACCACCAGTGCTACAAGCTAACTGATAAAAGCGACGTGTACAGCTTCGGAGTTGTGTTGGTAGAGCTCATATCCTCTAAACCAGCTGTTGACATGGGCAGGAGCCACAGCGAGATTAACTTGGCCAACATGGCTCTCAACAGAATTCAGAATCACGAAGTTGAGCAACTGGTTGACCCCGAGCTCGGTTACGAGACTGATGATGAAACAAAGAGAATGGTAGATCTCGTCGCCGAGTTGGCTTTTCAGTGCTTGCAGTTAGAAAGAGAGTTGAGACCGTCGATCAAGCAGGTAGTGGAGGCCCTGAATTGTATCAAGAATGGGGATTCCCCAGAAAAAAGGATGGATTTGAAGTCGTCTCCTAAGGAAGATTCACACTTGCTGAAGAATAGCGTACAGTATTCGCCTGACTCCGTAATCCACAAATTCCATAGTCAATCGACTACCCACTCGGTAGCATCAAATGCTAGTGGATGAGGTTGAGATTCCTTGTATGTGCTGATCCTGATGAAGAAATAAAGCCCTTTCGGATGAGTTGTATATAATATAGAGATTTGCTAATGAGCTGATTCATATGGGTAAATTTTTCTGCGTTTTTTTTTGTTGACTGATATAGAATCATGATGTACGAAGACTCTTTCAACTATGAGCTTGCCACAAATTCAAACATTAGGCAACTACTAGAAGCTGTATAAGGGTAATATGGAATATCTTTCATGTTGAGAAACAAGGGTGAGTTAAGATGATGAACTGAGCAACACCATAGAATACCTACTAATTGGCTGATGGACATGTTTAGATTTGTTTTGTCCCGGTGCATTGTAGACTGTGTCTGTTAACAGTCGCTTGCATTTTGTATTTTGAAGATTTCAGGATATATTGACGTTCAAGTGACATTTGGTTGTAATGTAACCTTAAATGTCATCCAGAGTTCCAAGACATAAAGCCCAAAATTCTGAATGCCCACTCTATTCCATGGGCTCTTATCAGCTCAAAATTTCAGTTACTGGACATATATTGTTGAAAGTGTATGCCTCATGTAGGCATGCCTGAGTCTGATACATTTATCAGAAGAGAACTACAGGCTGTGTGCCTATATAAGCATATGTACAGTATAGAGAGGTAGAACTGCTGACTGCCTGCCTGACTGCATATGCGTACCTGAACTGGAGGCAACCAGCCGGGCAGGTCGCTCGGTGATCGGCGCCGCATCTCGCCTGATGCTATGCTACCCCGGCCGGCGGGCAGCGGCGGCATAGGCGCATAGCGCAACTGGCATAACTTGCCTGCACGGGCGCGGCCGGATGGCTTGCTACTTGACGAAGCCCTATTCCAGTTGACCAGGCCTACAGGGCCGGGCTATCGTACACAATCAACAGAAGCCTCAAGCAATAGTTGGGCCTATAGGTCTGGCCCGTCCGGCCATGTCACACACTGAGATATGAAATTATGAACTTGGATCTTGTAACGCAGACGATATTTTTTTGACATTCAGCTGGCTTTGAATTTAGCTGCTGCTCACCAATTCAACAACGGTAGGTTCGTTCAACAACACCGCAGGCAACTTCCGTCTAAAAAATTCAACAGCACCCACATGTCACCCAAAAAAGAAAATGTAGTACTTGCTCAACGTCAGCCGGAGAACAAGTCACAGGTTCCTCACAGCATGAGATAGAGCACCACTCCGCTGTGCACTCCAAGAACCCGAACGCGTCAAATCCCGCCACCATTAAACTAACACCACACGCATCGCCTTTTGTCCCGGCGCAACTGGGATCCGACGGCGTCACGGCGACGTACAATAATATACCACGCCATACCGCCGCTCCGCCGATGATAAGCCATGGCGGCGGCGACGCCGACCACTTGTCCGTTGGTTCGAGCACGAGCAGTCGAGCAGCGGGTCTCATCCCCCGCCAAGAATCGCGCGTCCTCTAGCGCCCGGGTGGTTAGCGCCTGACGGTGATCCTGATGCGGACGCTTGGCCCATGCGATTTTCTTTGGCTCCAGTGGGCAGACACATCCCCCGCGGCGCCTCCAAATGGCGATGTGTGGCGCGTTGCGGCCCTCGCAAGCTTACACGTTAAACAAAGAAATCAGGGAATGTGTTTTTGCAGCCTGCACCTTGATCTCCATGGATTGTGCTATTGTTTGTTGTCTACTGCTCTGTCGGCAGCAGCTAGATGCAGTCGAGGGCCTTGTTCAAATTGAGCGTACTTTGAGGTCGAAAGCAGATAATTCGCCTGCAACATAAAAGAGTACCATATGAGGCCGTGACAAAACTGATAGGTGAGTAAATACTATAGTCTAAAGCAGCATTCCAGGATCAGCTCCAGAATCCCAGATCAGCTCAAGTGGGCAACGGTAGACAGTAGACACAGTACTAGAGCGGCTGAAATGTGAGGAAGAACACAGGTATATAAACCGTACGGCCAGGGGCCGCATCATAGAGAGACCATCGGAGGCCAATTAAGCAGGAGGGATGGCAGCAGGGAGGCTCTACCGGCCGAAGGCCAAGAGCTTCTGGATCCTGGTGCGCCGCCTCATCCTCCGCAGGGGTCACAGACCGCCGGCGCCGGGTGGCGCGGAGGAGGACCGGAGGGAGGAGAGGACCGGCCTCCTCAGCAGAAGCTCTCTGGAGCAGCTCCTGGTCACGGACGGCGGCGCTCCCGGGGATGACGATGTCCGCCGGTGCGCCAAGAAGCACGGCCAGCCGGTGGCAGTGCTGCTGCCTCGGCCAGAGGCGGCGGCGGTGTCGGCGGCAGCGGCAGTCGGAGGCCGTGACGGCGCGGCCGTGCACCGGCGGTTCGTGTTCGGCGGGTTCCGACGGCGGCTGCTCATGAGGCGGCCGTGGCGGCCGGTGCTCGTCGCGATCCCGGAGTGATCGTTCGATCGATGGACCGTCAACCGGAAGCCTGATGTCAGTTACGTGGGATCAAGTGCGTCTGTCGAATCAAACTACCTCGGCGGAATTCAGAAGAGTGTCCCATTCTTCTCAGATGCATTTTGTACAGTTGTACCTGTAACGACTTTGCGTGATGTTCGGTTCATCTTTGTTCGTTCCTACCTGCGACCTAGTATCTGCTTTACTCGTTTTGAAATTTGAATATGATGCAACTTGTACATGAACATTTGATTCGGGAAAGAATCTGCGAAGCGCTGGGTGAGAAAATTTAAAATTAGGCTCCATGTGATGCAGGGTGCAATGAGATGACCTGCCGCTACATACCATACCTCGATGTCCGGTAAAAGCAAGCTCAATGATTAGTTCAAACTTTTCTACGAACATTTCTGTTCAAATTTGTGAATTTTCAAATGATCTGACTGGGCTCCTTGGCAGCATCCCTGGATATCCGCGCCCAAGCTATCACAGCTACAGTAGCAGCAGCTTTGCTTTAGCACAAGCAGACAAACGCTCAGTGAAAGCTGGGTCATGTCTGTTTGGATCTTGCTTTCGGCGATGACGAATTGACGACTTAGTCGCTTTTTAACAGGTATACATATAATCATGCTGGGCTGGGCTGGGCTGGGCTAGGCAACATAAGAATCGATCTGAATTGGGCAATCTTGGCCCATCTCTAAACCAGCATAATCGTGAAATGGGCCTAATCAGGACTTGTTCGCATATATTGGACTTAATTTGTTTCACTAACTTCTTGGGTTAGGATTCTCGATGAATTGGGCTAGACTTGGCCTGCAACCGAGAGATAGAAGGTGAGAGACGTCAGCCAGAGCCTGCTCATCCATTCCCAAATCCTGAAACTTGGTCTAGATCATTCTGAACCAGTCCAAGAGATGTGTCTCAATTCCTTTGAGAAAGAGAGATATTTCTCTAAAGCAAAGTTTGTTATCGCACTTTTGAATTTTTTTAGATCGGCAAAAGCACAAGAGATGAATATGCACACAAACAAGAACTGCTTTCTTTTATTTTATTTATTCACTCGCAGAACATACTGAGCCAAGCTCACCGAAGACGGAAAGTACAGAGTACAGACACATGACACTACTAGTAGCCACTACCATGGAACGCTGGAACAGAACACACCAAACATACCAAAGCAGGGTAACCAACGACATACAAGTAGCTCAAACCGCAGATCCTCCGTCCGCCGCATACTCACCCCACGAGTCCGTCCATGACCGCTCAGCCGGAGATCTGGATGCTCTTCACCTCGGGCTTCTTCCCCTCGGCCTTGGGCACGGTGACCGTGAGCACGCCGTTCTCCAGCCCGGCCTTCACCTGCTCCGTCTTGGCGTCCTCCGGCAGGCGGAAGCGCCTCATGAACTGGCCGCTGCTGCGCTCGACGCGGTGCCACCTGTCGTTCTTGTCCTCCTTCTCCTTGCTGCGCTGGCCGCTGATCACCAGCACGTTGCCGTCCTCCACCTCGACCTTGACCTCCTCCTTCTTGACGCCGGGGAGGTCGGCCTTGAACACGTGCGCCTCGGGGGTCTCCTTCCAGTCGATGCGGGCGTTGGCGAAGGCGGCGGTGTCGGAGTCGGAGCCTGCCGACGGGACGATGGAGCGGAACATGTTGTCGAAGGGGTCCCAGAGGTCCATGGAGAAGGGGTCGAACACGTTGCTGCGCCTCACCAGCGACATTGCTGAAGCTCTCTGTGTTTGGACGAACTGAAACTTCTCAGAGGATTGAAGGAGTGCTTGTAGGGAGTAATGCTTTTGCGATCTTCTGCTATTTGGTGGTGGGTTTCGGATGAGGGGGGGAGGCAGGGCATTTATAGGAGCATCCAAGAGTTCGTACGACCCCTTCCTGATGCGTCTCGAGCTCTCTACTTGTGTCTGATTGCTTCTAGAAAGGGAACGCTTTCTCCCGGCGCCGCTGAACGGTTGCTTTCCTTCTCTCTGATCTAGCTCCCGTTCTGCTGTAAACTTTGTATTTGCGAGTAGCTTCCTTCAGATACGATCGCTGTTGGAGTTGTACTAGTGGTACATTCTTTTAAAAAAAATGCTCTCCATTTTTTTGAAAAAACGTATATAGAAGAAGATTACAAAAATTGATGTTACTAGTTACTAAATCTTGAACAAGCAGTCATAACATGTTTTAGATTTTTCTGACTTGCATATTTTGTCCAGATAAAATGTGAAAAATCTTTGGATATCGGCACTACTTTATGTTTCAGAGAAAGTATTTCAAGTTCTTTTCCATTTAGAAAGACTTCCCGGTGCCAGGTATGCCGCCCCATAGTAACGCCGCTAATGGTGATGGACTCCCCAACCTCCACGCAATCATGCATGGAGTACACGTGCCAACTCAGGAGTATAGCCAGATGACAAGAAAAAAAAATCGGCTAGCAGGATGAAGAGAGGGCTCATCCGCTCTGGATGACACGGCCTCTCACACGGCAGCGATCAGGACGCCAGGACACGAGACCGCTCTAGAACATTGTGGGCCCTTCCAGGAGAGACGTCGGGAAGAAGCTGGTCTGGAAAGCAAAAGAGCAAGACGAGGTTGGAGAGAACTCCAGAGGATTCACACACCACACTCCCCTGGGTCCTGACGAAGCTATAAATACATCGCCTCTCACAGCTCAGCTCAGTCCAGAGAGAAAATCGCAATCGCACTGATCAGCAACACAATTCTTCACTTCCGATTCCACACATTCCACAGTCCCAATCGCAGCAACCAACCGACAATGTCGCTCGTCAGGCGCAGCAACGTATTCGACCCCTTCTCCCTCGACCTCTGGGACCCCTTCGACAACATGTTCCGCTCCATCGTCCCGTCGGCAGGCTCCGACTCCGACACCGCCGCCTTCGCCGCCGCGCGCATCGACTGGAAGGAGACGCCGGAGGCGCACGTCTTCAAGGCCGACCTTCCTGGAGTCAAGAAGGAGGAGGTCAAGGTCGAGGTGGAGGACGGCAACGTCCTCGTCATCAGCGGCCAGCGCAGCAAGGAGAAGGAGGACAAGAACGACAGGTGGCACCGCGTCGAACGCAGCAGCGGCCAGTTCATGAGGCGCTTCCGCCTGCCGGAGAACGCCAAGACGGAGCAGGTGAAGGCCGGGCTCGAGAACGGCGTGCTCACCGTCACCGTGCCCAAGGCCGAGGAGAAGAAGCCTGAGGTGAAGGCTATCGAGATCTCTGGTTAAGCATCGTATATGGAACTACGATGGAAGAAAATGGTGGTGGTGCGATGTGATGCTACGAGTCGTGCTTATGAGCTTGTGTTGTGGACGATGTGTACTTCCCTTGCCGTGTATCAGTCTTGTGTTTCCTTGAGGAAGAAATAAAAGCTGCTTTCATATGGCTTTGTTACAGTGGTACTTTCAGCTATCTTTTCCTTATGATTTTTGCCAAATATGAGAAAAAAAATTAGCTCCCTTTGGTAGGGACTCCCGACTTAATGAGGAGTTGGGCTCCGACGAGGAGTTGGAGGAGCTATTTTTTCCCTTCTGGCTCTGGCTATATAAAACTGCTCTCCGGCTCCAAGGGTGGACCTCACAGTTTTTGTCTTTTTGACCGAGAAATCGGAGCTGGAGCTCTACCGGATCTTAAAATGAGCTAGTAAATTAAACTTCATCTTAAAATGAGCTAGTAAATTAAACTTCTTAAAATGAGTTGAGTTAAGATGAGTTAAGTATTTTAAGTAAACTAAACTTGTCAGCCCTAAATTAAACTTCTTAAGTAAACTAAACTTGTCAGTCCTAAACTAAACTTCTTAAAATGAGTTAAGATGAGTTAAGTATTTTAAGTAAACTAAACTTGTCAGCCCCTGAACCAATTAAAATGAGGGCGAGCTAAAAGTTAAGAATTTTAGATATTCACTTGATTTAGTGTTAAAATATATTTTCTTAAATTTGCTTCCAATTTTTACCAATTAAAATGAGGGCAAGTTAAAACTAAGTTAAGAAATTTAGGCATTCACTTAATTTAGTATCAAAAAATATTTTCCTTTAAGAAATTTTTAATAACTTGCTATGAATTTGGCTAAAAATATTGGCATACCAAATAGTTGTAATGAACCAACTGGTTACTTTTTCGGCATAATTTTGTTGGTCTCAATTTAGAGTAATGGATACAGTCAAGAAAGAACACACTACTTTTTCATTCAAAAAGTGATCCCCTTTACAGTAGGGGAGGCTGTTGACGTTCGTTATTGGTACACTTTTAGTGCTATTTATTAAACTAATCCACCACTTGGCACTTGAAATAACCCATTATGTATACGTGTAGTATTTTGGAGGACATTATGTTTTAGAAAATTGGACTAAATTGAAGCATAATTGAAAAAGGCTCAGGACAATCGACAACATAGAGAAAGGCGAAGGCCAGAGGCCTCAAAAAGGTCCTGGGATGATTGGCCTAGGGTCCCATGGAGCCCATTCATGCTCATCTTCAGCGAGGACTCCTCCAAAAATACTTAGGGGTTAAGTTTCACAAGATATAGCAAGTTCACTTCAGGATCAAAGATGGAAACAAGCAGGACTTTGGAAAAGATATCAAGATCCATCCTTATCCCGAGGCTATCGACGTGCAAGTTCCATATACAAGTAAAAATAAGTTTCCATGATATCATAGAAGACTTGGTGACGAAGTTGGGCGCGAGACGATAAAAGGAACGCCAAGCCGATCGGCCTGGACCCCCCTAGGCCGATCGGCCTAGGGTGTTTCCTTGCCTCCTCGCCTTCCAATTTAAGCCATGGCACCTCTGGATTATAAATACCCCGAAAATTCACCGAGCCCCACCAAAGGGAGCTAAGGGCCGCTGCAAGTCTTCGAAGTTGTGTAGGAGATGTCTTAGGCCGATCCTAGCTACCATGGCCTCCCTGCGCGGTTTGTGCTATGGTGGAGTTCAGGAGCTAGTTGTGATCATCAATGATATGTACTCGGAGGTGATGATTTAAATACATATATTATATGAGCAATGTTCTTCATGTCATCTGATCTGTTAGCGACTCAATGCCTCCTTTTATGCTCTTTTATCTATCATGAATATGCTTATTCCTTAATCTAATTCATGATTAGACTACATAGCATGCTTTATGTAATCATGGAGATTAGATCTAGTATGTTGATCCTTCTTGATACTAGGCATGTTCACCTATGTTCATGCCCTTAAACTGCCTGCGTCGATAGAGAGGATCGTGATAGGATCTGGCTTGTGTAAGGTGGGGGTTTTCGGAAGGTTGACTGGAGGTAGTAGTTTAAAGATTGCTTTGGATGAGATGCATGTTGTGCTTGCTTATTAGCTAGAACTACAACTAGAAGATGATAGGTTCTTGCTATCCTTGGTGGTGTTACATCATATATATTTATGGATGCAATCTACCTTTATTCATGATTCATCTTTACATCAAGATTACCCTCCATATGCAATCTATGCTTCATGTTAGGATTAGATCCGTTGAGCTAGATAGAAAATCCTAGTTAGTTCGTTGATGATCCACGAATTGATAAACTTTGGATGTAATACTCTAAGGGAAATGCTACGATGATCCGTGCGCTTGTGGTTTACAAATTGGCGCGCTAACTACCGTCAACAGAGGCTCTCCTTTTATGGTATGAGTTAACCTATCTTACATTTCAAAAATACCCTTACTCAACTACTATATTTTAGGAATATGTCATACATAAAGGTCATTAGTGTACATGTGTTCAAATTGGATTTCTCCACATAATCACGTTTCTCTTGCCACCACCATCTACCATTGGTCCTTCACTCACGATCCTTCCGCCACGTGATGATCCGGAACGCCAAGACCTCCAGCAAGTTTAAGCATCTGAGGGTACGCCATTCCTTTATTTTGACAAGCTAATCCTTGTAATCAACCTCGAAGAATTTCCTGTTGTTTCCTTTACTGCAAAATGGACGGATGGAACTATACCAACATTTGGTAATGAAATCCAAAGCTTCGAGGGTTAGTACACTAGAAACCTTCCAATACCGATGACACATATAATCTTCCAAACCTTAATATCATTAGGAACATGCGAGGGTGAGTGACTTCCACACTTCTGCAGATCGCCTCAAACATGCGACGCTTACCATTTATTTCCCACGATCAACGTGTCGAGGGTAAAGATTAATTTGGCCATCCCAACAAACTTGAATTTAGTTGGACAAATATTGTATCCCAACCAATCAGGCTCTTAGATCATTCAAAACAAAGTCTAAAATCTCATTTTGGTAACAAAATAAAAAATTCCTACTCCAACAGTGACCTAATACCATTGCCAATTTTTTCACATGCCCCCAAAATTTCGCTTCCTATCTCCTAGTCGTCCGATCGACGTGCCATTTTTCTAGTTTGGCTTGTGTCTCCGACTTCCTCCACCACATCCTCCCTCATCCCTCCTCAGGGGCGACATTGTATGTCATGCACACATGACACCCGCCGGCCACTCCACGTTTCCGCCCTCCCATTCTTCCTGACATCGAGCCTCCCCCTCCGCAGGTGATGCCGGGCATGACCCAATGGGTGACGTCGGCAGGTGGTCGGATGACTAGCTGGGCGTCCATCTCAACATCTTCCACTGCAGCCCCATCCAGATGGCACCACTGCAAACTTCCCACACCGCAAGCTCGTTGTAGCCCTCCGCAAGGCCCCAATCTGAACGCTCTATAAGGCACCAATCCAAATCAATCTTGGACGGAGATTCTTCCATGGTGTTCAATTGAGTTTGGATTTCTTCATAGCCTTTGAATCGTGGTGTTGTTAGTTCAGTGTGTATGCTTGCTTTGTCTATTGTTACGTGGTAAAATATTGAATGCTTGAGGTTGTTAATTGCTCTTTTTTGATTAATTTCACCCAGGGCAGTGGAGTGTTTGTCTTGATCATCTACAATTTCAATTGCCAGAATCAGTACTGCACCAATGGTGCTGAGTATGAAATCGATCTCCCCGCGTAAAAAAATATATTTGTTTGGCCGATTGTTGGGAGATCTTAGAATAATATCTCACATGAATGCTCTACTGATAAAATTTCGTTTGACTTGCTAGCTAGACTCTTGTCCATTGTCCTATTTGTTTCTTGCTAGTGGTGATAGAGAGAGAGGGGGGGGGGATGCGGCAAGAGAAAGAAAACACACCCAGAGGGAGAAACATTAGGTACTTTTCAGTGACAAAAAGAGCTAGGTCCGTTTCTTTCTATATGATAATATGCACCGAGGGGAGGTTGCTGCATGTCTGAGACTTGAGACCTCGGATACTTGTGCTGATGTCTAGCAACCTGAGCTAGCACTGTCCCCATAGTTTGGCCATGCCCATTTATGAGCAATATTAAGAAAGAGCATGGAGTGCATCCAAGGGTGCTACAAGGCTACAACTCTGAGCCAGATCCCCTGCTGGATCTGGCAGAACTGGCTAAACATCAATTCAATGGAATTGATTCTGTTGAAGAAAATCGATAAACTTGCAGTTTTCCTGTCTTCGAGCAATGATGTGAGACATACCAGTTTCCCTTACTAGAGCCGAGCGGTTGCCTGATTAATCACGTGGCATCATTTGAATTTTTTTTGAATTTAATCTTTTAGGAACAGTTGCGGGAGGGGTTCTTTTTTAATTCCAATATTTTTAGCAAGGTTATGAAACCAGATTTTTTTAGCCTCTATTTTTTTGGCACTCTTGGTGATGCTCTTAGAGCCCCTCCTACCGTTGTCGGAAGTATGGAGCCCCTACTAAGCTGCTTTTATAAATTTACATACATTGAAGCTTGAACAGGGACTAGAGATCAAAGATGAAGAGACCAAGAGTACAAGACCCTCCTGATGTTTTTTCTTTTCCCCTAGATCCACTATTGCATCTATGAGATAGTCGATTTTATTAGCTCGTTGTTGCTTTCCTAAAAACAATTAAACCGTATTTTAGCTTGTTGCAACAGCAAACACTTCAAAACGCGATTATTAGTTCAAACTTTTCAAAGGTCAATAGATTCATAATTTCATAACAACATTAGTTCTTTCCATATGGATAACATATCAATACAACCACTGATAAATGAATAAAAGTTTAATCTTTAATTATATTTAGTAACAAGAAAACTATAGCTCATTCAAATACTATATTTATGAATGATTTTTTTACCTTGTCATCAGCTTCTTTCTAACATTTTATTTTCTGCTTTAGTAGCCTGTTTCAACACTCATGGACTGATCCAGGTGGCCAACCTGTTTACTAGACATTTATGCGTTACAAAAGTTTTGCTGCTGTAAGAATGAGCATGAAAACACTACAAATCCCTATCCTAACCTCGCACGATTAATACAGATGGAAAAAAGTAGTCCGATCTAAATGAGCGCGACAATGCCACTCTAGCATTTCTACTAATCACTAATATGCAATATGCACAAATTTATATGTAAATACCCAGCGATACAACTTCATGCGTACGGATCTCACCTGTTTGGTACTTTAAAATGAGTTTACTAAGTTAATATCTATTTTTCAACACTATTTGTCTCTAAGGACAACCCATATTTCTTCCAACCATTGTAAAACTTGTTATTTATATTATCTAAATTATTGTTGTACAAGCACATGACTTTATATATGTTATGAATCCTAGGCAATACCCAAAAAATGAGAAAAAACCTTGAAATCTTTAAATGAAAACTTCTAAAATAAAGTGTGTCTATGAGAGTGTTGCCAATTCATTTTTTTATTCTCCTCTTGAGAGTAACAAGTTATTTCTTAGACCAATAATGTTTTAATTGGAATATATGGACAAACATCTCCCTCTATGGTGGTGTTGGTAAGATTGGTGCATGCATGACTTCTTTAATGAATTATTTATGTATACCTTTGCACCATAAAAAAAATCCTATGTGAAATATGATTTCCTTATATGAAGATAATTTTTTTCCGATTCTGGTCTCCATACAATCACAGTCTTAGCCCAAACATACAAAGAGACAGCTAACAAATAGCCAAATACCACTAAATAGCAAGCATTCTTGCGACTTAAGCAAGCATGAATAATAAATATCCACTATGATTTGAAAAAATATCTATGACCATTGACTCCAAGATTTATTATGCCTATTTTATCATGGTTTGTGCTTCCTGCAGCCAAGATGAGTGTCTAATGTGTCACCCCCTCCCCCTGATAACCACCTGGGAAATGTCGTTTGTGAAGTATTTGTATTAATGTGACTTAGCTTGTTATAAATCTCGATATATTGGGAGGTTTACATGCAATTTCTAGATTCAAACATAACCCAAGAGTGATAGTAGTTTTTAATTCCAAGTCCCGTGCAACCCATGTGTACGTACCAAGCTAGTGTTAAAAAGCATCCAGTAGGCCATATCATTTTCGAGTGTTTGTTCCGATGTATCCAGACAAAAGTGGGCCATTGTTTTTTAGGATAATTCTAGGTGTTACCAACCTACCGCACGAAAAATGCAACACTAAAATTGTGTGATAATGTTACTAATAACCCATCTATTCCTATTTTGGTTGGAATTTATTACATACTATTAGGGGTGCTACCGTGCATTGGTATAGCACCATAACAATTTGGAGAGCATATCTGGTACTAATCACGGTAGAACCGTCAAAGCGAATGAAAAAATCAAACAAAAAAAATGTATGGATAGAGAATGTGATCTGGTATGTGCAAGAAAAATCTAAGTATGAACAAAAACTTATGCAAGGAGGAATGAAAAAGAGAAATCAATTCATATGTTTCGGTTCAAGCTCCAATCTTAATTTTTACATGTGCATAGTTGATACGAACTTTATCCATCTACATTTTTGTTGAAATTTCTGTGTATGTTTTTTTATGAACAGGAGGTGTTGCCCCTACTGGTTATATATTAAATTGTTATATATTAAATTATAAAGGATAGGTAATAAAAAATGAATTTATGTGCATGTTTAGATGTGCTACAGTGAAGTCGTTTTTTATGAATGTCAACCAATTTTTTTTTGCAGGTTCTATTTAGGGAACGTATTGGCTTCGTCACTCCGACGCACTTTGCAGCATGGTGAAAATCAAAAGGTGTTAGTATTCCATGTGTGCCGAACGTTGGAGTCATCAGCAATGCATTTCTTCGGTTCCCATGAATAGCTTTTTTGTTTGTGGATTGATTTGTAAGCTCTATTAATGTCGTTAAACACTTGCTCGAGGTCATGTAGCATTTAGCTACACGCATAATACTTGTAAAATTACATCTTTCGGAGGTGGTTGAAGCTGAAATTTTCTTTTCATTATCTAAAAAACACGTGAGTTTATATGGTGCAATTTTTTTTCAAGTTGAGGACATCATCCCTTCACCTATTAATTCATGTGAGAATACAACATTTTTCTTGAAACAAAAAAAGAGAGAACTTTGTGGAAGGGACAAATGTTCTGCAAAACTCCATGAACATGTAGAAGAGAATACGCTATCTCTGCCGAGAGCTCATAACATTCGTTCCTAGGGAGAAAGAAGGTGTGCTTCTGGACCATAGTTTCCTTAGAGCAACTTCAAGAATCTTCTAAAAAATTCTTTCCTAAAATTATCTATTGGGGGCTCTAATAAAAATTTCTTTCCCCAAAATCATGTAACACAATAGTAGATCCCCATAATAAACTCCCCAATACTTTAAAACTGGCCACGTCATCACGCATGGACCCCTTTGGCAAGTCACGCTGTAACTTATCTGTCCATCTCCTCTCTCCATTCTCCATCCTACGGCTCACGAAAATTCAAAGCATCTGACTCACAAGTCCCACGCACGCATACACGCAAGTGAGCCGTCGTCTTCCTCAATTTCCCCTTGCTTCACTCTGCTTTGCTCAAGAAACTAGAGCAACGGTCAAATCCATCACCAGCGGTCTAGATGGGCAACAAGAACTAAGTAAAATCAATTTTCCAAGGCCTATCCTTCTCTTATGCGCTTTCAATTTTGTTTGAAGATGGCTTAATTTCCTGTTGGTTGCTCAATTTTGTTGAAGATGGTTTAATTTCCCGTTGGTTGCTGCTCCTCTGCTTACCTTCCCGAGCCGTTGATCGGAGAAATTGCTGCTGTCCAAGCTACTGGAGCCAGTCTGCTTCGGTGGGTTGCTTCAGCCAGGCTATAGCACTGGCCCGCCTACGCTCGCCTACCTGGGTTGTAGCATCCTGCTGCTGGACCTAGTACTGCCGGCAAGCGCAGTGGGACGACAACGCAATGACGCGACAGAACAGCGATGCGGCCGGATAGCGCTGCAGGATGACGACGCGATGGCATGGCGGGCGGCGTGGTGGCATGGCCGGACAGCTTGGCAGTGGTGAGGAAGGGGCAGCCGTTGTTGTAGGGTCCTGCAGCAGGGTAGGCTGGGCTGGCAGTGGCCTGTCGACATCGGCAACGAAGCACCATGGGAGGGGAGAAAGATAGAAGGGAGAGGATGCGCAAGGCTAGGAATCGGTCGCACGCGGGATGCCAGGCTAATTCCGGCCAGCGGCCGCCATCCCGCTAGTTCCTGGTAAGCGGCCCCGGCAATGGATGTCCCAGCGGCGGCGGCAGTGTGGAGCGAAGCAGATACGCAAAGAAAAGAATGGGGAAAGTCTGCGATTAGGGAGGAGAGAACTCACGCAAATATACGAGACGACGGGTTCTCGATTCCGCTCCGTTAATATTTGCAGCAGGTTTGGGGACCTGTTGGAAGCTCTTTTTTCAATTTTTCCCCTAATTAGGGTAATTTAAAGGAGCTTCAGTGCTGCGTCGAATTGATCTGAATTGGTGGGCCCGTTAAAGTGACGTTCTGCACGGTTCGACGGCCCTGCGTCGAGTTCGATCGGTGGGACCCACGTCGTCTAAAAAAAAACAGTTTTCCTCCTCCGTGTTCCTTCTTCCTCGTTCCCCTTTCTCTCTTTTTGCAAGCAGATGAGTCCTGCTGCCGCCGGATTCGGCAGCCCCAATCCCGGCTGAACACGAACGCGAGCTCCTCTCGTGCCCCTCTACCGATTCTTCAGCCTCAATACAGAATTTCTTGGTTGCTGCAGCTCCCATGGATTAGGGGCATTTGACAGATGAAGAAGAAACCTCCGATTCAGATGCTGGGGAGGTCAATCCAGTGGGGAAATTTCTAATTCGATTGATGGAGAGCTCTATTCGCCGGCCGAGCTTCTGTCCATATGTGCTAGTTGGATTGATTTGTGAGATCGATTGATTTCTTCTGTCCCTCACGCGCGGCCGGCGCCTGTCCGCACGGCACCTCCATGGCCATGCGGATGAGCGCAAGGAGTGCCGTCAAGGGACTTCTACGCCTGCATGAACTTGGTTCAGGCAGCATCGGCCTCGACTCCGTCAGGCGGCATCAGTCTCGACTCCGGGCAGGATCACCCTTACGACCCGGTCCCCAACTCCCGTCGCCGAGCGCTGGTCTGGTTGAGCAGCGGAGCGGAAATAATATTTTAATCGCTTGAGTTCGACTAGTATTTGGGCGTTCTGGGAGTGGTAAAATTTGCATTTTGCCATAAATGGCAACTGTAGCATTTCATTTGTATTTGTGAATTATTGTCCAAATATTGACTAATTAGGCTTAAAAGATACATCTCGCAAAGTACAACAAAACTGTGCAATTAATTTTTGATTTCATCTACATTTAGTACTCCATGCATACTCCATGCATGTACCGCAAATTTGATGTGATGGAAAATCTTCTTTTTGCATAGTACCAAAGTTGGGATTTTGGGTAACTAAACCGGCCCATAAACCGGCCCTTGGAGGTCGATTTCCAGTCTGACACCAAAACGCCGTTGTTGACTATGTGCACGATTCGCTCTCCTCGTCTCATAAATCGATTTCGAGATACACTGGAGCCGGCCTTATTACAACTTTACATGCCACACTGCTGAGCAGAATGGATTTGGCATTGGCTCATTGCCGTCAACAAGATCAAATCAAGCTGATCTGGCTCGCAGTTTTCTAAAAGCAAGTAATCCAACAAGGAACTGAACCGAAGCAAGTGGGAGATGGAATTATGGACGAGCTAAAAAGAGAGCATAAACGGGAGTCGTCTAGAAGAAAATAGAAAAGCCGAGAAAGAAGGAAGGATAATAATGCTGAGAAGTTCGTTTAAAAAAAAAGATAATAATGCTGAGAAGCAGGAGGAAGGTGAAGAGAATTCCAGATGGTTCACGAGATACGTTCCCTCACCAACCTATAAGTACCCTGCCTCGGCTCCAACCCCCAACCATCGAGAAGAGCTGAAGAGCACACAGACAGAGCAACGCGTGCAAACGACTTGATCCATCCACTCGCGCTCACAAACCCAACCGACAACAACGATGTCGCTCGTGAGGCGCAGCAACGTGTTCGACCCCTTCGCCGACTTCTGGGACCCCTTCGACGTCTTCCGCTCCCTGGTCCCGTCCGTCGCGTCGTCGGACCGTGACACCGCCGCCTTCGCCAACGCGCGCGTCGACTGGAAGGAGACCCCCGAGGCGCACGTCTTCAAGGCCGACCTCCCCGGCGTCAAGAAGGAGGAGGTCAAGGTCGAGGTGGAGGACGGCAATGTCCTGGTGATCAGCGGCGAGCGCAGCAAGGAGAAGGAGGACAAGAACGACAAGTGGCACCGCGTCGAGCGCAGCAGCGGCAAGTTCCTCCGCCGCTTCCGCCTGCCGGAGGACGCCAAGACGGACCAGGTGAAGGCCGGCATGGAGAACGGCGTGCTCACGGTCACCGTGCCCAAGGCAGAGGTCAAGAAGCCTGAGGTGAAGGCCATCGAGATCTCCGGTTAGGCAACCATGCATGGACGTGGGACGACGATGATGCTCCGGTTCTGGTCGTGATTGGTTGATGTGTGTGTCATGCATGGTCTACTGCGTATTTCTCTTGGTTGTGTCTGTGTAATCGTCTGCAATCCATGTTCTCCCTGTGTAATCGTCTTGAGCATATATAAAAGTGAATAAAGTATCGTCTGCATCATTTAAAAGAGAACGAGTGCCGACTGTTAAGTTTTTCACAAGTGTTTTCCTGCTCTGTTTCAGTGCAGGGGATAATGCAGTATGAATTGTATGGGTCGTTCGTTTGGGAAGCTAACGGAGTGCAGTTCGAAGTTGCAAGGCATGCAGATCAGCAAGCTCCCCGAAAATGAAGACGGCGGTAATGTAATACTGCAAAAATTGAGCCAGAAACAAGATGGCCCAGCTATATTCAAACCTCTTTGAGGATGAACAGTTTCCTTAATAAGAAGGGTTGTACTCTGAACGTGACAACCTGAAACTGCAACCGGAAAAATGTACCGATCCAGATTACAAATGTCATATAGTTCAGAATTCTGACTTAGTAGCTATTCCCTTCGAATGTTTCAGAAAAATAAAATGTCTACTCCTCACAGTAAACAACATGTGATCACATATGATTTTTACAATTAACCAAAATCAAGGTTTTTTAGAAAATAAATTAAAAGGAATGGATATGTGTTTTAGTTCCTCTCTAAATTGTGGACCACTTCATCCTGCTTAAAGAAAGAACATATTTGCTAGACCTATGGTTAATGGTCTGTTTGGATTCACCCTAAACCGTAAACCAGGAGAGGAAGTTGTCGGAAGTAAATAAGTAAATGTAAGACAATACTAATTTTTGTCACGAAGCTGTTGGAGGTAAACTATAACAAAAAAAATTAAATTCTTTTCTGTAATTTACATAGTAGAAATTAGTGTACACTAATAAGTGTCGTTAGCATAATGGGGGCCAGAGCCCCCTCAGCTCCCTTCATCCACCCCTCAGCATACCGATGCCAAAGTAGTGCAACCCTCTGTAGGAATCATGTGTCATGGACCTCGATTTGGGGGTAAAATCTCTCAGGCCTTTTTTAGTTTTTTTTCAACTTTGACACTATATTTCCCATCACATCAAACTTGCGGTACATGCATGGAGTACTAAATGTAGACAAAATCAAAAACTAATTGCACAGTTTTGTTGTACTTTGTGAGACGAATCTTTTGCGCCTAATTAGTCAATGTTTGGACAATAATTCATAAATACAACCGAAATGCTACAGTTGCGCATTTATGGTAAAATGCAAACTTTGCCACTCCCAATTTAGGAACTAAACAAGGCCTCAGTTGTTGGCAAAATGCAAACTTTGCCACTCCCAATTTAGGAACTAAACAAGGTCTCAGTTGTTACTATAGTAGATGCAAAAAACTTGTGATGTTGACGTACGAAACGTTCAAAATCTCTTTAAAATGAAGCAAATTTCAATTGATAAATAGTTATCGTAGGATCAGACTTGATTGTTTTTTCTTCTCTCTATGAAAATGTTTATCTCGTTCCCATAGCAATAGAGCTAGTAGAGGGACTAATAGGGGCAATGGCCCCCCTCGACCTCCACGTACACTTTTATAAACACATTTTTTTCATACCATCAACAAAATAACAAAATACATGATCTCATCGACATTTGTTGTTTCGTTGTTTAGGAATGACCAACACATTCTTCTAGAATACAGATGCGGTATCTGAAATAAATGTAAGAATATTATGAAATACTTTTTCAAGATAGACCTACATGTATAATTCTTTTAGTTCCCACAAGGCTAACGTTGAGAAATTTTTGACATTTGGAACCGTACAGAGTTGTCCTGTAACTGTATTTTTCACTATCCTTTACTCCTTTTTTTTAAAAAAAAATCTGTCTGACTTGGCAAGGTTGCTGAGGAACTGTCAATTCAATGTAACCCTGCAACAGTTTTCCTTAAAATCCATCCGTGAAAAGAACATCACTGGAATGCTCTAGTAGCACTGTAGTACCATGCAAAAGAGGGCTGCACACCGACACAGCGCTCGATCGGCTTCCGCAATCATTCACGATTATTCTCCTTGCCAACCAAATCCATCAAGCTTTGGTCTAGAAACCGACAAAGTGGATTGCGGATGGGAAATAAAGATGAAGCAGAATGGAGAAGAGCACCAGACTGCTCTAGAGCAGCGTGTTCCTTTCTGGAGCAGACCGGAACAACGAAAAGAAAAACTAAATTATTGATGACCTAAAACAAAATAGTAATCAACTACCAGAAAAAACAAGGGAACTCCGGAGGCTTCTCGAGCCGCTCTTGGCGAACCTATAAATACTCTGCCTCCCTCCCCTGGCCACCACACCACAGATCAAAGCTTACTACAGCAGAACAGCGAGCTCTAGCTGCGAACAAAACGCTTCAGCAAATCCACCCGTAGTCTCCGAGCTCATAAACCCAACCAACCGACGACGAAAATGTCGCTGGTCAGGCGCAGCAACGTGTTCGACCCCTTCGCCGACTTCTGGGACCCCTTCGACGTCTTCCGCTCCGTAGTGCCCGCGGCATCACCTGACCGCGACGCCGCCGCCTTCGCCGCCGCGCGCATCGACTGGAAGGAGACGCCGGAGGCGCACGTCTTCAAGGCCGACCTCCCCGGCGTCAAGAAGGAGGAGGTCAAGGTCGAGGTGGAGGACGGCAACGTCCTGGTGATCAGCGGCGAGCGCAGCAAGGAGAAGGAGGACAAGAACGACAAGTGGCACCGCGTCGAGCGCAGCAGCGGCAAGTTCCTCCGCCGCTTCCGCCTGCCGGAGAACGCCAAGACGGACCAGGTGAAGGCCGGGCTGGAGAACGGCGTGCTCACGGTCACCGTGCCCAAAGCCGAGGTGAAGAAGCCTGAGGTGAAGGCCATTGAAATTTCTGGCTGAGGAAAGCTCGTCAAGGTCGCGATTGCTGCTGTGTCGTGCTCGGGTCAAAGTTTGGTCGTCGTGTTTCTGAATCTTTTGTGATGATGTCGTACCCCTCGGTCATGGTGTGGTCAATGTTGTGTTTGCCGGGTCGACCCAGGCGCGCTATGGGTTATGTGTGTGTGTCTGTGCAGTTGTTTGGTGTCATGGTGAATAAATGAAAATATAAAAAGTTTTTCTTATATGTTTGATTGATGACTTCCATTACGTATTTTGCTCTCTTTTTTTTCTCAATCCTCTTTGCCAAAAAAAAAAACCGTCGTGTCGAGGGCAATTTCAGTGCAATGTTTCTTGGGACAAAATTCAGCCCAATGTAGACCAACGCATAAGCCCACACAAAAAAGCAGGCATGCCACATTAAAGCCTGTTTCGGCCCATACAAGGCCATCCCCACGAAGGCCCAACTTTTCCAACCCATTGAATGTCTCCCATGCGATCGCGTTAGTAGGTGGCGACTGACTGACTAGGCACCATGCCGAACAATTCGACCCCCCCCCCCCCCCCCCCCCCCCCCCCAAAAAAAAAAAAAAGAGCACCATGTCCATGCTGAATAACTTGTATCGTAGGCTGAGTCAGGGAGCCAGTGCTCAGTGCTCAAATGGCCTACCTGCTGCTGTTGCTGCGAGCACCCGCCGGTCCAGTTCCTCACTGGCTCTGTCCTTGTCGTCACCCTGTTTCTTCTGCAACCCAGTTATCGGGTTGCAGATCGATGCCACAATCCCCCAACTCTTTTCCAGTGCTGCGCCGTGCTGTCTCGCAACTTGCGATAGCTCAAGCTCGCTGCTAGCTGTTGCGATTTGGGCTCCGACAAGGCAACCGCGCACAACGCAAATATCCCCATCCGCGTGCTGGTGGTGCCGTACGAGCTGGTTGGTGTGATGGCGCGCATTATCTCTTACCCTTTCGTCAACAGCGAAAGTGCCGGAAGTCGAAAGCAGAAATGATGGCCGTACAGGAACAACTAGCCTCTCTCACACACACACCCGATATTTGCTTCCATCACTTTCGTCTGCGAAGGTTTTGCAGTTGGCAGCGTCGACATTCGATCGAGCACTTTATGTGCATCTTAATGATGATTTCGTTGAGGAAATATGGTGAAATTCTCCAGTTGGGCTAAAGTCAAACTGGCTGGTTGCAGTAATTTGTCACAGCTTAATTACCACACGAAGAAATTAGTAGAGACAGAATTCCTTGCAGCTTATATGTTGCTCTTCATTTACCGAGCACTGAAGAAGGATGAAATTACTACATGGTGGTGCAGCCGTGCAGGCACTTTCTTTTTCCTTGTTACATGCGTGCAGGCAGCCCCGTCACACTCACACACACCGAAAAGTATGCAAGACCAAACCAGAGGAGGAAGCTTCAGACGGTACGACGTGGCGCGCTACTCTTCATTCAGCAACAGAGCGGCGCCGTGATCGAGCCCGTCGGCGTCGGATCAGCAGGGCCCGGCCTCGATGGCCATCGCCGGCGCCTCGGCCGCCTTCTCGTCGTCGGCGTCGGCAGCGGCGGCGATGGCCCCGACCTTGGGCACGGTGACCGTGAGCACGCCGGCGTCCATCGCGGCCCTGACGCCGTCCACGGCGGCGTCCCCGGGCAGGTGGAACCTGCCGAGGAACGTGGCGGAGCTGCGCTCGATGTGGTGCCACCCGTCGGTGCGCTCCTCCCGGCGGAGGCTGCGCTCCCCGGTGATGACGAGCACGTTGCCCTCGTCCACCTCCACCCGCACCTCCTCCTTCTTCACGCCGGGCGGCAGCGCCGCGCTGAACACGTACGCGCCCACCGTGTCCCGGCTCTCGATGTAGGTGTTGGCGAACGCCGAGGTGTCGCTCGCCTGCCACGCGTCGGCGGCCACCGCCGTGCCGAAGATGCTGAAGGGGTTCCTCCACGAGTCCAGGGCCAGCGTGTCCAGGAGCCTCACCAGCGACATCCTCGATCGCAGGCTCTTGGTTGGCAGCCTCAAGCCAATGTTATGTTGCTAGAGCTAGTAGCTTTATCAAGTGTACGTGTATGCTTGGAGAGGTGCTGCTCGGCTAATGGCCCGGCACGGCTATTTATGCTTGGCGTCCGGCGTCGTCACCGTCGAGTGTCCTGCTGTACTATAGTGGTTTGAACGGTAGAACGGGTCATTTTGGTAAATTTGCAGCTGAACTGACTGATTCCTGATCTGGAGAGCTCCATGGAAGGAGGAGAAAAAAGAAAGGAAAAAGATGCTGCCGGCGGCCGGTTACCTGCCCGCCTGACCGGCGTCCCATCCGATCGGCGGTCGACGGGCGCGATCCGCCGGCGGCTCGCCATCCGCCGCTTAATGGCACGTTGGCGTCAGCGTGTGAACGATGGCTACGTGGCTCCATACGTGCGGTCGCTGTACGGTTGCCTCTACGCTTTGGGACCCCTACGGGACGGCGACACCGCCAAATTTGTTCACACCTCGTCGTCGAGGTGGCCTGGCCGTACACCAGAGACGTCACGCTGCGGCCTGTGGGTTCCTTAGCGTTGTTGGTGTCCCCGCCGCCGTACCGGCAAGCCGGAAAGTCCAGCGAGAGTGCTGCGGGGTCCTTGTCCGGCAGTTAGGGCTCGACGGACGGGTTCACACTTCACACTCTCCCCAATCTTATCTTAAGCGAAGGGACACGTGCGCCTTTGTTCAAGTTGAAGTAACAGTGACGAATCACGGGATCTAATCTTTGTTTCCTGGTTGATTATTTATTGTAAGATTATCGAGCTAGTATGGATTCTCGGAGAATTAGATTGTTCCTGAAGTTGAAATGACTTTTGGAGTCGGAAAACAAAGCTTGTGATATGTATATATGCGCAAAGCTTTTGAGGTGTATGAGTTTATGAATGAGTTTTGCGGGGAGCTAACAAAGTGTCATTCTTAAATATGGATTGCAACATTAAGATTAATGTCACGAACTACCAGTGATGCACAAACATTGTAGGAATACTTGAAAGATGGACAGTTAATTCATATATAAGGAAGATGGTTGGATAGCTAATATCTTTTAGGCAGATGGTCCATCTTTCATGTATTACACATCCTTTGGCCTACCTTTTAAACTAATAAGTTGAAATGCATTTTTCCACTCCTTCGAATCGTTTGTTTGGCTCTTTTGAAAACCTTTCTAAAAATGCAAGATCAGACAAGCATCCAAGAAAATTTCTCACCGATCAATGTGCATGTGCAACCATTGTGGCAGAAGTTGCTTTTGTATTCCCAACTACAAGCTATCATCTTTGCTTGTGAAACATTTATTATCTACATGGTGATAAGTATCTCAGTAGCATAATTCATAAGCATCCTGATAAGGTTCTAGCTGATTTTGAGAGGTGCCAACAAATCAGACTATTACTTCAACAAAAAGTGATATGAATTAATTATTGAGTCAATACAACCTTGAAGAGAACGCATGGATGGTAAACCTATACGATTTAAAGAAAAAGTGGATTGATGTCTGCCTTGACTCTTTTTTAGATGATATGACATCGACTCAAATGAGCGAATGTACGAATAATGTCTTCAAGGTTTCATAGAGGGAAGGTTTCCACTAGTTTTCGTGAAAATGATTTGGACAAGATTTTAAGTCACATCAAAAGAAACTGGTTCTCACATCATGAATTTACCTATGTTTAAGAATGCAGGTAAATAATATACAAGGTGGATGTATTTAAAGTTTGAGAAAGAATTTAATAGAAAACTTTCATTGTCTTCTGAATTGTTACATATTGAGGGGTCAATCCTGACATTCATAGATATGCCTATATACACAATTGTATTCAACAATGCAGATATGACCATTAGGATGTATACATATTTTAAACTGCAACATCATTTTAATACAAATTGCTATTTAATGGCACACGTTTAGTTTACTGTGCAAGATAGACAACATATATGAAAAGAGTATACTGTGCAAGGTAGACAACATATATGAAAAGAGAGGATTTTATATTGAGAAACAAGATAGTGAGAAGAAAATTTTAAAAACACATACCGCACATATCTCTCGGAAGGCGACATTCCGTGCGTTGAAGTGTTTGGTGCCAAAAGAACTGGTCATGATTTGGATGTAGCAATAAATAATTTGAACTTGGAAGTAGATAATTCTCTAAGCAAGATGTAAATAAAAATCAAATAAAAGGTTCCTGTAAATTCGAATGGCTGCGTCATGGACATATTAAGTGGTACAATATTATCCAGATTTTCATGGGTGGTAAAAGGTGCAAAGAGTAAACAATCAGGAAACATATTCAAAAGGTAGGAAGGGAAGAAGAAAAAGAAAAGTGCTCGGAAGAAAAGTAGTGATCGGACACATCATAACATGTTTTCTCTCATTCTATGCTGCTATAGTTAATTTTATTGTTTAATCTTCTTTTATTTCATATGTCTGGTTACATGAGAAGATCATTATCAATGCAGCAGAGAATAGAGATGACGCTGCTGATCCAAAGCAAACTTCCACTTATTTTACCACGGGCTCGTGCGCCTCTGTCCAAGTCTTGAGAAGTACAGTAGTGTATGACTCACAGGGTGCAATCTTGTTTGTTTTCTCTGATTGATTATTTCTTGTAGAATTATTGAGCTGCTCTAAGATTCTCAGAGATTATCGATCCAAATCTCAGGCTGATTAGGAGGGGTCGGTGAGTCATCAATGTTTTTTGTTAGGCAGAAAGCGATCGAGTGCGCAAGGCTTGACGCTTGTAGTCTTGTGCGCCACGAATCGTCTAGTTTTTTTTTCAAACCTCTTGCTGTTTACTTGGCTTACTTAAACAAGATCTATTTGCACATGAGACGATCGAATAAAAAACAAAAACGTCGTGAATCACTTGGGGACGTGGCGCTCGTTGGATCTCGGATCGAGGCAATGCTCTTTCTTCTTCGTTCGCGTCGTGCGTCCAAACGGCAAACTCCAAGCTGCTAGCATCAACGTAACTTTCCAACCCCTGTGAGTTTCTAAGCACGTACAGTTCTAACCCTGCTGATGAAGTGTCTCTAGGACTGACCGTAGAAGGCCCTCACGAGTGACGAAGGGTCCATGAAAGCGAGAGGGGACGCAACCGGGCCAAAAAATCAGGTACAGGTAGGTTTCAGAGCCCCCGTTTTTTCCACCGTGCCGGGCCGGCGTGGCTGTCCGATCTCTCGATCCGACGGCACGTACCCCGTGACTCGTGAGGTTGTTTTCGCGGGGCGTCAGCCGATCAAATGTGACACGGGAGTCAGAACAAAGGGCTGCAGATTCTCCGTGCCGGGAGAACGTTTCCCGCCACGCAAAACTCGCCGGGGCACAGCGACGGGTCCATCGTCGTCCGTGACCGTGAGAGCTGCGGCTCATCAGCACCCAACGCTGGTAGCTACAGTAGCTCCCAATTTTCTTCGCTAAATGAATGCGTCAGAGTACTGTTGTGTTCTGGGCCGGACGGGGATCTGTCTTGGGAATCGACTTTAATCGCTTGGCTGTGGCTTGCTTGAAGGATTGCTTGGTGGCCATTAGCCGGGAAGATCGAAGGTGCCATTCTGAATTCAATTTTTTTTTGACAGTACTTGAGTTGGGAGCGCTCCATCCATGTGAAGTTTCAGGGTTTTTTCCCCGAACCTGATCGAGCTGCAAGTCTGCAAGTCTTAAGTCTATCTCTTAGAAGCCACGTGAAGAGATGCTTGAATTATTACAGGTCACTTGTCAGTCAGTTTCCGTGGTACTAATCGTTGTCTTAGTGATGAAGCAATATTTGAAACGTCCGAATGAGGATTGGTGATTTGAGGGGCAAGACAAGAATTTCGTCGGGACGATGCAAAAGTTTCTTGGTGTTATCTTTGCAGCAATAGATGCTTTTTTTGACAAAACTGTAAAAACCACACGTCACTTAGACTTGATACTCCACCATATAGAGAGTTTTGTTGCAAATGGCCATCCCTTATTTAGCTATGTTATAGAAACCACCCCACCATACGCATGTAAATACTCAGCTTAATTCAGAGTAGTCTTCGCTGACGTGAAGCCACTAGATTAGGAGTCAAGAAGTTTCAGTGCGTCAAATTATTCTAATTTGACACATTTACAATTATAAATGCTACTTATAAAGTGATGAAAACTGTTGGAATGGGCTCAGCTTATATGTGGTGGGATAGTTTTTGCAATAACACTGAGTTCGAAGTATAGATGACCTTTGCAACAAACATATCTCATGAGATCTAATTACAGATCAAGGGACGTGATCTTTAGGTGGTAATTCGAAACTGTGATCGCTATGAACACGTCTTTTTGCACAAGTACTGCCCTTGTTAGTTGTTATTGGCGTTGGACCGGCACTGGCTGACTGGCACAGCCTCAGGGCAAGGTCGTCGTTGGCTGCTGTGCCACGGCCATCTCCGCGTGTGCCGCGTGGCTGCTGTGTTGGTGCTACGGTGACCGTCCGTCCGTCCGTCCCCAGACGATGATGAAGGTGGTGGGGCGGTCGCCTTCCCCGCGCGCCCTCGCCTTAGTTTGGAAATCATCTGTTTCTTCCAAGCCTGGCCGCAACCTGGCGCTTTTCTCAGCCTCCTGTTCCTCTTGGCGCCGGACCGTCGGCTTAGCACCCGCACCCGTGCCGCCCCGGCTTAATGACCAAGCATCTGTGCGGCTCAGAGCCTGCGGGATCGAACAAAGGCAAAACTCATGTACTGCCGTTTCACCTGCCGCCCGCGAGGTGTTCGACCTTATGGCGCTGAAGCGGGTGACACCGGGCGCGCCGTAAAATTTTCAGAGTTAAGACGTCGACTCAAGCGCCACGAACGAGTAAATCGCACATCCTAAGCTGTCAGCCGCTTCCGCTTGAACCGAACGGTAGACATGGATGCAGGTGGATTGATTTTGCAGCTGCAAATTTGGGTGTGCTGCCTGTCAGCCTGTGGATCCGGAGCTAACTTCTGGCCTCGTGTTCTCCATGCTTTCTGCAGATTAGGCAGGCGTTGTTGACCACTACTTGCCATGACATGACTGGTTTGCCAATTGTCATGATGAGGTAGCCCAAATTTCATCAGTATGCCTGTTTATAAAACCTGTCTTCTTGGAAGCTTCATTACAGATCCAGGAGCCCATTCATAGTTAAAAAAACGTCATTGAGCTTACTAGCTGTCTGCTATTGATAATGGAGGAACTATCTTCCTTAGTGTCCTGTAAAATATTTGGGATCTTGCAATACAGATATAATCATAACCTACGCCATGCATATTCCTTCCCCTGTAAAACATTAAACAGGGAATGGTTCAAAGTTCTATGAAAGAGAATATTGATTGCGATGCAGTTCTCTTTAAATTGCTGTATATCTAGGTCCATATCGAATGGATAGAAGAATAGTTGCCTTACCATATGCACTTCTATTTTCAGCATTTATCATCTTGAGGTTTTTCTCTTTCTTATGGAGACTTGAAAGCTACTTGTGCTTGATTTTTATCAAACAGACCAATTCTGGATGTCTTATCTTTGACATTTAAGCCACTTCATGCTTTATCATTGTCAGATGACAGTCCATGTAGCAAAATATCTTTATACGTGTTACATGCAGCTCGTTCTGGATGCTGTCACATGGGTGTGATACTGTTTGCAAGATGTTGACTTATTATCTGGAGCTAATACAGAAGTTGTTTGGAAATTGGAATTGAAGCTAACTAGCAGCTGCACTGTGCAAATAGATTTTGTAATGAACACATTGATCTAACCCATGAGCTATTTAACATGCTAATCAGTTTGGGTAGCCACTACTTATTCAAAGGCATACTGCGTCTTGCATCTGTAGTCTCTTTGCTGGTGGGTTGTGCAATCTTCATTTGTTATAAATTCCTTTTTTTATCATATTGCTGACATACTGATCATAACTATTTCTCAGTTCTGTTTTAACTGAATACTAACAGACAACGAATCTCCAGAAAATAGGCATGTAGACACAATGACAAAAAACAATTATTCCTAAGTGAAATGGTTTATCACATCAGTTATGTAATTCTCTTAAAGGTACAATGGTATCGTAACATTGGAGGATAGTGTGATATACATCGATGGAGTTTCAATCTTGTTTCATCCTAAGAGCTGCGTCAAGGTAATCCTTATTGCAATATTTACTTGCGCAAGTTACCTATGATTTTGAAGGTATTTTGGTAGACCTGAACTTAGTGTTGGCTTCCATGCATGGATAAACCAAGTAGGGCTCTGCTTTTGCTTTCTTGAAATTAGTCCACATCTTGCAAAAAGGTCAGTAAGCTGATATTGAAAAGGAAGCCCATAAACGGATATGTGGAGAGAAGAGTAGCAACACAACCTGGGTCACACAGCCCAAACTTGAATTCTCTCATTTGTTATCTACAGGCATCGTGGTACAGTAGTAGTACTAACAAGGATACCTTTTCTGTCATTTGTTGAAATGAGTAAGGAAACTTAAATTCTGAGTATCTTCTCCAGAATCTGTATTAATCGAATGGATTGATGATTCTGGGGGGCAAGATAAGAATTGCATTGGTGGAATTTCTAATTCAGTAACACTCCTTTCTAGCATGTCTATGACCTTGGTGATAGAAGGCCGAGCTTCTGGCATCATTTGTATGCACCACAAACCAATCAAAGCCATCTTTGTTGCAATCTCCTCGGTTGCACTTGTCACATCAAAGGTTTCAAGAGTACCCCCATTAGATAAGTGACCATGAAGCCATTCCGGGAAATAAATTTGGCTAGAATTTTCAGGATTTGTTTGCACATTTCTTCTCCCCCCAACCATCTCCAAAATCACCATTCCAAAGCTGTAGATGTCTGACTTGGTTGATACAACACCAAAACTTCTAGAGAACACTTCTGGAGCAATGAAGCCAATGGTTCCTCGTGCACCTGCCATTGAAACGATACTCTCCTTGATGTTACAGAGTTTGGCCAGACCAAAATCAGCAATTCTCGGATAATAGTTCTCATCTAAAAGGATGTTGTGAGGCTTGACATCGAAATGGATGATGCGCCTATTGCACCCTCTGTGCAAATACTCTAGCCCTCGTGCAATGCCAATTGCTATATCATATAATTTTTCCCACCCTATAGTTGATTTTGGATTTTCAGAATAGATGTATCGCTCCAATGATCCATTAGGCATGTACTCATATATGAGACCTCGCCTTGATCCTTCTATACAAAATCCAAGTAGGCAAACTATGTTAACATGAGAGGCGTTGACAATGCTTACAACCTCATTGACAAATTCCTCTCCATCGCCTCTCGAGTTATGAAGTAGCTTGACAGCAACCAAGCGTCCATCCTTAAGAGCACCTTTGAAAACCATGCCATATCCTCCTTCCCCCAGTTTTTCGCTGAAAGACCTTGTTATCCTTTTCAGGTCAGTGTACCTGTATCTTTTGGGTGTTATCCCATATCTGGATAGTATCAATTCAATATTTTCTTTGGTTTCACGATTCTTCCTCCGGAAAAGGAACAATTTTTTCCAAAGTGGCTTCAGCACAGCAAAAAAGCATGCTAAAAGCATCCCAGAAGTTGCAGATATGAACACTGTAAGTAAACGGAAGGGAAGAAACATTAAACATAGCTTAGAGTTAGAGTAGTAGTACATCAAGATTTAGCATGGCCCATATCAATCAGTAATGTGCTGAATAGCACATCATGGTGTGATGCTTCATTATCGGCTAGTAGTTTTTTTTTTTTTTTGGATTTTGTTTTTCTTGAGCACTACAGTACTTGGATCTCTGCTGCTACGAGTGAAGTTCATACCTGCCATAAGTAACCTAATGCCATACTTCTCACCATGGCCTCCATCTGCAGATAACACATGGGTTGATTTAATCAGTGAGTAGGAAATTTACTGTTGAAATTGCTTGAGGTTATGATTTCATAGACTTTAAGAGAAAATTTGACAAGAATCACTACTTAAGTTGCAGCACAAAGCGAAATGATGAGGGAGAAATGTCCCAGTAATGATAGCTCATAGTGGACCGGGTGCATGTTAAGCAGTGACACCATCAACTACTTTAGCATGACTTGGAAATTTGCACAAGGGTACGTAATCTGAAATATAATAGGAATTTTCGTTTTTAAGATGAAAACTGTAATTTCCACATTTTACTTTTCATGTTATGCGTAACAAGTGTACTGCTTCCTATAATAGTATAATATATGAACAGAAGTAAGCTCCGTGTGTAGAAAAATAATCATGTTACCTCCAGGGGAAGGTGAAACGCAATCTGAAGGCGACAAAAGGTACTTCCTTATGCTTCCTGATCGCACTGAGAACTGAGGGATCTGCCCGGCCTTACCATCCCCACTGAAGTTTAGGATCCATTCGAACCTCGGAGAGGCATGGCATGAAGCAAGACCGCGCTCGTCCGGTTCTGTGTTTTGGTCAACGTCCTTGTCATCCCCAAAAATGCTGCGGAAAACTGTGAGGTTGTTATGGCCGCAGCTGATCGACGAGAACCACCTCACCAAGTCTGGGTAACTGCTCTGGAAGTTGGCCACAGGCGGCCTGAAGGTGAACATGAAACTGCAGGACAAATTCTTGAGGACGCTGAGCTCCACATCCTGGACTACCACCGTACGGTAATCGTAATGAATCTGATTCAGCAATAGCTTGCTCTCAGTAGCGAGATCCAGCTCTGGACCCAGTTGGCCGCAGCTGACGTTAACCGATTTCCTACAGGCTGGATCGAAATCTGGAGTACCAACGAAGAAAGGAGGTCTGATCTCGATGGGATCGGTGTTGTTACATTTGAGCGTGGACAGGCATGAACTGGAGGAGAAGGTTGGGAGCAGGATGAAGAGGAAGACACCCAGAGAAACCGAGACTGGTGATGTTTTCATTGCTGGGTAACAAACTAACAACAGGCTATGCAACTGCGCCTGCAATATTCTGCAAAGCAAAGGCCAGCGACCTTGAGGCAATGCTACAGCTGCAGGGAAGACGAGAAGACCCGCGAAAGACTTCGAACTGCAGATCACCACACATGTCCACAGTTCCACATATGTATGTCATGGTAGGAGGAATGTGCCGTTTCGTCTGAATTCAAAGTCCCTGTCGTTGACGCGGACCGAGTTACTAGTGAACAAAAAACGACCATTAAAGTTCAAATCACTGGCTCACTGGTCAGTATGCAGTTGATCGAGTCATCGAGACAGTACACGGTAGTAACTTGACTAACAGGTGACTCGGACTCTCAGAATCAGCATGTACCATACAGTACCTGGCAGGCTCTCTGATCACGAACTGATCGTTCCAGCTTCGGAGTCGGCGAACACAAATCCTGGACGAACTCAGTTTATTCGGCTCCACCAATCATACATACACAACAGCTACAAGAGGACACAGGTGCGCTACACATCACACAGTCCGTGTGATCCGACGCAAGACACAACGCGTAACACAAACGATGGACACGTACACAGAGATGCCACTCGTACATCACATAGTGGTACAGCTTGGCCATTCGGATCATTCCGATCACGTCCACGCAGTGAACGGATCGATCGATCAGCCGGAGATCTCGACGGCCCTGACCTGCGGCTTCTTGGCCTCCTCCTTGGGCACGGTGACGGTGAGCACGCCGTCCTCCATGGACGCGCGCACCTGGTCCAGCCTCGCTCCGCGCGGGAGGCGGAACCGGCGCCGGAACCCGCCGCTGCTGCGCTCGACGAGACGCCACGCCTCGCCCTCCCCGGCCTCCTCCCTGGCGCGCTCGCCGCTGATCACCAGCACGCCGCCGTCCTCCACCTCGACCCTGGCGGCGTCCTTCTTGACCCCCGGGAGGTCGGCCCTGAACACGTGCGCGTCGGGGGTCTCCTTCCAGTCCACGCGCACGTTGGTGAGCACGGGGCACTGCTCCGCCAGCGGCCGCACCACGCCCAGAGGGTCGGCCGACGCCCAGAAGTCCAGCGACAGAGGGTCGAACACGTTGCCGCCGCTCCGCACCAGCGACATCGCTGAATTATCGTAGTTTGAGAGCTGAGATCGAACCTGAACTTTTGATGCTGCAGCTAGTTGCTGTTGCTGCTTCGATTCCTCGCGTCGAGTGGTGGATTCTGGCTCGACGGCCGCTGCATTTTTATAGGAGGAAATGGATGATCAGTTGGATGCGTCGTGAAGGGTCCAGGGCTCGTGTCTCCTGCTTGTTCTGGATTGCCTGTTAGACGAGTCGCGAAGGCTTTGGCGCAAAACCGAGCGGCAGATTAGCAGCACGAGTGTTCTAGACTCTGGATGGAGCGAGTGGTCTGGGTTGGTGTTGGGTGGGCCATGGATGAAATGATCGGGTGGGCTCTGGGCGACACTGACTGCTCGGCGTCGTGCGTGATGGGCTGGAAAAGTGGATCGGGGCTGAAAAGGTAGATTGGGCTGGGCTGCCATGCCTATCTCGCGATTAGCTTTCATCTACGGGCCTATCCTTGATGGGGTTGTGTGGATAGCCGATGACGTCATCGTGTACAAATTCGCCTTAACAATGCCCCCCAAGGTACAGACGTGGCCGGTGATTCACGCCGCCTGCAACACACGCTTCTGCTTTCCACCTTCGAGGAAAGTTCTAACCCGAGCAAGGAAACTTGATCCGTGACACCGAGGTCCGCACCGCCCCCTGCCTCCCCGCCGGCCGTCCACGTGCCTCGTCCGCGGCGCGCTGCCTGGCAGATGCGCCAACGGAGGGAGCAGCCACGAAGACCCGCCTAGCAGGTCTCTCTCACGTACGATTCCGCACGGCCCGCGGGTAGCGGGCTTTTTTTTATCCGGCGACCGAGAAAAGTCGGTGCCCTGCCGCTGCGTGTCGATAGCGCGTGCGGCCGCAGCAGCGGCCTATTAATAGCTCCGTCCGGCCGGGGAGGCCATTCCAAGCTCCATCTCCATCTTTCACCTCACAAGCTCTCACAAGTCACATCACCTCCTCTTGACACCACCAGTTCACCACTTGATCGATCAAGCTTTTTCGTCTCCGTGGCCATGTCGAACGCTAGCACCGAGAAGCAAGCCCAAGCGACGTCGGCGGCGGCGGCGGCCCAGAGCCAGAGGCCCCCGGCGGTGTCCGCGGAGATGCAGAAGGTGTTCTCCCGCTTCGACGCGGACGGGGACGGCCGGATCTCCCCCTCGGAGCTCGCCGCGGTCAACCGCGCCATCTCCCCGCCGCCGACCTCGTCGCACGGGGGCCGGGAGGTGGCGGCCATGATGGACGAGCTCGACACGGACCGCGACGGCTACGTGGACCTGGGCGAGTTCGCGGCGTTCCACGCGCGCGCCTGCGCCCGCGGGGACGACGGCGAGCTCGAGGCCGAGCTCCGCGCCGCCTTCGACGTCTACGACGTCAACGGGGACGGCCGCATCACCGCCGCCGAGCTCGGCAGGGTGCTCGCGCAGATCGGGGAGGGGTGCAGCGCCGAGGAGTGCGAGCGGATGATCGCCGGCGTCGACGTCGACGGCGACGGATGCGTCGGGTTCGAGGAGTTCAAGAAGATGATGGCGCCCAAAGGCGGCGCCGAACCCGCCGCGGTTCCCCCCGCCGACGCCGCCGGCCCGGACAAGGCCAAGGAGGAGTGACGCGTGTAATCGGTGCTCGAGTGTCTCTAGCATTATTTTCGCACTAGAGGAAACGCTCGATCCTGCGTAAAGTTAATGCGAATAAACAAATCCGCCATGACTATCATGTACAATATACCCCATTCTATATTGTGGCTTACTTTGTATGCGTTGATTTTCTGATGGAGACCCGTTTGGTACAAAAGTTTCTCGGAATTTCTAGTGGTTCTCCTTTTTTCAGGTTTCAGCGAGTAGTCGTTTGATTTTGACCGCCGTTACGAAGACGTGCCTATCGTATCGATCAAGTTGATTGAGCGGTTGATAGATTGATGTGACATCAAATACCTGTGGCCTGTAAAGAGGGATACGCGATGCCACATTGCCACTCCGAGAGAGGCGAGTCTCGGTGCCCTGCAACCAAAAAGGGCAGTTCCATCCTCACTTGGCACTGACGTTGTATCAGCTTCCTGTTCAGGCGCTAGGCGTAATAGCGCAGTATGTGGATAATGATTTCAGTCAAATTCCATGTGCTTCCGCGTCCACAAGTCCACCGCATAAGCATCGGCCGGAGCCAATGGATTTGGATCCTGCGTTGGGTACAAGCTGCATGCTGCTAAGTTCAATCGAATAAATTGTTATCTTGCAGAATTTCGTTCAGTTAGACAAGAGGCCCAAAGTAAGTTCAATTGCTAAGTTCAACTGATTTCTCTGTAATCTGACACTCCATGCCATGACTAGCACAGAATGCCAGATATCGAAAGATACTGAAAGTTCCTCTAAACCTTCTGCTTCCTAGTGGTTTACCCCTCTTTTCTTCAGATTTCAGTGGGGCACTCGTTCGATCTTGACAGCAATATGCGAGGCCACTGTAGTGATTCAGTTGATTTGGACAGCAATATCTCTAGGAGCTACGAAGTGGCATGTGAGATTTACTATATGCGAGGCCACTCCGGGAACGCGATTCCCTCGGCGGCCTGCAACCAGAGGGCAGCCCCGGCCCTGTTCCATCCTTCACTGCACCTTCGCTTTTCCGATGAAAGCTAGGATTTGTCCTGCGTGATAGATTCATAGGATCACTAGATGCACAATTAGCGGTTAACAACTTCAATTTTAGATTAAAACATTATCATAGATCTACATCAGAGAAAACGGAGAGAGCAGGAGAGGGAGAGAGAATCAGAGGGTAAACCATCGATCTTGGTGCTGGAGCTTGCCATGGCAGTGAAGGTGACGGTGGCTTGACGACTACGATGTTGACGACGTGGCGAGAGTGGTGTAGCAGGAGGCGGTGGAGCTTCCCACCGCTAACAGCGCCTAGATTAGATCAACGACATTGACAACTAATTCATTTTTCTAGGTGTCACCTTAGTTCCGCTTCTTGCTCTAAGCAAGAAAGACTTATCTAAAATCGTAACTGGTTTTTTACCAAGAAATACATATGAATAAATAGGCTTTATCATTTAGCGCAATGCAGAAGGCACTACCATCTTTGATGAGCACTGTGGTTCGGGTCATAGCTATGACGTTACTATACGTTATTTTTCTGGTCAGGTGCAAGGTAGAGCATGCCTTTGAATTAGTAGTTGCGTCGGTGCAGATACCAGACCTTCGATCAAGGACTGGGGCGAGCGGAATTGGAAGGAGAAGCAGGACTGGGGCGAGCGGAATTGGAAGGAGAAGCAGCTCAGCGCACGAGAGTAGACTTCCAAGAAAGTAAGCAAGCGCACTAGATTAGATAGTAGCAAATAGCGAACCGAACCTTCTACTCCATCAGTCTTCCCGCCCTTATACAGCTAGTGTAGAACGATCGACATTTGGTTACTACCTTGCCTTGAAAAGGCACCACTGAAAGACCACCCAACTTCGGGTCCGGGTAGTCCAGTACAATTGGGAAGGATTAAACCATTAGGCCACTCTACAAGTTAGGAGAGAAATGCACCAGAATAGGACGCGCAACAACAGAACAACAAGAGCAAGACCGCTCCAAACTAAATCACAGTAGAAGTTATGGCAACTAAGATTGGACCAAAACAACAAGCGGAAGGTCTCCGAAAGTCCTTTATTAGCACCAAGCCATCCCCCAAGGGAGGGTATTACGAAGTGTGGGAAAATCTAGTTGCTAACGCTCCCGGCTGTGGGTTCTTCACAATTAGCAGGGCTTCTATTCTAGTACAGAGATCACCACTTGTTATGCCAGGGTATCCTTTTTCAAGTTGGTTACTGAGATCTTCTTGTTGAGCAACGTTTTCCTGGCAATCTCTTCTTATTAGGGTGGCCTCTAACAGGTTGGGAGAGTACTCAAAATCTTGCTCATACACCTCACAAGATTGAACATCTGCGAAAGTTGTCTCGAAGCTCTGACTCTCGAGAGAAAGTCTTGTGTTTGGCGGGAGGACTCCTTCTTTTTGCAACTAAAACCTATCCGCTTCGTTGATAAATTCAATACCTACTTTGGTACGATACATACGGCCTCAGCAAAGTAGAGAAGGGATAGTGATGCGATTCCTACTAGTACTAATGATTCAAACCTAGCCCCTTAGACCGTTCCTATCACCTGCCCGGGATAGCCAGTACAGTTGTATTATTCCGATCCCTAGCTGTTCATATGCAGTAGTTCCTCGGCAAAGGTCAATTCCATTGATTTCTTTGCTTTCATCAACCCGGAAGGAGGTAAAGGGGAACCCCTTGACCGAGTAAAGGTGAGCCCGGATGCAGAGATGGATGATGTACTAGAGAAGCTAACTAGAAGAGGGAGGGATTGTGAAGTAGTAGACCAGTGGTGTTTTAGTTCAATGCGGCGGATTCCGCCTCCAATCTATGTTTTGAGGGTGGTGCCCTATCTAATCATTTATTTCAATATCCCAGCTAAGATAGATCGATTGGAGATATCCTACTTCCTTACACAACAACAATAGCAATCTTTCTCTTCAAATAAATTTCAATATCACAGCTACGAGGATTAATTTTTAAATAAATTTTTAATATAAATCTCTTACAATTCGTAGCCCGTGCAGGAGCACGGGTTGATGGACTAGTTTGATAAATACCAACCAAAAATTTTCTTGCAGGCATTGTTCAGGGGTATATACTAGCTCCAATTCTGAGCTAAGTTGCAGCAAAGTGAGGCTAACTAGGAGCTCCTAGTTCTAGTGTGTCACACTCTGGAGATGGTAGCTCTACATTTCTTCATATCGCATGGATGGTCATTTAATTTACGAATTGGCTATTGAGTTGGCTGTTATTCCCCTTGAACTTTATTTGTATGTGTAGAGCAGTAAGCTATTGCATGTAATAAGTGTGGACCGATTCCTCCTCTATTAGGGTGGTTGAAGCCGGAATATTCTTCCATTATCTAAAAAATTCTTATATGTGGCCTAGTGCGGAATATACTACATCAATCTGAATTTTCCAAAGAAACCTGCTAATGGAGGAAGGCTTCCTAGGGATAAGAGACATATGGGTAAAGAGAGCCAAAAAAACACAGTCAACACCACCTAGGAGACACACGGACCCTCCTGTTGCAAGAAAAGAAAAATGTTGACCTCCGATCCTATCCCATTGTGAAGGTTGTTATAGTCTAGGGCTGATTTGGACCTTACCATTTTCTATGCGTGACACATTGGTATTTTACCATGGTTATAGGCCAAAGTACAATGTAATTGTTGGTGATGAAATCATATTGTGTTTGGATACTTCCTCTACAATGTGAAAGGATATTATCATTGTAGCAGCACTACAGTAACATATATCATACATGATGAATATGTACTATTCCAATCTAAATTATGTGGGAGAGGGCAAATGCCCCCCCAAGCCCCCACACAAATAAAACAACGATGCAATATCTATGATTCTAGTGAACATATGATGCCCGCTCTTCATACAACATGACTCCATATGTTTTGATCCACTTGAATAGTGAGTTTGCATGCAACTTAACAAAAGATGAACGATATAGGGACCAACTGACATGACATCTCTCTCCTACCCTAGTACGGGTTAAACCATATAATTACGTAAGGTCGACGCTAATACATTCAATCTTTCAGTATACATAACTCATATATGAAGTATGAATTGGGGTCGTTCCTTTTTTTTTTGAAAAAGATATGATAACAAATAAAACAGGGCACTTGTACGAGGTAGGAGACTAGTGAAGATAAGTATACTTGCATAGATCTTGTTACAACGTTGTGGGGCCATGTTGTAAAGTAATGTATACTAAAGTCTTCTAGTCATGACTTTAAAATACATGGCAACATGATTTATATGTGTCGTCATCTCTTTCTTAGAACTTTTGAAAACAAAGTTCAAATGTTTAGATAAAGAGAAGAATTCTTACTTGACACCTAAAGATAATTCAATTATTTTCTTGGCCCTTAATTTTTTTCCAACCTTATTTGACACAAGTCTAACTTACATTCCATATTTGATATTTTTGTCACTTCTCTTTGTTAAGTCACATGAAATGACATCCAAATCACCTCTAAAAATCTTTATTTTTTTGGCAATAAAACAAATGAAGATGTACCCTTTTTCTTAATAATATGCATGTACCTTTATAGTTTTAAAATTAAAATTTAACAAATTAGGATACTTTTGAAAATCATGCAATTTTGTGGCACATACTTCCCAAAAAAATATGAAAAAATTAACTAATATTCCTCACTTGGGATCTAGTAATTTATAAAACTATTGTCCATTATAAGTTATAAGTAGCTATTGAAGTTTCTTCAAAAATTTCTCAAATTTCATTTTCTTCATAACTATCTGTGTAACCTATGCTAGGAAATAACTTTATAAATTATTGCATCCAACGTGAGGAATACTAGTTATTTCCCCTAATTTTAAAATTATTTTGGTGCCATAAAAATTAAATAAGTTTCAAAAATATTTGGTGAATTTTAATTTTAAATTGCAAAGGTACAAGTTTGTTTTTAAAGAAAAATGGATTCACTTCCATGTGTTTTATCATTAGAAATGTTTTAGAGATGATTTGGAGGTCATTTCTCCCTGCTTAACTTACGAAAGTGATGAAAATATGGAAAAATGAATGAAAGTTAGAACTCAATGCTACACAGGGGAGAGAAAAATTCTCGGACTTGAGAAATAAATTGAGCTTTTTTTGTGTCAAATAAGGATTTTTCTCTTCGATGAATGGACGGATAGGCTGGTAGCCTCTGCATCACGTGCCCATTTTAATCTTGGGTCATGACTCATGATGATGAATTTGAGAGTTTAAGTTCTGTGTCCAAATTCAGTACATACCAGCCCGATAACAGCCTAGGTGAGGAGAGGGAGGCCCAAATCGCTCCATCATGCCGAAAGGTGGTGAGCCCATATCTATTTTCCTTTCTTTTTCAAATCCATGCGAGTAATTCATTATATTTTTAAATTTGACGTGATGTTCGGTTTGTCATGGGCCATACGCGGCAATTCACATGCGTAGCTTTAGAGGGCCGTTTCGCTGCCTTTCCTCTCTGTGAGGGCACCACGTTCCACACTGAACAAACGTGACCGATCCCAATCCCAAGGCGGAGGAGCACACGCTCTGCATGCACGCTGAACCCGGCTTCTTCTCTGTTCCTCGTAATTTTTTTACTCCCTTTGCTTCCTTGGGCCACCAAGAATGATCCGAATTTGCATGCATGCGCAGGCCGCCATTGGGCACTTAAGATTCGAGAAGGATCCATGTCCACACACCAGAGGTAGCTTAGCTGCTACTGGCTCTCTGTGTGTTTGTGGTTCTCCTAGATTTGCATGCGTTTTAAACAGCACGATATGTCAACCGACCTCGCCGCTTTTAGCGGATGTTCGTGCCTTGAAGCTTTGTATTTCGACTCCCTACGCCTAAGACCATGTCCTCCATTTTCCTCGTTGTCGTGGGGCGGCTGCAAGTTGGACACGTCTCACTCTGACGGATCTTGTGCCACGAACAGGTCCAACGTTGGTGCTACTGCTAGCTGTGCATGCCGTTGCAGCTGCTACCACATTTCTTGGTAAACTGTACAACATGACACGATAGCATGTTTACAGCGGCATTGGATAATTCATTGATCGGTTAACGTCAGACCAGTACTCTCGAGTCCAGAGATGACGAGTGCTGACAAATCTGGAGATGGATCCGTCGAGACCATCAGAATCTCCGGACTTAACAAGCCAAACCAATCGCTTTTATTTGTCTCTTCCCGAAGCCAAGAAAAGCACGGACCCTTGCCTTGGCAGACGCTTGCAGTGTTGGTAATGGTGCTTACTCCACTTAGGGGAAAAAAAACGATCCTTACTACAAAGAGCAGCATCCAATTAATCGGAACGGCCACACCCCCGGGTGTTGTACGTCTACTCCACCGCCGGCCACGCCCGCCGCTGACAGGCCGGCCACGCCGCCGCCGGGCTCCACTCGCCAGCCGCAAGCGCACCCGGAGCCCCGGCGAGACGGGGGCATCTTGCGCATTCTTTACTGTTACTCAAAAGCAGGAGCACACTGAGAGAGAGACATGCCTGTCTGTGGTGGTTGCTTCGAGTTCGCACGACGTCTTGGCGTTCGGTGCGCTTTACAACCATTTCGTGGTGATCCTGACGAGCGACCCATCGGGCCTTTATATAAGGTGAGCCGCCGTGGTCCTTGGCCATCGCAACCCAATCGACAGCGAACAAGTTTTCCCACCAAACTAGCCCTTATTAGCGATCACCTTCTTGGCTTCTTTCCTTCAATCCTTCCTCTGATCCAGTGTGCCATGGCCTGCACTCAGGTACGTACAATGTTCAGTAAATCAGTAGCAGTAGCAGTATATGTCATACAGTTCTGTATTCAGTGTGCCAATGCAATTGCCTCACTCACATTTGCATTGTACGAGCAGGAGGTGGTGTTCGACGTGAACCTGATCGAGAACAGCGCCCTGGAGGACGGGCTGGCCGGCTGGGCGCCGGTGGGCTCGTGCACGGCGCTGTCGGTGCACGAGGAGGAGCCGGCCAAGGTGCCGACGGAGACGATCAACGACGTGGCGGAGGACTACAGGCCCAGCGGCCGGTACATCCTTGCGTCGGGCCGCGCCGACGAGACGGACGGCCTGCGCCAGGCGATCAAGGGCGCGCTGAAGCCCCGGGTCACGTACCGCGTCTCCGGGTGGATCAGCCTCGGGGGCGGCGCCGCCACCACCGCGGAGGAGGGGGCCGGCGGCCACGCGGTGTGCGTCAACCTCCGGCTAGACGACGAGTGCGTGGTGAAGGGCGGCGCGGTGTGCGCCGAGGTTGGAAGGTGGACGGAGATCAAGGGCGCGTTCCGGCTCAAGAAGAGCCCGTGCGCCGCCGCCGTGTACGTGCAGGGCGCGCCCGCCGGCGTCGACGTCAAGGTCATGGACCTCCAGGTCTACGCCACCGACCGCAGGGCGCGGTTCAGGAAGCTCAGGAGGAAGACTGACAAGGTGAGTGAGCGAGCGAGCGATCATGGAACTTTACGTCTGTTTGGTGGGTGACCTCGTCGATAGGCACTAGTCACTTAACTCGCCGCGAAAAGGACATTCGCATGCTCGCTGCCGCCACACCAAACAGGATTTTTTCAAAAAGTCTACCCGTTCACTAATGAGCATATTGATCGGTCGATCGAGATGGATGGATGGCGATTTGCAGCACACGTGACGTGAGCTTCTGCGTGCTGCAGGTGCGCAAGCGCGACGTCGTCCTCAACTTCGGCAGCGCGGCGTCGGGCATCTCCGGCGCGTCCGTCCGGGTGTTTCAGATGGACAGCAGCTTCCCGTTCGGCGCGTGCATCAACCCCAGCGTCATCCAGAACCCGGCCTTCGTGGACTTCTTCACCAAGCACTTCGACTGGGCCGTGTTCGAGAACGAGCTCAAGTGGTACCACACGGAGGCGCAGCAGGGGCAGCTCAACTACGCCGACTCCGATGCGCTCCTCGACTTCTGCGACCAGCACGGCAAGCCGGTGCGGGGCCACTGCATCTTCTGGGCCGTCGAGAACACCGTCCAGCAGTGGGTCAAGAACCTCGACGATGACCAGCTCAAGTCCGCCGTCCAGGAACGCCTCCAGAGCCTCCTCACCCGCTACGCCGGCCGGTTCCCTCACTACGACGTGAACAACGAGATGCTCCACGGGAGCTACTACCGGAGCCGGCTCGGCGACGACATCGACGCCTTCATGTTCCGGGAGACGGCGCGGCTGGACCCGGGGGCCACGCTGTTCGTCAACGACTACAACGTGGAGGGCGGGAGCGACCCCAACGCGACGCCGGAGAAGTACATCGAGCAGATCGCGGCGCTGCAGCAGAAGGGCGCGGCCGTGGGCGGGATCGGCCTGCAGGGGCACGTCACGAACCCCGTCGGGGAGGTGATCTGCGACGCGCTCGACAAGCTCTCCGCCGCCACCGACCTCCCCGTCTGGCTCACCGAGCTGGACGTGTGCGAGTCCGACGTCGACCTCCGCGCCGAGGACCTCGAGGTCGTGCTCCGGGAGGCGTACGCGCACCCGGCCGTCGAGGGCGTCGTGTTCTGGGGGTTCATGCAGGGACACATGTGGCGCCAGGACGCCTGCCTCGTCAACTCCGACGGCACCGTCAACGACGCCGGCGAAAGGCCAGTCACAAATCAAACTAACCGACTCTCCATTACCGATTCTCGAACCCCAAATCGCGGCACGAAGAATCGAATTTGGCCTACTGATTATCGGTGACTGACGTGCACTTTGTGTTCTGCACCTGCAGGTTCGTGGATCTCCGGAGGGAGTGGACGTCGCACGCGCGCGGGCACATCGACAGCGCCGGCCACTTCAAGTTCAGGGGGTACCACGGCTCGTACGTCGTGCAGCTCGCCACGGCGACGGGGAAGGTGCACAAGACCTTCTCCGTGGAGAAAGGGGACACCCCTCTCGTGCTGGACATGAACCTTTGACGATCACCGCTGCCACTCCCTAGTTATCATATACTGCCTTGAAACAAGGTCCTAGTTAATTATACCGATGCATACACACTACATATACATTGATTTGATCCTACGGAGTGCGAAAGATATGTACCGCAAACAGAAAGCACTCCGTAATTTTACATTTCTATGATTACTGGGTATTGTAAGAGAAACTTAAGGTATTGTACTCCTTAAGAATTATTGGTGGTGATGAATAAAGTCAACGAGCTATTCCTCGTTTTGTAGTAAAACTGTACTGGTGGGTGTTCTCTATATATCACTGCTCCTGCGTAGTGATTATTTTTTCTAATAGGATTAGATCCTGTTTGTTTCAGACTATAATCCCTTTAGATTATATAAGTTGGATTATAGGTATAAGTAATATGGTAAAAGATTACTCAAGATCATGAATAATGTGAAATAAGCTACCTATGTGTAGTGTATTTCAGATTATTTTTATCCCAGATGGTCTTTGACCCTACTACCCATCTCACTATTACTAATTGGAGGCTCCTTTTGAAGCCTCCAGGTGAAGTCACCTAGAATTTCTAGGTGGACACTCTAGAAAAGGAGAGAAATCCTAGAAATTCTCAAAAAAAACAAAACATCCGACCATCAATTGATAGATTCAAATCATCATAGCCATTGGATCTATTATGTTTTCTAAAAAACTACCGCCTATGCCATTATGAAAATAGCATAAAGTAACCCCCTAAATCTATATATAAATTACCCACCTTTGTCATTGTATAAAATAACCTAAAGTAACCCCCCTAATATTCATCAAAATTACTTACTTATGCCATTATAAACAATATTTAAAATAACCCCCTAATTTGCAACCGAATTGCCCACCACTATTACTTAAAAACTTAAAGTAACCCGTTAAATTTGAATCTATATTACCCACACATGCCATTATTAAAAATAACATGATAACCCTACGTTTGAATCAAATAACCTTAATTAAAATATACAACAATATATGATTCTAAATCGTCTATATCTTGCACTATTGGTATATTATATAATAATTAAGGTCTATACGCATGATGTGTGTCACCATTTATAAAGATATAGAGGAAGTGATGAGAATATAGATTTCTATGTTAAAATTGTATGACAAACTTAGGGTTCATTAAACAAATTCAAGCGCATACCTGCGATGCAAAGTGAAAAGTTAAATATTATAAATGTGGATGAAAATATTATAGAATAATTACTAACTAAAATCTATCACAATTGGATGAAGATAATAAGTATATATCTATATAAGTATTGTATTCGAATATTTAACAAACGAGAGGTACCTTATGGTAATATTTTTTAGCAATGTAGTCTTATTTTTTTCCATTGGAGACTCCGCATTAGTTACCACGAGACAAGCTAGAAAAAGAGACAAATTCTCATAAAAATAAAAAACATCAAACACCAATCCTGTAAACTCTAATAATCATAGCTATTAATCTATTATATTTTCTAAAAAGTTACCCACTACTATCATTGTGAAAATATTCAAAAATGAGCTCTAAACCTATATCTAAATTACCGAGCTTAGCTATTATAAAAAATAACCTAAAGTAACCCCATAATCTTCATCCAATTTACTAATGCATATTATTATAAAGTATAAATTAAAATATCATTCTAAAATTTTATCTATATTACCTACGTATGTTGTTATTAAAAATAACCTAAATTAAACACCTAAATCTTAATCTAATTATCTTCATGTGCATCATACAGAAATGTCAAAAAGTAAACTAATATATGATTCTAAATTACCTATTTATGTCATTGTTAATATAAAAATACTAAGTTAAAGTATATACACATGATGAGTGTCACCATTTAGACCATTTATACATGTATGTGAGGAATCGATGAAAAATATTGATTTGTATGCTAAACATAATATATGGAGGATTGGAGGTGTGATACAAAATGGAAAAGGTATGAATATGGATGAAAAAGTGCATAGAGTAATTATTAATTAAAAATCAATCACAACTGGACAAAGATAGGTACGTATCCATATAAGTATTATGTTGATGTATTGAAAAAATAAGAGAGTAGTAGGTAATCAATTTTGATTATTAGTTAGGAGTTTAATTTCTAAATAATTTTTAAATACAATAGATTCTAAAAATATTAGCCCGTGCAGGAGCACGGGTTGATGGAGTAGTAAACCATAATCCAGCTTATATAATCTGGGAGGGAAACAAAAATACCCTTAATCAGTCCCAATTTGCTCAACTCTATTGACTCACATTATTAACACACGTTCTTTTTTTGTCATATTTGGCTAGCCTTTGAACTTTACCTAGATAAATAATTAATTAAGAAAATGTTATGAAGTAACCGATGGAAAATATGCTCATGTCATTGTCATTCCAATAGGAGTAACGACAACCTTTAGGACGCCATCAAGCCAATAAGAAATGTAAGCAAACGTTTTTTCCTTGAGAACATGCAAGATCGTGTGACGTCTTTATATGGTGAAATAAGGACAAATAGCATATTCATTTCTCTGATTTTCAGTACTACTAAATATTTTTTATTTCCCGAGCATGATTAATCGGTCCTAACTTACTCTAAATTTTAGCACGGACATCACAGCAGAAGAGCATAGAGGATTGTTTACAGAGAATATCAAGCTTCCTATTATAATTTCTCCGGATAATGTATAGTAGAGCACAAATATGATGGGTTGATAGATATGAATAATAATATATAAGTTTTGCTCAGTTGATAGCACAATTGCACAAATAAATAAAAGAAATCACAAATTCAAGAGAACTGTAGTCACTTTAGCACATAACAATTATACAAGCATGCTCAAACGAACATAATTCCAATATTAAGAACACAAGGGAATACACCAGATCAGTTCCTAAACTTGGAAAAAGAATCACACTACAATAATCAAAAGATGTTTTTATAATTGTTTCATATTGCATTATTAGTTGCCTAACAGCTGCTAAGAAACATTCAGATTTCTGATTGAAAAAAATAATGACATTATTTAACCGCACTCAAAGGTAGGGCATTTCCCATTGATATAGGAACTTTTGTACCAGAAACAATATTATCTCCAATTATATCCCATCTGGGATGTTAAATATATCTCTTCTCCCCATCCCTATAGTTAGAATGAAACTGTCCACTTCTAGGTGGTGTCCATGACAAATAATATCACTTAGATCCTATCTACAAAGGGGTCATCTCTAGAGAAGCCATCATCCATCCAAGCCTTAAGAGCAAGTCACACCCACGTGCAAAAGGAATCTAAGCACATCTTGAAGCTATGTGCTTGAGTAGCAAAGCTAAGAATACTCACCCATTTCAAAATAAAGTCTAAAAGGATTGTTTAGATTTCAGTACACACCAAATCCAAAATGAAATCTAAAGGGATTGTTTAGATTTCAGTTCAATTAGTCCACCAGTTACTAGAGGCACTGCTATAGTACATCAGTAAAGCATAGATCACTGCAATTAGCTACAATATCTGCCAAAAAAGTGTCGTGGTCAATTTACCACTAAATCTAGACAGACAATACATAAACAAGAATGGAGCAGCAGGTCAGATAACATGATAGGCATCAGGGAAGAAATTACAGCATTCAGTTTACTAGTACTGTTTGAGATATGGGATGATAACTAACCTAACTCAGAAACAAAATGAAAATAAAATGCTAATCGCAGGCCAACGAAGGATCCGTGATAAAGCGCGCGCGCGCCTGGAATGGAGTTTGCAGCCAAGCAAAAGATTTGTGATTGGTAGAGCACAATAATTCAATAAAGATCACATCCACACACAACTACAACCTAACACATGTCAGTTCCTTCACAGTTTTTTCCACAAACACAAGAGCACACCACCAACCAATAACTAGACAGCTCTGCAACACAAAAGAATAATAACCCTATGATCTGCATCAGCAAGTGGCGATGACTCAGGGGAAAATTGATTCCCAAATCAAACTCTAGTATACTACAATCCCTGAATCAAATCTTACCAGGTTACCAGGTTACCAGGTTACAAGTCAAATCATACGCTTCCACAAAATGAACAAAAAAGCTCAAAATCAAACACAAATTGAGCTAAATGTGACACAAATCAAACAGTAATCCAAATGCAGTTACACAGCAACAACAGAAAAGTACAGCAGCAACCAGCAAGGCTCAGTGTGCCAATCTGCCTCATACCGCAGGGTGTGTGCTGGGAGAAGCCAAACCCCTATGCTGCTGGGGCTGGTCGCTGACAACGAGATATGAATCGGGCGGTACGAGGACGACGAAGCGGTCACGCTGGTCCATGCGACAACGCTGGCGATGGGGATCAGCCGAGCGGGGTGCGTGAGGGTAGCGGCGGCAACAACCTATCGAAGTGACGCCAAAATGAAGCCTGACCATCAT